>NC_048305.1:17805652-18103706 GCF_013100865.1 Trachemys scripta elegans | reverse complement strand
CCCGGCCCAGCGGCGCCGGATTTTCCCGGATATGTTCGGCTTTTTGGGCTTTCCCCCCGGACGGGGATTTGAATCCCAAAAAAGCCGGACATGTCCGGGAAAATCCGGACGTATGGTAACCCTATCTAACAGTCCATACTAAGATCACAGTGGCATCAGAAGCAGCTTCTCTCTGCCATTATATATGATGCAGGAGGGACAGAGAGTGAAATCCTGACTCTAGTAAAGTCAATGGGAGCTGTTCCATTAACATCAATGGATCAGAATTTCACTCAGAGCATGTAAGTGGTCATGTGATGCAGTGGATTTGATCTATGGATTGTTCTAATAATTCAACTTACCTGATTTTACATAGGCATAGGAATTGCTCTCCTCACTCTTCAACAATACGGTCCCCCTGGCAAGGGCATATGCATTATTCCACGTAGAAATTCCTGTGCATTTCTCCCTAAGCTCCAGACAAGCTTCTTTAGCAGAATTCAAATCTGCATGTACTTGTGCTTGTACACTTGGTGGTGAGAGAAGTACTTTTCCTTTGTGTTCTTGATACCGCTCCGTATCTTGTGAGGGGAGAAGGAAGACGGAAGAACAATAAAATGCATGTTGCCACCTGAAACGGAATGTATGCAGATACCCACACCTGCCCTGGAGCCAATGCTCCAAAATGCACAGCTCAGAGGTGTGCTCTGGCAAAAATACCCGACTCTCCATTTCCCCCCCCAGTAGCAGCTGGCATGTGCACTACTCCTGAGTTAACATAAAAAAATTCTTGCCGTTTCATCTAAACAAGGAAACATGATGAAAAGAGTGACAGACAGCAAATGAACCCAGGTTCTGATCAGATCGATACTGTTGTGTTCTCTATAGGTGTACCATGCATACTGCCTCTGTTGTGCTCCCCAGCTCAAACCTATGCAACAGTGTGATGGGGCATCTGCCCCACACTGGCCCTGAAAGGGTTAAAACCCAGCCTGGAGGGTTGCAAGGAAACAGCCAATTAGGACGGTGGCTGCAGCCAATTAGGGAGGCAGCAGGACCAGCCAATCAGGGCCCAGCTGGCCCATATAAAAGGAAGCAGCAGGCCAAAACAAGAAGTCTGCTGCAGGAAACCCAAGGGAGGGGACTGGCTTCCTAGAGGGCTGCAGGACTAGCACTGTGAATAGGGCTTGCAGGCCCGAGGCCCTGGGAAGAGGGTGAAGGAGCCAGAGGCAGGAGCTGAAGGTGTTGGGGCTGTGAGGAAGTGGCCCAGGGAACTGAGTCAGACTGGTGGAGAAAAAAAAGGAGGGGCAGTGGAAAGTTGTTTACAGGATCACTGGGCTGGGACTAGGGTGACCAGATGTCCTGATTTTATAGGGACAATCCCGATTTTTGGGTCTTTTTCTTATATAGACTCCTACTGCCCCCCCCATCCTGATTTTTCACATTTGTTGTTTGGTCACCCTAGCTGGGACCCAGAGTAGTGGGTGGGCCTGGGTTCTCATCCCCAGCCCCACCCCCACCCCAGAACCCAATCTCCCAGCCAAAGCTCTCACTCCCCCTGAACCCCTACCGTCTGCCCCACCTTGAGCCCCCTCCTGAACCGTGAACCCCTCATCCCTGACCCCACCCTGCAGCCCTCACCCCCTGCCATAGCAGAGTCCCTCAGCCACAGCCAGAGCCCTCATCCCCCACCACACCCCAACCCTCTGCCCTAGCCCTCAGCCCCCTCCCACATTCCAAACCTCCCAGCCCCACCCCAGAGCCTGCACCCCCAGCCAGAACCCTCATCCCCCCACGCCCTATTGTGCAATATAGGGAAACTGTTAAACACTCCACTGCTTCCTCCTCCGTCCCGCCTCTTCCCACCCCCACTCCACCCCGCCCGCTTCTTCCCACCCAGTTCCGGCCCAAGTGCGCCACGTCCTCGCTCCTCCCTCCCTCCCTCCCTCCATTTTCCCCCCCATGGATGCTCCAGCCCCAGAACACCCATGGAGTCAGCGCCTATGGACTAGGACTAAGGACCAGTCTACACTTAAAGCTAAAAGCCCAAGTGTAGATGCAGTTATACTGATATGAAAGGTGCCTTTTACTGAGAGCTTGTCTTCATATACATTTCTACAGCAGCGCAGCTGCACCGGTGCAGCTCCGCAGCTGTAGCACTTTAGTGAAGACATTATTATGCCAACGAGAGAGCTTCTCCCAACGGCATAATTAATCCACCTCCCCGAAAGGTGGTATCAGCTCCCATATCAACATAGTGCTGTCTACATGGGGGGGTTAGGTCGGTATAACTACCTTGCTCAGGAGTGTAGATTTTTCACACCTGAGCAACATAGTTTACCGATATAGGTCTATAGTTGTAGACCTGGCCTGATAGTGCTTATTTCAGATCCTGAGCTTGAAAACGCTACACAAGTATAACTGCATCCTCACTAATGTGGGTATAGGGCATTATACTGATTTAGGGCTTGTCTACACTTCAAACGCTACAGCAGAGCAGCAGCTATGCTGTTCTAGCGCTTCAGTGCAGACACTACCTATGCCAACAGGAGGGATTTTCCCACCAGCATAGGTAATTCACCTCCCCAAGAGGGGGGGAGCTAGGTCGCTGTTCCGTCCACCCAGTGCAGTCTACAGAGGTATTTACATCGGTTTAACTACACAGCTCAGGAATGTGGATTTTTCACATTCCTGACCGACATAGTTAAACCAACCTAATTTTCTAGTGTAGATCAGGCCTTAGTTAAAGCAGCAAAACCTCCTAGTATATGCAAACCCTGAGTACTATGTTCCTACTCTTACAAACCTTCACTCCTGAGAGCAGTTCCACTGACTTCAAAAGGGACTACTTGTAAAAGCAAGGACTTCTCCCATGAGTAAAAGTTTGTAGGACTGAGGCCTAAAGGGTACATCTGCAAATGGAAATCCTGATTTAGACATCAATGGATTAAACAAGCAGTGTAAATTCTCACCTGCACTTCGCTTGCAGATCCAATGAGCCTTGGCACTACAGTCCACAGCAATCAAGATACCATTGGAAATCTTCACACAATAAGCATTGTTTGGTGGGGCTGGGCGTGACATCCAAAGCCTTTCCATTCAATTTTAACAGAATACAAAAAGGTCACTGTTAAAGAAAACATCTAGAGAAATAATTACATTACAATGACACAGAAAGTCTTCATTTTTGAGGGGTTTTTTTTTTTTACTCTATATTTGGTGGGAAAATGCAGGACAGAGGGGTGAGGAACTATAAAAAATTTCAGCAAAATTTCCCTTTTAAATTTTGATATTTGATAAGTATTGACCAGCTCTATTTGATGTAGGTTTTGGTTCCATTCTTTGCACCTGGGCACTCAACTTTGTGTTCTGTTGTATAGCATTTGAGTTTTAAAATAGGCTTCTCTCCCTTAAACAGATCTCATTGTATCCTACTTCATATCTGGGGAGAGATGGGGACCAATTTTGCAGAAAAGTGTCTTAGAAATAAAATATGATCCACTGCAATGTTGCTGTGAGGTAGAATCTTATGACTCAGATCTGTGCTGTGCTTCTGCAGAGTGCCAGACCAGGCAGACAGGGGTCTACGGTGTTCTTAACTCACTTTTGCACCCTCCCAATCCCGGGCTGGTCCAGAGGATGAAGCACCACCGCCCGCCCACAGCATAATCTGACAGCTATGGGATCCTACCTAAGAAACAGCAGCCCCCTGCTTGTCTCACCCCTCTCACCTCCACCACATCCACTACACTAGGGCATGTCAGTGGGTCCTTCAAAGGCAGCCTAATGGCTATTTTGTCAGTTCCTGTACTAGACGAATCCTCACCTGGACGTATCCAGGGATTATAGACTTTTTTATACTACTTTGGCCTTTTTACCTGGCATAAAGAAACTGAAATGGGATTGAGGATCTGACCCCATTTCTTTATATTCCTCTTTTTCTATTAAATTAGACTCCTTGCATTCCTATTCCCAGAAACTTTGCAAAGCAACTTTAGTCTATGCATTTGGACTAACGGATGCAAGTCCATATTTTAAGACATATCCAAATGAATTTTCTTTTATACTTTGCCTCATTGGAGTTATCTAATATGTAATCTGACTTTTATTTTCTGCTCATTATATTTTTAAATTTTCTAAATTTGAATATTATTTAAAAAATTTTAAAAATGAGAGTGCACCCAACATGTTATAAAAATCAGTTAGCAAACAAACAAAAATGTTTCCAATTTATTAAGATGAGCTGTAATATCAATTTGGTAATAAATACTAACATCACCGTCTCGACAGTCATGTCTATGATATTACATACTCAAATGAGCTTACACGATAATATGAATACTGCTCAAATCAGCTTCTTACCAGGGTGCTGTAATGTCTGCCAGTGTTCCTTCCGACCAGGCAAAATTAGTCACATTTTCCAAATTATTTAATCCAATCCAGAAATTGTTCAGAGGCAACCCTAAAATCCATTTCTGTGGAAATGATCAATTCTTTATAAACACATTTATGTATAGTAATAATTAGCACTTGTATAACAGCTTTTTATTCAGGCATTTCAGACATTAATTCTCATATCCACCCTGAGAAAAAGACATTATCCCTATTTTATAGATTTGGAAACTGAGGCACGGATAATTTAAGTGACTTGCTTGAGGTCATACAATGAATCAGTGGTTGAGTTGTAAAGAAAAACAAGAAGTTCTGACTCTCAATCCCGTTAACCACTAGATAGCACAGCCTTATATACACATTTGGCCAAATTCCGCTCCTAGTTATACACCGACAACACAATTAACGTCAATGGGGTTGCTCAGTAGCACAGAGCAGACTCTGGCCCAGTGACATACAATATGCATTAAATTCACTTAACACCAGAACTGAAAACAGTGCAGCTGGTAGTAAACATCATAAACCAGCAAACTAATCAATAGCTGTGTGCAATCTATAACCAGCCATATTTGATTTTTAAAGAGTTATTGAACATCAGAATAAAAAAGGCATTTAATTTGCATGACAAGGCAGAGATATGTACCTGGACAACAAAAGATCGTGCAAGACAGACTGCATAAACAGGCTTGCTTTTTTATCAAGTTCACAAGAACACATACTCCCTGTTTTATTAATTTCTTGTCCTTGCAAGGATCCGTGTTTTAAAAGAAGCAAGAGCTTACAAACTCTACGTCATTCCCTAGAAAGGTACTTGCAGTTGAGTCTATACTAGGGCATGAAGAACTTGACAGCATCTTTTAAATCACTAATTAACAAGCCTGCACGAGGGAAAACAACGACTCATTTATTGTTTTTTTTTTTAATCACTTTGTGTGACATTCTTTTCTCACTCATATTGCTTCTGTCTAGGAGTCAGGTTATAGAGTATGCAAAGGAATCTGATTCTTCTCTGTCACTTTCACTTGTGAGAATCTGCACTTACCTCAATGAAGTCAATGGAGTTGCACTATTTTTGAAGAAGTGTAAGCGAAAGAAGAATCATTGTCAGATTTGGTCAAGCCAAGATTTGATAAACAATGCAATCTGAAGCATGAAGATCAGGGGAGATACTGCAAGATTATACAGTATACTTGTGGGACTCATTTCATTGAAGCAACCACAGTGCTTGCTTTAGGGACTATGTGGTATTATCAGAAACTTCCCATATCAGATTTTAGAGGAAATATTCCCTCAGCTCCTTGGAAATATTTATTTTTTTCTCTCTTCTGCAGCAAACATGGCATTCCTTTAAGTTTGTGTCTGACTTTGAGTCACAGAGCTGGAATGCACAGGGGAGGGGAATAAATTCAGAGTGAATCATTGGCAGCAACACTTCTGGCGCCACAAACTCCTAAGCAGGTTCAATCATTATGGAGAAGGTGGGTGGAGGGAGACAGTTAGTGATAAGTGTCATGCCCTCACCAATTTGTGATAGCCAAGCATGACTAGGTTTCAGTGGTAATGTTTCACATAATGAACTATGGTTGTGCTGGAGATGGTGCAGTAGATTGAGAGGGGCTTTTAGTGGCAATGATTTTCTAGTGCTTCTTTAAACAGCATTCGTATTATTTGCTGGCCATCAGCAAAGTGCCCATCAAGCTTACACACAACCAAGGTGCTAACTGACCTGCTGTCTGAATACAATTAATAAGCACACGATGATTCTATTTTTTCTAAAGGCCTATGTGCCATTCTGAAGAGAATTCTCCTGGGTACAACTTTGAAGGGAAGGACCATTGCCTAGAAGTTAGAGATCAGATATGGAAGCCAGAAGTTCCGTATTCTGTTCCTCAAAATCTCAGACTCCCCATGTGACAGTACGCCAAAAGTTTCAACTACAACGCCCAAGGTTAGGTACTTAACTCCATATTTAGGCACCTAGATCAGTGACTTGTCTTCCTGTGGACTGTGGGTGTTCAGCACTTTTGAAAATCAGGCCGTTTATTCAGGTGCCTAACTTTAGGTTCATGCAATTACACTTATTGGCATGGATCTCCCGTACCTCATTTGTGAGTCTTCATTAATGTTTGTAAAATACTTTGAAATATTTGGAGAGAAGGTGTCATGAAGCTGCTAAAGGTTATGACTCTTTTGAAAATGCAATAAGTAATATGTACATTTACATCAAGTTTGTCTTGTATAGTGTTTATAGGCATAAAAACCTTGTGAAATACTGAATATTGTTTACTGTTATACTATTAAAAAAATAAACAAATTATGGTTGCCAAGTCAAGCACTCAAAAGTTAGGAAATGTCAGAAGTTAAGGCTGTCTGTGGCTGCACTACTACTTTTGGCGCTAGCTTCAGCAGAGCTAGCATGTCTGTCTCCCAGCTGCTGTGCAGACAAACCCCAAAGGTCTAAACTCAGCTCCCAACAGAGTTTACATGTGAAAACAACAGTTGTCCAAAGCTACAGTAGTTCTCTCATGCCACAGTTCAGAACCTGTCGCACAGTATAGTTAGGAAAAGTCCAAAACTGGAACAGCAGGGGCTGTAACTGGCAGAAATGTGTAGAGAAAAGCTTGTATATAGCTTATAAGAGCATCTGGCAACACATGCAAATGTAACTCTGAGGTTGGGGGGAAAAAAGATAAAATGAATCAACAATGTAGAAGAAATACTGACTAGAATATTGACTCGAAATAAAAGCAGCACGATTGGTCTTTGCAGTCAAGCTTTAAAATGATACACAAGGCACAAGCTTTACCTTTTCTGACGCATTAGTGATTTTTAATAGTTCTGTATCTCGATATCGTTTGCAGTATCTCAATGCTTCAGTCCAAGTCCCAGTGCGACTCCTCTCCATGCAATAACAATTCCCCTGCCAATAGTGCCAGCAGGGTGCTTGAGGACAATTCAATCTCAACTTGACTTTAGGGAATTAAAAAACAAGACCATTATCTTGCTATATGCAAAACTTATCCAGACAGAAATATATTTATTTCAGATACAATGTTCAGCTGAACAAAGGTTTTTTTGGCTATACTTCCTATCAAAGCTTTCTGAAAAAAGTCTATATTTAGGGAAAACACAAAGATGCAGTTTAGTTCCTGGTAAATTATTAATTTCCAAACTGCTCATGGGTTTTTCCTAATTAGTTGTAAAGTGCCGCCTCTGTACTGTATATCTGGGACCACTGCAGATTTAAGGTCTGTTAATGAGGCTTTGTCACCTACAGCTTCCTAAAAGTCTGACAGTTTAATGATTTATAAATGTATGAACACTCTGTGACTTGCAATACTACTGTAAAAACCAAATGCCACCAAACCATGCGCAAACACCCCCAAATGATCTAGACTTCTTGAGTCCCACTCGTTTTTGTATTTATAGCTCAACTACTAATTTTGGCTACAGTTTTATTTTCCGCTATTTAAAAAAGTTAATGCTTATTCCAAACCCATGCCTCTCTGACATGCCACCAATGGCAGGAACATATGAACATTTCCATGTCCTCATTTTAAAAGGGACACTTTGAAGGTTTTTTCCCTTAAAATTAATAGTCTGTCACTGGCATTTTTCCTGTCTGAAAGCTCATAGCGTTCTTGTTGAAACTAATAATTGCTGAGATGCTCAATTTAAACACAAAACTTAATGACGCAGCAGCCTTTCTAAGCACTTGACAAATCAAAGAGCATGTGTGAATACACACACTCATACATGTTGTACATTCCACTTACATAGCCAGGCACACAGCAAGTTAGAATGTAGAAAATAAATTAATGAATAAATAAAGCACCGTGGGCTGAATCCTTAGAGCAAATGCTATCAAATATGACAATTATCAAGCTGTGTCTAAAACCTAACTCTGACAGTGTCCCTATAATTACTACAAGATATTCTTATTCTTTTGTTGAACAAGGGAAAAACACTCACTAGAAGAAACCTTTGTCATGATCATGCAACAATGGCATTTGTTCATTGGTTTGATAAGGCTGGAGAATTAAAAATACTCTTTACATTTTTAAATATTGTCTTAGTTGCAAATATGGAACAAATTTTACACACAGAAATAACTTCTCTAATCTCGCCTGCTTTGGTTCCCATATTCAATTATTTACCTTTCCAAATTTTATAATTTATACTTCACAATGTTCCTGAAAAACCATACAAAATTAATTTAACAGATGCTGATTTAGACTACCTTGTAATAAACAGAGAATAAATATACTTTTTCCCATCCTTCAGGCAAATGTCTCAGTAAAACATGAGCCTATTACCTCCTGCAAACAGCTTCTCGGCAATCTGAATGATCAATTTTGTCTATTTTACTGTTCACCCTCTACTGTAAATCTGAGAATTAATAGTATTAAATTATTAATCTAATTTGCAAATATGAGTCATTTTACCATTGCCATTTTTTTCCTGAATAGTGAATTCAGTTGTGGTGAAATATGGACAAACATCCTTGAAGGCTCCTCCTTCTCCATCCTTTCTCTTCCTCACACCATATCTCCACCATGTCTATACTCTGACTTGCAGGATTACTGCAAGGGGTAAGAGTCTAGTTCAGTGATACTCAGACCTCAGTGGTTCAGGAGCCAAATTAATGATCAACATTACACAAAAGAGCCACAGTAGGGTAAATTTTATATATAAACTAGTAAATGAAACAATGAATTATACATATATATTATTCTCACAGCAAAATTACTGACCAAGTATTATTATTTTATCAACTACAATTGGTTAACAACATAGTAAAAGCATCTTGATTGGTTAATAAATTAATTAAATCACTTTTTTTAATATCAAGAGCTGCAAAGAGCCGCAGGAGACACCTTACATAGCCACTTGCGGTTCGTAAGCTTCAGTCTGAGTATCACTGGTCTAGTTCAATCATCATTGCCTAGTCCGTCCTTAGACTGTCCTCTGAGAGGATCAAGAAGGGTGTCAGTTGTGGAGGCCTTTTGTGTTTTTACTGTGGGCATTGGCCATTGGTAACTGCTGTGAAACCAACAGCTCTCGTCACATAGGCCAGCAACCCCCTATCTGATAATGACTTTTAGTTATGACTACAGATGGCTCAAGATTGTTTTGTAACAACTTTCAACATTTCAAAATGTGTTTTCATTCTGCATTAGACCGAAAAAAACTTTCAATGTTTTCACAAAATGGACTTGTGTTAAAACGCCCAACTTTGAATTGAAAAAAGTCAAGTTGCTGGGGTTTTTTTCCTCGTGTGTGTGTTTAGAGAATACCCTGGAACTCAGAAAGAAACCTTCCCATTGAAAACTTAGTTGAAATCGATATCTTTCCACATTTGTTTTGACCTCTATGAAACAACAATTTGTTAGTCTCTAAGGTGCCACAAGTACTCCTGTTCTTCTTTTTGCGGATACAGACTAACACGGCTGCTACTCTGAAACCTGATCAGTTCTAGTGGCTCTTAGAACCACAACCACATTCTGCACTTAGACAGCACTTTAGGAGCAATCGATCTGACCATAATCACATTTTAATAGGCTTCTTTTCCAAAGAGGGACCTTCTAAACAATCAAAAAGTGGGTACATCCCAAATCGTCACTATCCTTTAGGTATCATGATTTGCTGAATCCTAACGATTGGGCTTTATAAGAAGTTTCAAGTCAAAACAATCTTTTGAAGACAAATTACTTCCATTTAATCATTTGAATTTTACATTAAATAAAAAATCTGGGTTTTTTTAATCACCGAGATTGGGTATCTTTTAGGAAACAAGGTTCAAGTTTCTCGCTGTGTATGTATTTGGAGTTCAACAAAATCCTGATACACAACCAATACTCATGAAAGGCATCCTGTTCACAAATGGGACCCTGAAATCTTACGTTTGTCTACAGAAGGGGCATACACTGGGCAATGAGAGTGCAAACTCACCTGCATACTACTCCTCCATGTGTCTCAAACAATAACCAGGAAGCACTCCCACAGTGGCCAGAAGGTAGTTAATTCTTCATGTTCATTGAGTCCATAACCTCAACAGCCAACAAGGCAGCCAGTTTTGATGAAGGTTTCTCTGATGTGGCTAGATGTCCAACAGGGACTGGATTGAAACCACCAGTTCTTTTTTGATAGGCCACTGTACCAACCATCAAATGGAAAACTGGCAGCCCCTACCAAGCTGGGGTGGCTACTAACTGTGAAGAGCTCTATATCCTATTACAAATCTCCAAGCCAAGCAGACATAAATAAGGGCCTGGGCCTAGAACAAGTAAGGGGCCTTCATCACCCTCACGCACCTGCAAAAATCAGGGCATAATCCCACTCATGCTAAATGCTAGGTCTGGAATTTTCAAAGGAGCCTTATATATTTAGACACTCAAATCCCCTATCTCGCTCTCCTAGGCTCGTTTGAAAATCCCAGCCAAGTTTAATCAAAGGGGACAGAAAGGAAGGCTGGCCTCAGAGGAGAGAACATGTGCTGTGCTCTTTCAGAGGCAGGAGTCCTGGAGGCACTCCCCAGAGACATTTGCTCACAACAGACTCCACCTAGGAGCTCTTTGTAGGTGCACCTACATACACATGCAGTGAAGCTACTTGTTTTACTGACAGACTGATCTCATGACATTAGTTCAACTGAATGGTTAGCAGACAAAATCACTCCTCTCTTTCTGCTAGTAAATATATCATTGGAATAGATTAGGAGAAACAGGTCAGGTTTGGTTTTGTTCTCAACTGACATGGTATATCTCTAGTTTTAATTGTAAAACCACACTTCAAAATGCATGCTAAACATCATTCCTGTGGCTAACTCAGCGCTGCATAAGGAGAGAAATGGACCAGATCTGATTGTACACCTCTACCTCTATATAACGCTGTCCTCGGGAGCCAAAAAATCTTACCGCGATATAGGTAAAAACACATTATATCGAATTTGCTTTGATCCGCCGGTACACAGCCCCGCCACCCCAGAGCACTGCTGTACTGCGTTATATCAGAATTCATGTTATATCGGGTCACGTTATATTGGGGTAGAGGTGTATGTTGCTCCAACATAAAAGCTGTCTTCACTTAGCTTGATGGAAGTCCCACACTACAGTTGATAAAGCAAGATTTTTAAACCACCTGTCCCTTAAATGCAAGAGGAAGAATGGTCCTGTGGTTAAGGCACCAGCCTAGGACTCAACAGAGCCACTCTCAATTCCTCCATGGACTTTGTTTGTAACCTTGTGTAAAGTTATTTAGTCTCTGTTTCAATTCCCCATCTGTAAAATGGGTTTAATACTTCCTCTGTCTATTAAGACTGTAAACGCTTAGAGGCCAGGACTGTCTCTTACAATAGGTTTGTTCAGTGCTTAGAAGAATGGACCCCTAATATCATCTAGGAGACTGTAGGAACTACTGAAATACAAATACCTGGGATGTTATGTCTGGTCTGTGATGCTTTAATTGATGCATGTGGATGATAATATTTTCCTACCTCAAAGGGAGGGGGGGTGAGGTTTAATTCTTTCCTTTAATGAAGCTTGATAATGCAATTGTTCTTGTGGAGAAAACAGTCCCCTAAGTCTTCATCAAAACCCCTACTTTCAAAATAGTGATGATTTAAATCTGTTTTATATCAGTTCTTGATCCATTCCTCCAAATTTCATGGCAACAAATTAGTTTTGAATTTCGTATTTTTGAATGCTCCTTGTAAGCAGAACTATTAATGTAAAACAGGAAAACCAATGGGAAAATTCTTTTCTCAGAAAACATGTACGGGGTTTCATGCTGCAGCCCTTTTTCAATGTGATTTAAATGGAAATGACTCCTGTACCAAGGGCAGCTAGACCAGGCTTGCAAAGAGAGACATTTTGGCATCAAGTTCTGCTATGCTGGTATCAGAGGAGAAATCTACCTGCATGGTGTAGATTGTGCCATTTGCTTTATTTATAATTTTGAAAAACACAAATAGTTGGGAGCGCATACAATGTACACACTAGCCAGGCTGTATCACAGTATGCAGACTGGAAGCTCAGTTTTGTTTTAAGAGGAGAACCGAGACACAGAACTACAGTCCACAGGAGTAATAGTACCTATAACCAACACTCTTCCTATACTTCTGTTAGTCTTAAAGGTGCCACAGGACTCTCTGTTACTCTTCCATTGCATTCAGTTAAGTTAGGCAATACAGTCAACAGTCTCCATCCAAAATCACAGACACTGATAGTTTAAAGTTCTCATTACCACAAACTAGAAATGTGGTCCTCAATTCAAGAACTTACCATACATACTATTATTAAATACTTATACTGCAATAGTACTCAGAAGTCCTAATCAGGATCAAGGCCCCTTTACAGTAGATATAGTCCAGACACGTAGAAAGACAGTCCATTTTTCATTAATGAAGAAAGCCAAATTTTGTTTACTTTTTAAGTTCCTTGTGCAAAATACAGTGGGCAACTCACCCCAATATTTTATTTGTACAATTCTTAGATGAAGGGGAAGCCAAATAAAGGTTCTGAAGGTGCACACAAAAGTAAATGGGGTATGATGTTATAAAAATAAGGCAAATAAATAGATAAGGGATAGTGGGTTGGGTACATTCCTTGTGTGAGGATAGAATGTTCATAACTAGAGAGGCTATGGCTTAGTGATGGGAAGATGATTTTTTCAGGGGTGACAGAGGAGTCATTTAGGTCCTGGAGCAGCTTATAGGTTCACAATCTTGGTACCTTTGAACATAATTCGCAAAATAGATAGAGATTCTCTATCTCTGAGACAGATACAGACTCTCTGTGTTTACAATTGTTATGACTTATTTTTTTTATTGGCTAAAATCATCACCCTTTTTTCTAGCATTTTATAAAGTGAGTTTTTAAGCACCTCCTCTTCTCCCCCTTCAAATCTTATATCATATCAAATGTTCCTCTCCCACTCCCCTATACAATATAAACTCTCTTGGATATTTATGGCTTGCTTAACACTAGTATAGTTGTTTACTATGCATGGTATTCTTGGCTTTATGATCTTTGCTGAATTATTTTAGTACTATTTATTATATTATGATACCGATTGTATTAAAATATGCCTATTTATTGTATGCACTCTTAATCATGATGTTTTTATTAAATTATCAATTAAACAGCATCATTGATTATATTAAAATCATTATCTATTACAAAGCATTGTTACTTTGAAGATTTATTACTCCTTTGCCTGTTATTGATTGCAGTTATTCCTGACTGCCATTTATTAGTTTTATTGGTGCATGTATTGTGATTTATCACTACTCTCATCTACTGCCAGCATCAGTTATTTTAAATGTTAAGTACTTATAGTGCGCTCGCTGCCCTTCACTCTTTACCTGCAGCCCACGGCACGCTCAGCTGCACCTGGAGCTGTGAGAGCAGCAGCATTCGAACCAGCCCTCCAGCCATGCCGCACGCGCCCACGCGCGAGCTCCAGCTTCCAACTACGCACCTCCAGGCGGGCCGGGGACTGAGTCTGCGCGAATGCTCTGGGCGCTAGAGGCGGCTCTTAGGACCGAAGATGAGAGAGCTGCGCATGCGCCCTCTTCACACCTTTGGCTTTTTCTCGTTCCTTCAAGGCGCCTGTTCTCCCCAGGCAGCCATCTTGAGTCAGGAGTGCATCTCTCCCCTCCCCCTCGCCGCTGCACGGTTTTAACCCCTGCAGTGCCTCATAGTGCATGCCCAGGGTAATCACACTTGGGGCCACATTGCAAAGTGGTGTATGCACGTGCCACATTGGTGCGCGCCCACGCGCTGTATTGGCACCTGCAGCAAAATATGCACAGAGCCCTATACATCTATAACCGGAATACCACTCTGTGTGGTACAGTGCAAGCAAACAGCTAAGGGCCAGTTCCTCTCCCACCATACATAAGTAGATAGATTTCTTTATATAGCTCTGGTCCTGTACAGTCAAAAAAAGGACTCATAAACAGCAAAGTCCCTTGCCCTGTAGCTCTTTACAGTCTAAAGGAATTCAGGCACCGTTTGTAATGGAAGGCATATTGTCAATCTGTTTAGATGTTCCCTTCTCTCCAGTTCATTATTTAGATAGACAAAGCACCCAAAGTGTGCTAGGCATTGCCCAAGTCCAGAGAAAGGCACAATAGGCGTTGTGAATAGAGCTGTTGGAAAATCTTCCTTTGAAACTGTTTTGTGACAGAAAATTGAGTTTGTGACAAAAAGATTTTGCAAAAACTATCTGTTTTCCACAGGAAATATTGACATTTCATGGAAAAAACACATTCGTTAAAATAAAAAAAAAAATCCATTTGGCCATGTCGCCATTGCCTCTTGGGAGCTGTAGTTTAGCTGCCTCAGGTCACCATACTCCTCGATGGGCCGGGATCCCTAGTCACACTGCATCTCTAAATGTAGTCCAGCCTGGGAATCCAGCCCATTGAGGAGAATGGGGACATGCAACACCCAAACTACAGCTCCCTTGAAGCAACATGGTGGCATTTCCAAATCAATTTTTTTCAGTTTTCGGTGGAAGGTTTCCAGTTGAACATTTTCAGGTTTTAATGTTTCACCCAAAAGTTGAAATTGTCCATGGAAAAAAATTCTGACCAGTCCTAGTTATGAGAGTTAAGAAATGTTTGTAAAGTGATTTGAGGGCTCCAGATAATTAGTCACTCAGTTTCATACCAGTAAACACTTCATCAACACTACCACTTTCAACACCCTTAAGAGAAAGAAGGATAAGACAACTCTGAAATATGCTGAGAGCAACTGCCAGCAGAGATAAATTTAACTGCTTTTGTTCTGGCAAGAAAAAGGCATCCTCTTTGCTCATCTAGTAAAACCTCTTCCTCTGTTTTGAATCCAAGAAGTAATAATGTGCAGAACACCAAGGATTAAATTTTCTAATATTTGTGGTGAACATTTACCCTCACAAAATACATGTGTAATTGTGTGCCTTTGCATGCTCAGTTACTGCAAATGCACATGTAAATAGGTTAAGTATGCTATACACAGGTCTAGTTCATGTGATCATGCCTACATTTAGTCATTGGCCCTAGTGGGAATAAGAGTCTCCTGATTACCAAAAATTAACAGTTACTCCTTTAATTCAAGTGAAAGAGGCTTTCCTATGGAAGCTCATACTGGTAACCATGGTATCTGTACCTATGCAGTCAGAGATTAATTACCATTGTGTATACAAATGTCCAGAACTGGCTATTTCCATTATTACTTACCTAGTTTGCACTTGCAATCATGACAATTGAACATTCAGATTAGGCACACAATAATGCACACGTAGTAGCGCAATTAAAAAGAAGTGGGGCTCCGCTAATTGGATAAATCTGCTTTAGTGCCTGGGTACTAGTTGGCAAAGAGATGAGCAAACATTCGGATTGTTCAAGACTAAAGCCCTGGCACATGTGCGTTATAGAACAATCAACTGAAAATCCTCCAAATCAGTGCTGAAATCTGCCTAATGCTGTAAGAAATGCATTAATGCACAAAAGTCCTTATTGTACCACAAAAAATTGTCATCCTTGTACTATTCTCTATTGGATAGCATGCATCCCAGAGCGAGGAATTTGAGGAACCCAGCAGGGAGGAATTTGTGAGATTCTGAAGAGAAAGCAGAAATTCCTTTTTGGTTCTTAAGAAAAGTTGCTCCTTAATAAGATGTTGATTTAATCCAGGGGTCGGCAACCTTTCAGAAGTGGTGTGCCGAGTCTTAATTTATTCTCTCTAATTTAAGGTTCCGCGTGCCAGTCATACATTTTAACATTTTTAGAAGGTCTCTTTCTATAAGTCTATAATATATAACTAAACTATTGTTGTATGTAAAGTAAATAAGGTTTTTAAAAATGTTTAAGAAGCTTCATTTAAAATTAAATTAAAATGCAGAGCCCCCTGACTGGTGGCCAGGACCCGGGCAGTGTGAGTGCCACTGAAAATCAGCTCGCGTGCCGCCTTCGGCACGCGTGCCATAGGTTGCCTACCCCTGATCTCACAACTGTACGGTGAAATTTATTACAGTTTTCAGAGTAATTAATTAACATTTTATTAGCGCTGCATCTAGTTAGCCTGATAAACATTCACAAACATAAAAAACTCTTTTCAGAGTAGCAGCCGTGTTAGTCTGTATCCGTAAAAAGAACAGGAATACTTGTGGCACCTTAAAAAACTCTGTAAAACCTGAATATTTGTGAATGAACATGAGCTCAATATTTTGATAACACTTTGACTCATCAGACTACTGTTTCAAACTTTCTCTCTATATTTGCCTATGTTAGATTTTCTCTTCAGCTATTGTATAACTAGCAGGAGCAATACTGAACACTAACTGAGATCCAAGTTGAGAAGCAACCTGTGCTACTATGCTATTCTACATCCAGGCTGCTATGAGCTCCTTATGGCCTTTTCCCAATGATGAACCCTGTTTACATTTATGCTGAGCCAGTCAACATTAACTTAGATAGGTAAACTCCATAGTTTTGAGTGAGGACAGTGCTACAGGATTGGGGAATCAGTACTATAAAGGTGGCACAAACCCTTCTGTAAGTCACTTCACATTTCTATGTGGACAGTATTTCAGAGAAATAATGAGGCTTACTTTATATATAAAAATCCATGTGTCAGTGTCTCTCTGTTTTTCATGCCTAGAATCACTGGATTTTCATCCCTTTTGTCCATGCAGGTAAAGAGGGTGTTTTGGCCCATTGTATTCTATTCTAGCTTTCACCTCACCCTGATGCCTCCTTTGTCTGGAACTGTGTCCCAATTTTCTTGCACAAGGCAGCCTCTGTTTCATTCTTTAAAATGGCTTGGGCTAGATACCCAAGAATATACGCAAGGGTCAGTCAGCTTTGTACTTGAGTGGCTTGTCCAAACTGCTGCCCGTGCTGCCATGGCCACATTGCTATGTGCATTGTGCTAGCTCTGTGCTATTTTTAGCATGCAACTCAAATAGAGCTAGCATAGGTTTGTCTACCCGCTCTGGGATGCATGCTGCCACTGCAGTGTAGACATTTCTACTGTGACATCTCCCATCTGATCTGCATTTTAATTATGTCACCTTCTGAATCTTACTAGCCTGAGTTAAATTCCTTGAGGCAGGAACCTTATCTTACATGTGGGTAAAGCATTATGTATTCTGTAAAAACTAAACAATAATAATTATGAGTAATAAATAATAAAACAAATTCTGTTCTCACACTGCAGTAAATCAGGTATAACTCCACTGAAATCCATGGATTTACACTAGGATAAAGACTGTAAAAGACATTAGATTTAGACCCAGTAAATAAAATAATTGCCAGTTATGCTGATGCAGAGTTTCAATATTGAAAAGAATGTCTATCAAATTGAAAATCTAATAAGAGATGGATTTGTTTCAACTATCAAAATTATGCTCCATTATTTAGTTTCTACTTTTCAGGTCCTTTATTTCTTTAAACTGCCCAAACTAGTTATCTGAAAATTAAATTCTCTAAGACTAGGGAATATATTTCTAAAAGTTAACAATCGCAATTCCCAGAGGTTCAGCACTAGCAAATTTCACATCATAGTGATTCTGGAGACCACTGAAATCAAGGATGATGAAACAAATCAGTACTGGTTGCTTCTTTACTACCTTATAGGACATGTGACTTTTTGTATCTGTATATATATTGAGGGAAGAACAATTGTAATGAGATAACATTTAATTAGGGGAAAAAGATGGAGATGAAAGTTAAGGAAAAATCAAATCTAAGATCATGTAGGAAACAAAAACAAATCCAAATTTTGTTTTTCTACAGTGGCATGAACATTTTTATGGCACTACTCAGTTTTAATTGGGGTATTGCAGTCTGTCACTATTTTTAATCCATTGCCAAGATTTTCTACCAGTGCATCCCCCAATATACAAGATTTAATTAAAAACTGAAAATGTTACAATTCTGAAGATGTGTACAGCTTTCCTCTTAGAAGTTGTGATTTGCATACATTTATCTTGAAGATATTTTGGGGATTGAGGTTGCAAAACATGTTGAGTCTATTTGAGCCATGTGATGGAACTGTTACCTTGGCAATAATTTTTTCCTAATAAAATAGATCATTGTTTAAAAGAGCAAAATATTGGCTTTTGACATTGTGGTTCATCATCCTGTGTAGTCAACTTTTGGCTCATTCTGAAGGTCACCATAAGTTGGTTCTCATTCAAATTTCATCAAATTAAAAAGTTAGTTAGATGTTTTCTATAATATTTGTTGCAACAATCTAGACTTAAGACGAAGGGCTTTATTTCTTAAAAACAGCAACCTGCAAAAATTATACATTTCAGTTGTTTAAAAAGAGGATTTCATTTACAACCTTTTCATATTGGAATGTTTCAAGGAGATAAAGACCTTTTTTGTGACATTTGTAGGCAACTTGAATTTTCAGTATAAGTCAAGAGAAAAACTGAGTCCCTGTTCAAACTAAAACAGATGCCTTCAAATAAATAACACCTTAGATGGCTGAGACAACTATTTTTACTGGCCTGAATGATCTTCTCCCAGTAATTACAACAGAGAAGTGATTAGGCACCTACTTCCTATTCCATCTCAACCCCTCTTCCAGTATGCACAACCATAATCTTTTTTGCTAAGATATTTCATTAGGGTCAAATCCTGAAGTTGTTACTCATTTTTATTCAGTCTTTACTAAGGCAAAAAATTCTGTTGTGAATTAATCCATTTAGGGATGAATTTGGCCCACTGGGAGTAATGGCTGAGTAAGGAGTGACTAAAGAAGTCAGGGTTTGGCCAAGTAATATTAAATGTATTCATTTTGGAGGATTCAAAGTGCTGTACCAGGATAAGAAGCTCTTTCAAACACCACAAGGATGACCTATTCCCTCACAGAAATGCAGCCAACTCCAGGATGAAATGTAGTAGCTTAACTAGGACACCAGAGCACGACACAACACAGACCAAATTCTGCCCTCAGTCATAAATGCATACCTCTCGCTGAAGCCAATGTGCATAGCACCTAAGTAATGTAGGGCAGAATTGGGCATGATATCCCTTTGAAACTGAAGAGGGTGTACAGGATTTAGGATGTCAAAATGTAATTACCTGAGGTTAAATTTGGCCAAGAAATTGCAGTTAATTTCCACAAAAAAGCACCATGGGATCTTTCTCACAAATAGTCAGAGCCTGAATTACTAATGGAAACCTACTGAAAAGGAGAAGGATAATCAAAATATTTTCATGTTAGTTACTTGCATTTGTTTGTTATCATATAAATTAGAAATATATTCCTAAGAAGTGTATAAAAGCAGCTGTGATTGTATCACAGACCAGTGGATTGGCAGGAGATCTGTGAGCTGCATGCCAGTCCAGCCTGTTTTAATTTTTACCATAACAATTAGAATGTCTTATAGCATCACTTTTCAGGGATGTTGATAAAGTTTGACAGGTCCACATTTTAACTAAAAACTCACTTTCTTTCTTTTTTTTTTTAAACTGACTTGATACTGGAAAAAAAATCACCAGTGTTTCCTAAACAAAGGCTGCAAATGATGATGAATCCCAGCTCCCAAGCTGGGCAAGTTGTCAACAGGAAAATCAGGGTTTTTGTGTATTCATAATATGTCACACTATCCATCTGCTCTCCTAAGTCCATTCTTGTGAGCAAGCAAGGGATTGATTAGACAAAAATGCTACTTTCAGAAGCCCTTTAGAATTGGTTGGTCACCCAGCCAAGGAGCAGGAATTTTGAGTCTTTTAGAAGGAAATGGTCGATTTCTTCAGTATGAGTAAAAAATATTAAATAAAAAACACAATAATTTTCTAGAGAAGGGCATAAATGTTGAGCCTCTCAACCATGACATTGTCCATTTGTCTGTGTGATACATCCCATGAAACATTCAAATGTATGCAGGACATACCCTCTGTAGGCTTCAGACTACTTTTTAAAAAGTAGGAAAATTTCAGAGCTAACATGGCTCAGAATGTCGGCCTGCTATGAGTCATATCAACATTAAGATTCTTTCCAACTAGGATCACCTCAAATATGAGATCATCTCAGAATCTGGCCATTTAACTTTACATGTTCATAATTTTAGAACTACTCCACCATTTTTGTTCAAACTTGGCTTGTTCTGTAGATCTCATTGATACTTAAAATCAAGAAAGTTCTGAAAACTGTATATACTCTATTATAACATACTGTATATAAGCATTTTAAGTGTTTAAAATCCAGTTTATTTTATATTAATTTATAAATAATTGATCACGATATAAAGAAAAACCATACTTGAGGCTTAAACACAGACTTTACTTCTTCATTCTGCATTTCCTAATATTTGGATGCTTTATTTTTCAGTCATAATGTTGCATTAATGTTAATGTTAACTCTTTGCATAGAATTGTAATAAATGGACTCTTGTTAGATAATTGATTACTGAGACATTAGGTGGTCAAGTCCAACTTTGTTTATTTAAGTCAGGTTGCCCTGTCTAAAGACATGACAGCATGTTACAGGTGGGCTGAGGTCTTTTATAGTCCTTCTGCTCCCTCCTTCCCCATTTATTATATATTTACAATACAGCTACTGCATAACTTATTATTGTTTAACTACTATTAAATGTCTACTTTGTGGTTATTTGTTTAGACAGTTACATTTAATACACTTAAGATTTTCAGTGTACAAAAGGTTATAACAAATTTGGCTAAAGGAGACAGTAACAATTAATTACTTATTTTTCCCTTTGCAGTTGGAACATTTTATACTTTTGTGAGATTTACTTAAAAACATAAAGAAAGGCCATGATGGGCCACATTAATTGTCCATCTAGCCCAGTAACCTGTCTCTAACAGTGGCCAATGCCAGATGCTTCAGAGTGAATGAACAGAACAGGGTAATTTTGAGTGATCCACATGCTGTGGTCCAGTCCCAGCTTCTGGCAGTTGGAGGTTTAGGGACACCCAGAGCATGGGATTACATCCCTGACCATCTTGGCTAATAGCCATTGATGGACCTGTCCTCCATGAATTCATCTAATTCTTTTTTTGAACCCAGTTATACTTTTGGCCTGTGTGTTGTGTGAAAAAGTACTTTCTTAGATTTGTTTTAAACCTGCTGCCTATTAATTTCATTGGGTGACTCCTAGTTCTTGTGTCCTGTGAAGGGGTAAATAACACTTCCCTATTTACACCATTCATGATTTTATAGTCCTCTTTCATATTCCTCCGCACCTTAGTCATCTCTGTTCTAAGCTGAACAGACCCAGTTATTTTAATTTCTCCTCATATGGAATCTGTCTCATGTACCTTATAATTTTAGTTGCCCTTCTCTGCACATTTTCCATTTTTTTGTAGTTTTGATTACAACCGTATAACTTTCCATTTGAGTAGTCAGAGCAGATTACAAGTATATATGTTTAAGCATCTGCAAAAATAAGTGTGCAAAAATAGATTCTGACCTTCAGATATATTTTTACTTTATAAGCAATATAAAATTTGCTTGCTAATATTTTTATTTTTCTAAGCCTAACTTTACAAAGCTTTATGGAAGTTTTAATTAACAGTTTATACTAAAAGCTCTAGGTCTATTTGTTAACAGAATAAACACAAACCACAGTATGATACAGAAAGACAGATAGAGAGACAGAAAGGCATATGGATGTATAGCATGTGGATGAATGAAAGAAAACTAGTAGATCAGATCAGAACCCCTTATTTCTCTGTGGGTAGATCTGAAACACAAGTTCCAAACTAAATTCTACAATTTGATTCTTTCTAGTTTGGATACAAAAGCAGAAAAAGGTTATTTTCTGGGTTTGATTCAGATACGGCAGAAATCTCACTAAGACAATGCTCCTCATAGGATTTTAGCCTAAGAGCCAGCTAGTCTATATCATTAACCTATATTTACATCTTAATATATGTATATCTCTATACTTATCTAAAAAGGGAAGGAAGGGAGTGTGATTCTCATGGTTAAAGAAAGAGCTTTGGGAGTCAGGACCTCCGGGTTCTGAGCTTTTTCTCTGATTTGCTGAGGGCAAAACACTTAACCTCTCTCTGTGTCACAGTGTACCCATCTGTAAAATTGATATAATAATATTTCCCTTCCTCACAGGCTTGTTGTGAAGCCTCCTTAATTTGATATTTTTAAAATGCTTTGACAGCCTCAGATAAAAAGTGGTATATTAGATAAAATAAAGCAAGTTGACTTTGGAGCTAAGGATTTTGTGTACCAGAGAGAACGATATATTGCAAAGGGGAACTTTTTGCTGTGCCCTCAAGGAGATGAGGAGCAGCAGCAGATGAAACATATTACCATGCTGGGATCAGTGTAGATTGCTACTGTTTACATGGAGATGCTTACAATATGAATGCCTGCTGTACCCTTTTATAACAACTATAAAGTACTAGAAGCTTCCAGGCAAACATTAATCTAACAATCTTGTAATGATCTTAAACTAAAATGGTTTAATTCTGCAAAGATAATTGCCAAGCAATTGACAACTAAGTAGGCCACAAACTAGAAAAAATGGTGTTGTTTTGTTGCTCTCTCTCTCTCTCTTTTTCAGTCTCTCTTTCACAAAGATGGAAATGACTGGGAACATTAGTATTCTGACGAAGAGAGGCTGTGACAAAGAGCATGACTGCAGGGCCTCCTGACTCCTCTATGATGCTGCCAATGATGTAGAGGGGACTGGCTCCAATTGCACCGTTTTCGAAATAGCCCTAAGATGGTACAGAGAGAACAGACAGAGAGGCAATTCACAAACACAGGCATAATGTTTTTAGTTTCCCGGCATTAGGTTATCATTTTGCATGGAAGAATGATACCAGGTTAACACATATTTATCCTCATGCAGTGGTTGTAGATATTAGTGAATGTTTGTTCATTTAAAGAAAGGCAATGTATGGACATGTGTGGTTACATCTTATCTTCTTTCTGCATGTGTTTCACTGGCAGGATTTGGAAACCTCATGCAGGATGTGCTGTGGTGCTTTAGTCAAGTAAAAGGAACTATTGACATAGGAGTCACAGAAGGTAGGTTTATTTTTCCTTTTGTTGCTTTGAGCAAAGAGAACTTGTTTTTCGTGTATAGCTTGCTTGATCAACATCGGGTTTATCTGATCACATGTTGTTGAGTAAAATTGCAAGAGAGGAATTGATCAGTGCTTCCTTTCTCTTCTGTTTTCTTCAAATATTTATTCATTTTAAAAGGTAAGTCACCAAAATTAGTTAGCAATCAAACATTCATATTATGTAATTATTGCTTAAATGGATTGATAATTTAACAACCATTTGTAAAATACATTTATAGTAGCTCTTAGTTCTTATTCACAATAGCATCAATAGCAGGGAATTATGATGCAACCTCCCCACAAAAAATTGTAAAATTGGAATCAGTTTGATTTGATTTCTGGATAATACCATACTAACATACTATTTTCCCCCCATATCTGGGGATAACATAAATTAGAGAGCTACACTTTTACAGATATGCATTAGTGCAGGAGGGATTTCAAAAGCACCTCAGGGATTTAGGAGCACAAGTCACATTGACTTTCACACCCAATAGTGTTCAGTGGGAATTGTGCTGCTTAGGCACTTTTGAAATTCTCCCTCCCAAAAGCACAACCAGTGTCTCATTTCAGATTTGGTCAAATACTGGACACATGGAAATAACATTCTGCCATAGCTGAATAGAACACAGGAACAAATAAATACAATTTTACTGATCTTAAAGTTGTGTGTGTTAAATTTATCCTGTTCTCTCCTTTGTTTATTTCATTTTTTCTTTTAACTCTCATTTTCTCTCCATTGCCCACTTTTGTTTTCTGTTTTATCTCCCATTTTGTTTTTATTGCCTCTTTTCTGTCCATTATTTTCTTTCCTTCTTGATTTCACACATTTCCTCTTACATTCAATTTGTCCTTTGTGGAGAACTGAGATCGCCATCCCATGCCATTTCCTCATATTGCTCCCAAGTCGCCAACACTCTTCCCCGCATTTTTATTACCTGATTCTCAAAAATGAGTTATTAATTGTTTGCTTAGAAATTCTGGCATAGGAAGGCTAAATATCAGATGATGAGAAACCCATCACTCTATCTTCAGAGGGCTTTTATGGGAGGAGATTCAAGTTTCTGATCTGGGTTACTGCACTGATCTTTAATGTTTAGAGACCTGGGTTTCCTTCATGTTTAAATTGTCAGCTAACATGAGTTTATCCTTGTGATCATATCACAAAATTACTACATGACTGACGGTTTAGACTGGAGTTTAGAATAACACATGAGGATGTTGCAGATCAGGACTTAGTTGCACTGGCAGAAATGTGTTGTCGGTCTGAAACCAGTATTACTGCATATAGCTTTAGACAATGGGGCTGGCATGAGTGGATTTCCTCCAGTGGAATCACTTTAGGCACTAGAATGATGAACGGGAAAGAATTTGCTGAAAGTGGTGCCACTGCTTGAAGGCTCTTTTCTATGGGCACCCAAGTATCAAATGCAGGAAATGAATTATTCTGTTGTGGTGTTTTTATTTATTTGTTTATTTTTGGAAAGTGAGGGTTTCTTTAAAAGCATGGTATTGTGAAAAATGTGGTTCTAGGTATAAAGACAATTTATTCAGCCCATGTCTTGGGTAGCCTCTGCTAACAGAGTTCCTACTTCCTACCCTGGTCCCCAGGAAAAGTGTCCTTATCTATGGTACCATTGCATATTCTTCCTTGAGTTATTGCTCCCATTGTTGAGCTGGCTTGGTAACATGGGGGTATAATATCCATCGTCCTGAGAGCAGAGTGTTGCATGAAACACAACAGATATTTAAAAATCTATTAAATGGCTGCAAAAAAATTAAAATCAATTAAAGTCAAGTTCACTGAATTCATGTGCTGCAATGTGGTTGCAAACCTGTTTACATATGGTTTGAGCCTTTCTCATACAACCTAGATATGGAAAAATTATTGTACTTTGTCATATCTATCTGCCTGCCAGTTCAAGATAAATAAGAATGCTGGCTTTTTTTTTTTTTCAGCTTGTGAGACAATGAATGCTTTAAGACATTGGTTTTCCACCTTTGGGTTTGACACCTCCCCCCATACACACACAGCAAATAGGTCCAGGATGGTAGGCGAGGGCTCCTGAAACTTTTCTTCTATTGTAATATGGGGCCACAGTATGGAAAAGGTTGAGAGCCACTAGTTTAGAATATGTATGCAATGCAACCACCAGTGAAACAAGTGATCATACAGATTACCAAAAATTGGTCAACAAGTAAAGGTGGCCTTACACAAAAAATCAAGCATGACTGGGTAGGAAGCCTTGGGAGGTAATTAAGAGGTAGAGTTAATTATTATTGGTGGTCATTGGTGCTGTTTCATTTTGGATATATATTTACAATGATGCCACAGCATCCAGCACTTCAGTGAGGTTATACAAATTTATATCACAAAAGTGTTTAAATGCTTCAGTTTCAGCAGAGCTCCATCCTTTTAGTTTTAAAAACTTTATTCTATCATGTGCTGCAGTCTTTGGGGTATATTCTAATCTCTCACCCTCCTAGCTCTTGTTAATGTCAATCTTTTGTGTCTTATTTTCATGAAATATAATCTCATTGATTCTTGTGATGTATGCAGTTATGTGTCATTAACCGAAAGGAGATGTTGCCATTCTGTTTACTGGGTACCACACCTTTAAATGTAGAGGATTCTAACTTCTGCAGGGCACCTGGGTTTCAGGTCATACACAGAATGTTGTGGAGAGACAGTCTATGCGCGCGCTCTCTCTCTTTCTCTTTCTCTCTCTCTAATTTAATAATTGTTCTTTCTTTTGTCTGTTGTTTTCCTTAATCTGAAATAAAAGTAACCTAGCATGTAATACATATTTTGATGGACTCAATAATGTAATGGATCCTTTTCATCTTTAACTAACATAAACTTCAGAGTAAATGAGATATTTTATACTTCAAAGGGGCCTGAAGTTATCTTTTTCTAATTGTAGAGACAAACACATCGACAAAAGTAATATAAAGATACCAGACAATTACATTTGATGTACCACATTGTATCAAACCAAATTTCATTCTGGAAAATATAAAACAAATTTTCAGGAGTCCTGCTTCAAATTGGTTTAATGGGGATTAGCAACTGGGTGGAGAATCCAGATATATGCAAAATAAAGAGGCAGGATTTCCCCCAGTTCTCTTGAGGCTTCAGAATCCACAGTCTAGAGTCTTAAAAATATCAGCAAGATTAGAGGAACTTCTCCAGATCTGACTGTGGGTGATGCCACTGGGGAGAGCTATATGTGGTAGATGCTGTTGTCTTTAAAAGGCAGCATAATGAGATTTGGGGCTGCAGTGCAACTCCTGTGATCTGTGTATCACAGAATAGTGGGTCATAGGCTCTTAGCATGTAAATCATGTCTTATTTAATTATTCAAGTTTAAAACATACAGATAATGAGATTTCCAATGGAAAATAATATATACATAGCAATATTTAAATTAAAATGACCTTAGTACATTGAATTGATCTTTCTAGTGCCTGTTAGGAATACTTTGTCATTGGGATGCTATTGGATTCAAGAAATCTGCCATGATCAACAGCCGTTCCCATTGAGTTTGGGACTTTTATTACATGTGCTTGCACAATCTGTGTTTGCCAGGTCATCCAAATGTGTAACTGATAGCTCAGAATCAAACATTTAAAATGGTGCGTAACTGTCTGCAGGCTCTTTGACTTGGCACTGAGCTTGGCCTGTTGTCTTATCATGTTGGTTTCCTTTTTGTGTTGCTTGCTAATTAAGCACAATGCACCTCCAGAATTTTGCATGTGAACTGACATGTTGTTTGTTACTGGAGCATAAAAAAATGAGCACAAACAATTAAATAGATTCAAACCACCATAGGGTTACTGATATTGTTGTGTCCAAAGTTTAAAAGATAGGATTGATCTCTTTCTTGGGAAACTTTTAAATCTATTTTATATTTTTAGTGAAAATAATTTTTTTTTTCAGTCATGTACAGTGGAAACTATTTTAATCCATAAATTTATTGTAAAAGTGGAAGCAAAATTGGTGATTATTACATGAGCATAGGATCTGCTGTTGCGTTACCCTCTCCATCCTTCCTCCCTATTGCATGTCAGCATCCACACAGGTTACTTCATCTACTCAAGTGCCAGTGTGGAACAATGCCTTACTTGCTCTGCAGTGGCCATGAAATGGGAGATAGAAAGGGAAGATTCTGAGCATCTGCCCAGAACTTAGCCTGGCTACTTTGGTTTGAAATTGGGTTCTGGGCTCTTATTTAATCCTTATCAATCCACTATTATCAACCAGACTGAGACCCTGGTTTTGTTGGGGGTGTCTTGCCCAGAGGAGGAGCAGTGATTTTTATAATTTTGCAGCCCTTTTTCACTGGAGTAGCTAAGAGTTTTTGACACCACAAGGCAGTTAAAATCAAAACCTGATCATTGTTCGAACTAGTTAAGTGTTGAGCATTTGTGACTTAATCAGCCTCCCTTTCAATTTACAGTTTGAGCAAGTTTGAGTTAATATTAATTTTTAAAACAAATATCCATAGTTTTATTTATTTTTATTTCATTACCACTCTTCTTCCTACAAATCTTTTTCAAGATACAGTTTAAAGTAATTTCCCCTCAGATAACGGCATAAATAATTTCTTAGATGGGACTTCTATAGCTCACTCCATTGATCAAAGCTGGCAAAGCTAAACAAAGTATTGATACTCTACTTCAATTTTGTCAGGAAAACTGAAGGTAATTTTCTGAGTTTAACCGTGAAGGGAGTGAATGTGAGAATGAATACCATCATCAGTACCATCCTTTTTTCCTGGATTTCAGACACCGTGTGAAATAGAATGCAGAAACCATTTGTTTGCACAGTTTGGTCTGCTTACTGCAAATTTGTTCTTCTATAAAAATTTACTCTGAGTGTGCACAGGAAGTCCAATATGTGGACATGACCATAGGACCCTTACTTCTTGGCTGAATCCAGAGATAATACTCAGCAAAATTCAGAACTCTAATATTCCTCCTTGCCTACAAGTCTGTATGTCCCACATCAGTGGGAGTTCTGCATACACAGAAATAAGAGAATATTACAGTTAAGATACAAAATATAGCTCAGAATGCAAACAGTTTTGACTTAACCTTCTGACTAGGCGGTAAAGAGCATGCAACACAACATGTTTGGCACGTTTATACCACCTGGTAGTTTTTATATTACCAGTAGTTCTTGTATTGACTTATAGCTTCAGAGGAGGACATTTAATTTCCCACTTGCAGAATACCACTTGCACAATTACTAGAATTTGTGGCTGGAGGGGTTAAACAGGACAATGAAACATAAATTAAGTAGTGGGTGGACGCCTACTCCAGCTAGCTAACCATACTTTAACATGTGCTTCTGGAAACCAATAACCCCACCCTCACCCCTTGATATAAGCCATTACTAGGGTTAATAGTGAGAAGAAAGACCATGTTTGGAAAAAGTGCCATTTATTGCTGTATCTGATTCTTCTTACACTTACATCAGTGTAACTCCATTGGCTTCAGTGGATGTACACCAGTGTAAGTGAGAGCAGAATTAACCCTCCTGCATGTAAGTTAAGGTTTCTTGGAGAACTGGATCTAAGAGTTCTGACCACAACCATTTATTCTAGCATTGATTCTGCAATATTTCTTAGACTAAGGCTCATTGGTGTGTGTGTGTGTGTGTGTGTGTGTGTGTGTGTGTGTGTGTGTGTGAGAGAGAGAGAGAGAGAGAGAGAGAGAGAGAGAGAGAGAGAGAGAGAGAGAGAATCTCCCTACTTACAGCTGTAAACACTATGTTTAGTACTATTTTTAGGCCTAGGCCCTAAAGCTGTACACAGATTGATAAGTCAAAGGGACTTCTTAGCTGTGGGGGATGGAGAGAAACAGTTCTAAAGCACCACAGTTTCACAGAAAGCCCTAATAGTTGCACCTGCACAACTGCTCACACCCACTGGCACTTGGCAAAACCCACATTGGCATCTGCAAACAGGGAGTTAAATGTACAATTGCTTGTTTTACATGGAGGAATGTTTTTTTGCAGGATCAATTAGGATCAGACTCTGCAAACACTTTGTCATGGAAAGTATCCTGTTAGAGTCAATGGGACTATTTGCAAAAAGACTACACACGTGTAGTTCAAGTTCAGGCTTTTTGTCCTTACTTTCCTGGCCCTTCATAGCTTTACTTCTCTGACTCGGCCAACCTTGTCTCCTCTTGTGCTGTATGTACTGCCTTTTGCTCTGCCTGTTATGCCAGCCTTGCTTGCCTGTTTATCTGTTTCTCTCCAAAATATTTCTGCCCTTTCTTACAGACTGCTCCCATGCAGGGAACACACTTCCTGCGATGAGCTGCTAAACCATCACCCTCAGTCAAATCTCTTCTTAATTTTCACTTCTTCCATGAAAGAAATTAGCCAACTAAGAAATAAATATTCCTCAGATACAATTAATTAAAAAAATAAAAAGCTTTCCTTACTCCATCACGCCATGACTAGTACTCCCCGAATAACCTGTAATCCTTCTGATGTGACCCCTACCCTTCAACCCCATCCCCACCCTACTGTCTTGTTACTCCTTTACTATGTCATATCTAATATTCATTTGTAAACTCCTCAGGGCAGGGATCATGGTTTTTATCTATTTTGGGAAGAGCCCAGTTTACATGGTTGGACATAGGTAATAAGTATATTTGCAAGTATAGCCATTGGGCCCTTTGTTAAAAAAAATATGAGAATTGTTAAAACAGGATGTGTTAAAATGATGCCTGCTGTGTTTAGGTTTTGAAGGTTATATGGAATGTTTCACCTTACCTATAGCTTTTAAGGCCTTTGTTAACTTGTTATCCAAAAAATAACATATAGTTTCCTAGGAGGTTGGCTGGATACAGGGATTAATAATGGGATATAAAACCTTTCACCTTTAGGTTGTTCAAAGCTTGCCCTTCAGCACCTATTGAAATTAATGGAAAAACTCCCATTGACTTGACTGGGAAATTGATCTGGTCCATTGTATGTAGTGAGCAAAGGTGGTGGCCTGTTGAAATAATTCGTGCAGGTACCAGTGGACAAAGTTCCACGTCATATTAATCATGGGCATAATCAAAAACCTGGATGTCAATGGGTACGCCTACGCTGCAATAAAAAACACGCAGCTCTGAATCTCAAGAGTCGGTGTCAATTGATTCAGGCTTGCGGGGCTCAGGCTGCGGGACTAAAAATTATAGTGCACAAAGGTCCAGACTCAGTTGTGGAGCCTGGGCTCTGAGACACATCCTCCTTGTGGGGTTTCAGAACATGGGCTCCAGCCCAAACCTGAAAGTCTACTCTGCAATTTTTAGCCCTGCAGACTGAGACCCATGAGCCCAAGTCAGTTGACCCAAGCCAGCTATGGACTTGCCAAGACATACCCAGGCAGGTTTGTGAGTGAATGTGAGGAAGCCTGCATTGGCCCTGTCCATACAATGCATCATGTGCAAGATCTCATCTGTGGGTTGAGGACTTCAATTTCCAGTATTGCCTATCTGGCATTTTACATGAGAATTTAGATTCATTTACAAAAATAATAGATGACTTCTTATAAGTGCATAAAGTTCATTCTACACACTTTCTTAGAGATGTTTGCATATTAGAGCCACAGAAACCTATACTACTGTTATAGTATCATACTGTATCAGCCAAAGAAGTACTAATATTCAGTACATTATATGTACCATGCAGCTACTTAATTTAGTATTCAGCTTGATCTTGTGAACTAAGTAAGATGATAGTTGCTTTGGGATGCAGTGCTGGTGAATCAATAAGAGGCACTCTTCCTTCTGAGTCAGTACTGAAACCAATGTCCATTGGTGTTACATGGTGCTATGTTGCTGGAAGTACCATCTTTCAGGTGACACATAAAACAAAGCCCTTCAGGCCACTTGGGCCAGATTCTCTTGCCTTCATCAGCCCTTTTGCAACATCATGCAGACGCACACATATACGCAGTGTGGAAGTATGCAATGAATGGGTGGGATTACAGTCAGAATAGGACATAATAGTGCTCTGACTCTTCACAGCTGGTGGACAGCTTCTTAAGGACTATTACCAGCTGACATAGTTTAGCTAAAGCCCTAGGCTGCTCTAATTTATACAGAGAACTGGGCTGGCATAAAAGTGACCCCAAATCCAGGGAGTGCAAATGACTCATTGGCAATTCACAACTACCTCCACATTTCGCTGTGCTCCATTAGGGAGGATGGACTCAAGAGAGAGCCTAGGCTATAGTGGTCATTAATGATCCCATGGAACTATTTATAAGAATGGAGCTAACTTCCCCCTGTCATTTCAATTGGATATGGCATTCATCACTTCTTGAAATAAACTGTTGTGTAGTGTTGCTGTTTTCTGTTAAAACAGCTGTTTTGTTTCACCCCAGAAGTGCTCATATGAGAATATATAAAGTGTTTTGGGATTAAAAGTGCTCTATAAATGCAATATATTACTTGTATTTTGTATCTCGTTTCTTGTGATATATTTGCTGTAGAAAAATGGTTCTCAAATTGTGGCCTGCAATGCACTTTCATGTGATTCTGTCACAATGAAGTAGCATCTGTCAGTCTTCGCATTACTTGTAGCCCAGTCCTGGAATTTTTTTGGGTTCTCAGAAGTTTTTTTTAACAAACTAAAATGAAAAGAAAAACATGTTTCTCCATGCATCTGCACAACTGCTTCATGTCTCTTGGTTGTCTTGGTATAAACACAACCATGATTAAATTTGCTGATGACAAGAAAAGTGGAGATCCCTCCACACAGGTGGACAGGACCAAACTGCAGCGTGACCTGCAATGATCAGAGAAAAGGAGGTCTGCAGGCAACAGAGGCAGATCTGGTCCTAGTAAATGCACAGTCCTATACCCAGGGAGAAGAAATAAATAGCAGCAGCACAAAATAGGCAGGGTGGCAGGACATAAGAAGTTAATAGCATATGAAAACAAATCTTTTTTCAGGTTGTCCTCTCAACACAGTTCTTACATTACTTTTTCATGTAACCAAGCAAGCTACTGCAGTGAAGGTGTGGAAAAGGAAATGCACTCACATATCTCTGTGAATATCTCTGTCTTAAGAAGTGGTACAGAAGATGAACAAGTGTCAGAAGCACTGATCTAGGTACATTTGCTTGAATGCTGGAGGCTTCCACGATCAGCTGGATGCTAAAGCATTTGAATTACAGCACTGATTGAAGAGAGTCAAGGGCACAGTAAAAGGTACTTTCATAATGTGGTTTAATTTTCATAATGTGGTTTCTAATAGCCCTTTTAATATCCCTTGGTTACTCCCATGCCCTAAATTGCTGTAAAAATATTAACCAAATACCTGACTGCTGTGAAAGCACCTAACAGTACGCTAATGTGTGGGGAAGACAATGTGCTCGGTTTGAGATTGCTCTCACTCTTACTGAGGCATTTGACTTTACATTCGCACTGAAAATTGCTTGGTGCTGAAATTACTGTTTTGTGTTGGGGTTTGCAGAATGATACAGCTATAGAAGCTAAAATTAGTTAGTGTGATCCTCAAGTCACCAGTTACCACCAAACCTAGTTACATTCCTCTTCCCACCTCCCCCTCACATTCTTTTGGGCTGGTTGTCTGCTGTACCTACAGTTTGCAAAGCACTTTGGCATCCTTTGGAATGAAAGGCTCCATATAAATGTAGGATGTTTTTATGCTGCAGTTACCCTTAAAAACTAAATGCTTTTTTATTCTACATAGGTTAACTCCCACTCCCAATTCTTTAATAAAACAAGGGCAGATACCATTTCAGTGCATCCTCTTTTATTATTCTTGAAATCCACGCCTTCCCTTGGTGATTTCTTTTAATAGCAGCCTATCCCTCAGGTGACAAAGTTGTAAAGCCTTGGTTACATTAAGATCTTTACCCAGAATGAGATATGGTCACAGAGTCTCCCTGCTCCCAGACACTGCTGGTTTTCTGTCTAAAAACAAACGGACCCAAAGGATAGTAGGATGTTGCAGGCAGTGTTGTTCAGGGTGTGTGTTTACAGGCAGGACTGACTTAGTCAGCAAATCCTGCTCTGATGAGCTTCAGCCAATGAAGAGCCTATCCCAGCTTGCTTGGGGGCTTCAGAGTTCGAGCAGCATGCATGCAGAAATGTGAGGTGGCTCTCTTCCTGGTGCTGCTGCTGATGGCAAAATGGGGTCCGGCGACAGCGATTACTTGGGTTTCCCAGCTCGGCAGACCCAGGAGGGGTCCTATAACGCACCTCCCACGCGGTCTGCCTTGAAAGCAGAAGGACTCCTCATGGATTGAGGAGACTGGGTTTATTTTAATTTTTTTTATTTATTTTTTGGAAGATGAAATGCTTTTCTCGTTACCTGCCTTACATCTTCAGACCTCCGAACACCATCCTCTCCTGCAGCTGCCACACAGAAGGTACAGCCCAGTGGACGGCTGGTGGGAGGAGGAGGGGAAATGTGGGTAGGTGGAAAGAAAAGTGGGCTGGGAACATGACTGCCCCAAAAGCTCTGCTGACATTGCCTTTTGCAGCTAATACATGACAGCGATTGCTGGCGAAAGCCTCTGTGTGCTAGACTTAGAGATCAGTTCAGCCTTGTGGAAAGCAAGGGAAAACTGTTATTAGCTAGCCATTTATCGAGATGAAGACTGAAAAGCAGTAAAATGCTTGGGAGGTGTTTTGAACACTTAGCAGGTTATTTCTGTAAATACGCATGATTTTGCTATTAAGTTTACACTAATCATGCAAACTAGTAGTCAGAACCGATTTTAAAGAAAGACTCTCTCACTAGATATTGCCCTGGAAATGTTAGAGACTTATACAGTTTCTCATAGTCCGTTTAACTCAGCTGTGCATTCCCAAGTAGGCAATTAAGAAAATAGATTTTAGCATTTGACTCATTTGTGTATTTTTGACTGTTTCATTCCTTCACTTGAGCCTGTTTTCAGCTCTCAGCAGAAAAGCTCTGCAGCACTTGCTATTAAATCTAATGTTTGAACAAGGCTTGAACTTAATGCCCTGGATTTTAGTGGGACTGCTGCAAACTTCCTCCTTCCATAGGGAGTCTTCTCTCCCGCTGATTTATAATCTTATATGTGTGTGTGTGTATGTGTGTATACCATGTGGGAACTATAAGGCAATTTTGTGAATTACTTGTAATAATTCCTAGCAGCCATGCTGGATTCAGAATTAACACTAATATTAATTCCCTATTTGGAATTGAAACATTTTTTCACACATCCTATAAAAATTAAAGGTTTGGAGGAAAAAATCTAAAGATGTTTGTCAGTGAATGTCTAATCAGCTAGAGTATTGCCTTGTAACTAATGGAAAGTTGGTGAGAGAGAGGAGAGACTAAGGGCCAAATCATGCTCTTAGTTACACTAGTGTAACAGCTCAATAATGCAAACATTACTCAAGGTAGAAGCATCACACTTAGTATCACATGTTTGCAGAGACAGGCCTTAACAGTAGAAAAAGACTGTTGATTTTAATGGCGCTATTCTGCATTTAAATGGTCACACAAGGGTAACAGAGAACAGTTTGGCCCAATGGAAGTTTCAGATAAGTGCTTAAATAACACTGTTATTGGTGCTGTAGAAAATCTTGAGTTTGACAGATAACAGGAGACTCAATACTAAATTGACTTACCCAGTTTGTTTTAGAAATCAAATCACCTATTTTTATTCTATAATTTCTGATTCTTTCCATATGGGGAGCCAATATTATAGCACATAGAGGTAGTGTATGTATGTACTTACTTTTTAATTAGGATTAAAACTTATCTAGAGATACTTTGCGTAAATAATAATTTTCAAGTGAAATGATTTAAGGTGGAAGGTTTCAGTGATGATTTATTTGTGCTTAGTTCATGTTTTTTTGCTTTGTTGTTTTCACATTGATTTCAGTTTTCCTTTATATTTGACAATTGAATGCTGAGCCACAACAGTTAAACAGCTTGAAAATGTTTTTGCTCTCTTGTATAATCTGAGGTGCGTCTAGGACATCTGTGTATGGAATCCCCTTGATATCGAGGTCAGTACATAATCAGGCAGTTATATATGGTCATGAGTCTACCTGCTACCACACTATGTAAAAATAATAACAATTTGTAAGGAATGTGAGTTTTGTTTAATATGGACCTAGTTCTTGAGCAAGTAGTCCCATTGAAGCCAATGGGATTACTTCCATAAGGATTATTACATGTGTAAGGTTTGCAGGGTTGAGTAATGTTTATATAGTTTTTACCTACCCTAACAGATATGGGATGACTAACTTTTGTACATTATGAAAATTGATGACATAAAGGATTATTAAAAACACATCAGTAGAAGCAAGGACAGGCTTCTAAAACCAAACTCTACAAACTTGTCCACATCACTAAAGTGTGATGTATTTTCATGTACACCATTCAAGTTTTCCAAACATGAAACTGGACGTATGTCTTCACTGAAGTTAACTCAAATGATTGGCACCTGGATTAACCTAGCCCTGGTGTGAGGAGCCACACTGCAAAGCCATGCTGCATTACTGTGTCCTTACTGCTGATGCACTTGCCTGTTTGTGTCACTAGGACTTCTGGGGCCATGTCCCAAAGTTCTTTGTGCTGCAGTAAGCTGAGCCACTCTGATTCTTTCCAGGGAATTTTGGGAGAACTTGTTTGTTCTTCTGGGCACTTGAGGTGGTGGTGTGGAATTGTGCGAAGGCACTGGAGGCTGTCAGCATAAGAACACAAGAATGGCGATACTGGGTCAGACCAAAGGTCCATCTAACCCAGTATCCTGTCTTCTGACAGTGGCCAATGCCAGGTGCCCCAGAGGGAATGAACAGAACAGGTAATCATCAAATGATGCGTTCCTTGTTGCCCATTCCCAGGTTCTAGCAAACAGAGGCTAGGGATACCGTCCTGGCTAATAGCCATTGATGGACCTATCCTCCATGAATTTGTCTAGTTCTTTTTTGAACCCTGTTATAGTCTTGGCCTTCACAACATCCTCTGGCATGGAGTTCCACAGGTTGACAGCACTTGAATGATTTAGCCTGCACCCTCACTCCACAGTGGGTGGGTTACCAGCCCAAGTGAAAATAACACCTGAGTTCTAGCCTTTGCCCCAGCTGGGCCAACTAGCACCACCAAACTCATGTGAGAGGGTTTTGTGTGTGGATGGAGAAGGGTTATGGGTGGCACCCAAATAAACATCTAAGTTAATTCTTCAGTGAAGACATTGCTTGAGGGTGTACAGATTATTCATGTGTGTGCCATGCTATTGGAAAATGTCTGCTTGAGTCTCCTGTTATTATTCTTTCACCTATGAAAACCATTGAGGGCAAATGACATCAAACTGGATCTCAGAATTCAGGAGCTTTGGTCAATCTTGTTTTGGAAGGATTCCCCTTGAGCACCAACGTCAAGTTATAGCAGGGAAGTTTAATACTTATCTACACTGGATCTTACTTAATTACTGTAGGCAAAGGGGAAATCAGAGTGTGCAAACCACAGGTAAAAGCAAAAAAAGAGAAATATTTCAACTTGATATATTAAGCAATGTGGGCAAGAACTAATGGGAAATTATGGAATGAAAGCAGAGCCATTGGAAGATTTCTTAATAAGACAAAACAACCTTCTTGATGCCCATTCATCTATACCTATTCAGCTAATTTAAGCCAGTGTGCAAGGACTCAAGTTACCAAGCTCTTCCTTTAGTAGCATGAAAATCCAAACAAAGAAATAAGTGATGTATGCTCATGGCTTTGATGGAGACAATGCGCCTCACTCTTCCCTCTCTGTGGACCTAATTAAAGGAACATCACAGTGACACCTCCCCCCTTCCCCCTGTACTCCATTCTGTAGCATGATTCATCCAGTGAAAGTAAGACTAGAGATGAAAATACCAGCCTGCCAGCCCACAGAATGGAAGGGCCAGAATTGAAGGGGACATACACATTAATACAGGCATGAGGAGTATAATAATCCACTGCTACTTATTTCATTGGACTTTAGTGTAGGGAGAAGGCCATGGAGAATTTTTCTTTGCTTCAGACATCAGTAGGAATATTTTGCCCCTATTATTTTGTCTGTTTAAAGGAACTCAGAACAGCTTCTATGAAAGACGTGCCCTCCAAAGATTTCTTCCAGTGGCATTCTCTAAAGGTAACATTTAGTCCCTGGCTTTCTGAAGACCAATCTGCTGCTGCATTGTTCTACCACTGTGAGATTTTCAATAGACAACCAGATCTAGCTCTTTCAGGGTAGGCCGTGTGAGGTTACTGGGAATAACTAAATTCACCAAAGGGTGACCATGCGGGCGAATTCTCTTTTATTATTCAATCAAAATAAAAATAATAAGCACACGTACAGTTTCTTAAACTGTTTACTAAGATGTGTCTCATTAACTACATTTTTACAGAAGAGGAAACTGAGTAACAAAGAGTCTAAATGACGTACCTTAGGCCACAAAATAAATCAATAATGGAGCTGGAACTTGAACACAGAGGTGAGATCCTCACCCCCATTCTGGCTTCTTTACAGCAGTAAAAGAGCTGGGATGGCATAAGGGGGTTCTGAAAACTCTGGTTCTAGCTGGGGGCGGGGGGAGATTACTGTAGTGCAGGCACTGTGGGAGACAGCCATAATGCTGCTTATCAAGGACTCTCTTGCAAGCCCTCGCACTGTGGGCATGCCAGGGGTGGGTCTGGGGGTGGAAGAGTGTATCAGTCCTGGATGTGTTGCAGAATTTCCAGGCAGCACTGCCACCCTTAGGGCAGCCCCAGGAGGCTGCTGTAATTTAGATAGCTTAATTTAGGCTGCTCTAGGGTCTAAGGGCCTCTCCAATCCCCAGAGCAGCTCAGGAGCGGGAGGGCACAAAAGTTGCTTAAAGCCCCTCAACCCTTCCCCCCTGAGCTGCAAGTTTTGTGCTGAGTCATTTAGGAAATATCACTTCTTAAAGTAACACTGACAATGGGTTGGTCAAATTGTGGGCATTTAAATACCAACCCTGTTCACAGCTCGACCCAAATTAGAACCAAGGGTAGCCTGGTCTTTGCAGGCACACTTGCAACATTCCCATATAAAAAGATAATGGGCTCCAAACTAGCCACTTTCTATGTTGTTCTGGAAAGCGGTATCAGCTCTATAGTAATCTATACTTAAATGTCTCTCCGCTGTTCAGCGGTACAGAGCAGTAGATAGGAGTAGAAGCGGGGGACTTGGGTTCTATTCCTAACTCTGCCGATGGCTCACTGTGTCACCTTGCCTAAATCACATTAACAGCGCTGTATCTCAGTTTCCCTATCCATAAAATAGGAATAATGATCCGTTACCTTCCTTTGTAAAGTGCTGTGAGATATGCTAATGAAAAGAGCTAATTAGTATTAGTAGTAGTTCGGAAATAACGGGGATCTAAATTGTAATATAAAATAATGCTATAGACCAGGTGGGACCACGGCATCAGCCTTTCAGTCAAATCCATGAGGAGCTGGCATAGATACTGAAACACACAAGTTTCCTTCTCAGATATTCTGCTGCCCAATGCTGCACAGAGGTCTTTCTCAATGAGCTGCTGGAGTACTCAGTGCTAACTCCAACGTTACATAATGCTTTATAAGCAAGATTTGGACACTCATCTAACCATAATAGCAAAACATCCAATGAGGTAAACGTATCTGGTTCGCCAGCTCTTCCATGCTATAGACCACTTCATAAGAGAGAGATTCCCCACCACTGGTCACTTAGTTCCTCATCCAGTCTCCCCTTCGCTCACTGTCTGGTGTTCTAAACACTTTGTTCTGCAGAGCACAGGGAAGGGATTTGTGGACCACTGGTGGTTCATAGACAGCAGTTTGTGTAATTCCTTTGTATGTTAGTTTGCATGGCAGAGAGCGAATGGGGAAGTGTGAGGAGTTCTCCGACTAAAATATCTTTCGAGACTGACTAAACCTCCTGCGCATATGACCAGACTGTTGGTATTAAACTCTACCCATATCAAAGCTCTATCTTTTATTCTTACAAGAATCCCCACTGAAGCCAATGTATGTACAGTTGCAAATAATTTAAAAGTTTGCTTTCTTTCATTTTATTAATTAGATATACTTATATGATACCAAAATAGGCTGGGGGATACAGGAAGGGCGGCCAGCATGTCCCTCGGCCCGCACCGCTTTCTGCAGCTCCCATTGGCCTGGAGCAGCGAACCGCGGCTGGTGGGAGCCGTGATCGGCCGAATCTGCGGACGCGGCAGGTAAACAAACCAGCCTGGCCCGCCAGGGGCTTTCCCTGAACAAGCGGTGGCCTTAATTTGAGAACCACTGGCCTAGTGGACAGAGCACTGCACAGGGACTCAAAAGAGGTAGGTTCTATTCTTGGCTCCACCACTGGCCTGCTGGGTGACCATAGGCAAGACATTTCCTCTCTCTCTATGCCTCAGTTTCCCCATCTGTAAAATGGGAATAAGGAAACTGACTTCCTTGGGAAAGGCTTTGAGATCAACAAGGTATTATTATTTTATTTTTTCGCATATTTTGTTTTTGCAAAGGGTTTACAGCATGTTGAGAGAACTAAACTAACAGAGAACTTTCCATTAAAATGTGCCATTCCCAGTGCATGACAGGCCTTCAGACTCCCCTGCTGACTGGAGCTCAACATATTTCCGCTATAGCCAGTGTCCGATAGCTATTCTTTATTCCACTTCCTTCAATGATTCTGTGTTCCTTGTGCACCCAAATGTCACATGGGCATGATGATGAGATTTAGATGAGCAAAGAATGCAGAAAAGGGCAGAGAGAGGAACTTTCACACTGGGGAAAACCTGAAACTCAAGAATGGTGGTAACGAAAGACGAGAGAGCCTGTCGTTTCCTGCATTGCCTTTGAATTGTTTTCAGATAGTTATTTGAGTAAGAGTTTCCTCATGGCCCAGTTTCTCCTTCTGCTTCATCCTGCTCTAAAGTCATAATCCTGCATTTGGAACATCTCCATTGTTGGCCATGGACATTAATGGAATGTCATCAGTTCAGCATTTCGGTGGAGATGTGAGATTATCATTCACTGACTGATCAAATAGGAGGAGAAGATGGGTCAGAAGAAAAAGAACAAGTAAAATATCGGAGACTGTAAATGTTGGGGGGGGGGAAAATGACACACCAGTGAGCAATGGATGGAAGTGTGTTTGAAAGTTCCTCTTTAAGGTGTTTCTTTTATAAGATTCTTTGAGGTTCTGAATGCCCCTTTGATATTCAGAACCTCAGTATCAGGCCAACGATTGGTATATTCAGTATAGTGACTCCTTTATAAATTAATACTGTGTATAGCGTTTTGATCAGCAGATTCGGAATCAGGACTCTTGGTTTCTATTCCTTATCTGACAGCAAAGTGCTGTGCATATTTACCCATCCACAAAAATCAGTTATAATTATAAATCCAAAGTAACCTGCATGATATGAGAACTGTAATTAGAAAAGTGTGCAATAAATAACAATAAATGTTAAATTGAGTGAGGTTTGTAAAACACTTTGAGAACCTCCAGAGGTCTTCCAGAACTGCCAGATATTGTTGTTAGTTCGGTGAGCAAATCTCCATCTCTAAAGCAGTTTTACATCAAACACATTTGCTTTAATTTTTGTCACAAGAGTAAAGATTTGTACAGACACTAACATTTGTTTATTAAATTCTGGCAAGAGGAAGTGAATTCACCACTTAAACATGATACGAAGACTAAAAACACCTTTAAAACATATATGTGGCACTGCCATTAAATGTAAGAAGAGATGTTCATTGTTGTCCAGAAATATCAGTCCTCCTTCACATTCATGCGTGCTGTCCAAAACTTTGCACTTTTCAGTTTTTAAGAAGGCAGTTAACTAGTTAATCCTTAAGACCCGAGCTCAGTAAAGCACTTAAGCATATGCTTAACTTTATATGCGTAAGTCTATCCCTATTCAGTAAGGCACATATTTAAGTCCCATTTATTTTAATGTTAAGCACATATTTAAGTGCTTTGCTAAAATATCACTGTTAGCTATTCTTATCCCTATTTTGAACCTTGGTTAGACCAGCATAAAAAAACTGTTTGCAAATACATCTCTACCCCGATATAACGCTGTCCTCGGGAGCCAAAAAATCTTACCGCGTTATAGGTGAAACTGCGTTATATCGAACTTGCTTTGATCCACCGGAGTGTGCAGGCCCCCCCCGCCCCCCCCCCCGAGCACTGCTTTACTGCTTTATATCCGAATTCATGTTATATCGGGTCACGTTGTATCGGGGTAGAGGTGTATTCATTCCAACGCAAAACAGCTGGTAGAGTCAACTACATTCATGTCCTGTTTTAGTAACTGAATTGTCCTAGAGTATTCACTATTAGTTATTTGCCGTTCATTCTTTGTTGCGGGCGGGTTAGATGATACTGAGGGGATGGTGCGTTATAATAACTATATTTTAAAATAGCATCAAGCTTGTCCAGAGTTGTGGACAGGCAGCTGCTCCTTTATTATTATTTTTTTTTTGCATGTTTGTACAAATTGAATTAAATACAATTTTGCCGTAAACGAAACATATCTTTTGGGGTTCTAGAACAACTGAGTATGATTTTAACATTAGTAATAATAGTGCTTGGCACTTCTTTAGCACTTTCTACACAAAGGCGCCAAAGGCATTACAAACCTAATAAATTAAGCTCAGTCACAAACCTTTGAATTAGAAAAGTATTCTATCCTTTTCTCCAGATGGGGAAACAAACATGGGGCCTGTCTAGATGGACAGTGAGTGAGTGGCAAGCCGGATGTAAAGCTGGAGTGCACTAGTGTGCTGCGCACTAAGGAAGTACATCAAAGTATGCTAGGGAATTGGACTCTCCTACCACACAGTCAACATGGATGGTTAGTGTGGAGCACACCAGTACACTAGTTTTGCACCCTGCATTGCCGAGCACTAACTGTTCATCTAGACGAGGCCACAGAGAGGCAAAATGGCTTCTTCAAGGTCACATTGTAGGTAAAGGCAGAGCCAGGAACAGAACGCAGATTTCCAAACTCCCAGTTATACTCTACAACCACTAGATATGCTTCTTCTCCATAACTTAGCTAAACAAAAAAAAGTTTTGCTCAATTTTTTTCTGTGCCCATCTTTCTGATCCCAATTTTAAAATGTAGGTACCTCAACAGGATATTCAAAGCCAGCAGTTGGAAAGTGGAATAGGCACATCGTAGTTATGTTATATGCCTGAGATAATTTCAGCCTCCAAATGTGGATTTTGATATGCTTGTATGGTACACATATTTGAAAAATGGGCCCATGGCCTGAATAATATACTTAAGTAATGCCTGGGTATCCTCAAAAAGTTTGAAAATTTGGTTTGAGTTCAGTTTGAATTTTGGTTGAATTTCTGTTTGTTTTGTTTTATCCCAACAAGTTGGGCCATTCTTATATATAATGCTGGGATCTTTGGGCTGCCTGTATGCCAAGTTGAGGGTGGATGTGAATATGCAATCTACATAAGTACATCCAGTTTCACTTTACTCACAGACATTTCCAGCTTTCTGAGATGTATTTGTTCAGTCTAGCCTGGAATATACGTGAACTGAGATGCTAAAAGTGAAAAATCATATACAGTATCTGAATTTGCTGCCCGGGCTTAGATATAATATTCTATTCTCTGCTGTACTGGAGTATCACATGACATTATTTACATATGATACAGCAAAACCAATAAATTCTAGGAGCCTCTTTGATTATTAAAAGAACACACTTAGGACTGATCATTTTAAACGTTTAAATTAAAGAATCATTGCTACACTCAAGCAAAGTTTAAAAAGATAATTTTTTTCATTAAGCTGTCATCTATTTTTCTGTATTTTCTTTCTTATCACTGCTGATTAGTATTAGAACTGATTTACTTTTTAGTTACAAGAAAGTAATCTGATGAATGTACTCCTTTTTTATTCTTTTGTAAACTGGTTTTGAACAGTCTTGATATCTGTAGATGTGTTTGTTACTTGCTCGATGGTTTGGACAAATAATTCTTAACTATATTAAGGCTGCGAGTTTGTCACAGAAGTCATGGAGTAAAGTTCAGAGTGGGCTATAACCACCAAGAGGGCAATCCCAGACTGAATCTTGAAATTAACTGGGAGTTGTGTCAGCTTTGGGGGTGATGTCTTTGTGCTTCTATGTTCATGTGAGAAGGCTCTTAGCATGTGCTTGATTCATGGTTGTTTGGACTTACAGAGGCCATAGAAACAGCATGGCATTTAGCAATGGCAGATATTATAGATGGGCCTGACCCAAAAATCCTGAGCTCCAGGGCCGCCCGGGGGAAAAAGGGGGGCGGAGGGGCAAGTGGGGCAATTTGCCCCAGGCCCCGCAGGGGCCCCCATGAGAATATAGCATTCTGTAGTATTGCAACTTTTTTTTTATGGAGGAGGCCCCCGAAATTGCTTTGCCCCAGGTCCCCTGAATCCTCTGCGCGGCCCTGCTGAGCTCTAGGAATGGCTGGACCCAGATCTGAACTTTGCAGGCGATCCCTCTCTCTAATAGGTCAAATGAAAATCATGGATCCAAATACCTCTGAATGCTTGGAACATTTAGAGGCTACGCTGAACTCTGCACCTCAGGCCATCTCTAGTGGATATATTGTAGTTCAGGTAAAACACACACAGCCAATGGAGACAGCATAACTCCCACTAGATTAGGATGTATCTATAATTTCCAAGGGCCGTTCCCACCAGACTCCTGACCAGGAATTCGTAAAAACGAAGAAAAGATTGCCTGCCTTGGAGAATCCGTCCAGATTGCACATGGAGCTCGGTTCATGCTAGGACATGACCTTGGGATTTTAGTCAGTGCTGTGAATATGCTCATGTAGAGTGGACATGATCCATAAAGTTTATTGCTTTTGTGCCTCACTAACAAATCTGAATGTCTCTTGCTTTAAAGAACACTCCAGTAATCTGGCTTGATCTTGCAAACTCTTACTCACCTGAATGTATGGCCTTAACTCACATAAAGCATTTAAACAGAGTGACTGCATAGGGTAGCCTCGTAGTAAGCTACCTAGGTAGCACATAAGTAAGAATTTGCAGGAACAGGCTTATAGTCTGTAGCCATTTGAACAAAATTATGAAGATGGGGGAGAAACAACTCAGTGTATTGTGGGTAAATTGCTGACTGCCCAGCAAAGCTGGCTGACAGCTCATCTGGCAGCAACAAACGTGTCCACTCACAGAAAGCTTCCACATCTGGTGTACCCAAAGTCAAGACAATTGTCTAGAAATATAATAAGCATATAATAGGCTTTTCTCTCTGCGACACAAACAGCAAGAAAATGTGGCCAGTGATAATGCAGCCTATGGAACCCTGCCATACTTAATGTTAGCTGCTCTCACATGCAGATGTTAAGGGAGAAACAATGTTTCAAACGTGACTCATGTATGAGAGAACAATAAGTGCCGTGGGGGTGCAAAGGAAAGTCCTGAATCACAGCTGCAGAAAGGAAAACAAAGAATTTACTATACAATTACTATAGTGTATTATCTGAGGCTAAATCTCATCAGATAACATCTCTGGCTTCTATATTATGCCATTATCATGGCTGCATCTGCTAGCCTCAGTGCTGTATGTTTGTCAACACTTTTATCGGAAATCCCTGCTTTTCTGGGAGCTGGAGGTTGTAAATATTGTAGCTGGAGAGAAACTTGATGTGCAAAGGTCTGGATTCATCCAAGTTGCTCAGATACCATGCTGATGGGCACAACATTAGAACACAAATAGAACAGAAGGAAAGGTGGATATATATTTTTCTATTCTGTAACTGAAAAGAAAGGCAGCATTGGGCTAGTTCTTTTTCCATACTAGGACCTGAGATCTAGACAGGATCTCTGTCCCACTGAGCAATATAGCAATGGAACCTCTCTCCCCCCACACTGAGAACCCCTGGTCCGGTTGCAGAATGTGATTGTCATCAGAATTCATAAATTCTCATCCCAACTCTGGCACTAACTTGCTGTATGACTTTGGGAAAGTCACTGAAGCTCTCTAGAATAAATTCATCCCTGGAGTAACTACTGAATTCAATGGAGTTACTCCAGTGATGAATCTCTGTGTGCCTCAGGTAGGGAACAAGTGTGTTATGAGGGTCAGTTTAATCCTTGTAAATATCAGTGAGATCCCCATATAAAAGGAATAATGCAGCTGCAAATTTATTAGTATTCTTTGTTTTTCATTTCCTTTCAAAATTTAAAGGAGAGTGTTAGGGATAATTATTGCATTTCAGTATTGAAAATAAACCAGCAACCTGTAAGAGTGGAACTGTGAGATGATAAAGGTTACAAGGAAAGTTATTGGAGCTACATAATCGTATGAGAATTATGTAGTACGGGCCAATATTGTGCTTGGCAGTGGACATGACACGTAACAGGATCCTGGTTTATTCCACTAAAACAACAAGGAGTCTGGTGGCACCTTAAAGACTAACAGACTTATTTGGGCATAAGCTTTCATGAGTAAAAACCTCACTTCTTCGGATGATTCCAGTGGAGTTACACTGTCATAAAAATGGAGTAACACAGTGGTGAATCAGGTCCATGATCTTTGCCTCAGATCTTACAGTGTAAACAGACAACACTAACCAGATGCATTGGTAGAATCAGATAAAGATTTTATCTCAGCTTGGCCAAGTAATGACTCAAGTGGGGAGGGGTACATGGAGAACAGGCTACAAATATTTAAGGGCTCTAATCACCAAGGAGGGAGATAATTTATTTAAATTAGTGGAAGAATCTCCCAAGGGAAGTGTGGAACCCCATCACTTGATACATTCACAGCAAGACGTTAAAAAACACTAGAAAATGTGTAATAAAGGGCAGTCCAGAATAGGCAGAATGGACCAGCTGACATAATAGTAGAGCTGATAGAAAAATTTCTATTGGAACAGTTTTGTGACGGAAAATGGCTTTTTGAATAAATGGAAATGTTTTCATTTGTATCAATTTTTTCCCAGGGAAAATAATAATTTCCCAATCAACTCCACTCAGCAGGGCTTTGTCATTTTAATCTGTATGTTAACGTTCATTTGAAAGGATACTAGAGTAAAAGAAACACTCCCTTTGGAGGTACATGCTGGGCTACACCTGTGTAAATCTGCTGTAATGCCACTAAAATCAATGGAGTTACTCCAGACTTAGTGTGGTTACTGAGATCGGACTCTGACCCTGGGACCCCTTTAAATATATGCACAGAATTCCTCATTAACACTATTGGGAAATATGCATGCACCTCAAGAACATAGTAGCTGCCCTCCCCTTTCTTTATCCTATCTCTTTATTTACTTTGTTTATTATGATGAATCTGGTATTTTGGTATATTTGTTGTACTTGGAAAAATAACAACATATTTATAAAAAAAATCATAATCGTTGGCAGACAATCCTGTTGACTCGTTTTGAGAAACTTTATTGAGAAACCCTAGCGCGGCTCCTTTGTTTGTTTTTCCACTGCTGCTGGTATCAAGCATTCGTTGCTCTAGTAATACTTACAGCTTGAACATCTTCCATCTTAATTTGCCAGCCTGACCTCAGCCGATAACCATTTGTCTTTCTAAACAATTACTATGGTGAATTGCTTTGATTGTGGAGCGGACATTATTTAAATATTTATGGCCATATCCCTGCAGGACTGAACAGAAAAAAACTAAAAGACAGTTTAATAAATGGATAAAAATCAATTGGGTAAATGTATCTGTTAGAAAATAAACATTTATTTTAAGCCACTTGAACAATCATAGGCATTGGTATGCTAGGACTTCTCCACATGAATTAAAGCCTTGAGTACAAACAGGGAGGAGATTGTTTTGTGTGCCCCGTTTGAGGACCAGAGTGTACAAAACAGTAGCTTAGTGCAACAGCCTTTCACTCCTCTGATGCCTCATCACTGACAACAGGGAAAGAGAAGGCTTGTACCCACATCATCATCTTCTCTTCTAAGCGTAGGCAGGCTTGGAGTTATGCCATGGCTGCACGTGACGGAGTTTAAGAAAGAGCTTTGGTATTGCTCACAAAGGGAGGTCAGAATAAATGAAATAGATACACCCCGTAGTGTTGGCAGCTGAGTCCAATCAATGTGTGTGCCTGCTGCTCTTAGTTACCAATATTGGATCCATTAGGAGCTCTGTGTTAGATGTAGCAAACCTTTATTTCTGCTTGCAGTTTAGATTTATACTGCAATGAATTAAAAACAGAATTGTGTCTGTGTTCACACTTGAGAATTAAATGTCTGTGTCCAAATTATACACATTACAATTAGATAGCAAGGAAAGATGGGGGACAGGTGCACTGGGGTAAATCGGGAGTAGCTCCACTTTGATTTACCCTAAGCTGGGTAATGGAGATCAGAATTGGGCCCATTAACTCTACATGCAGTGGGAGTCAACCAAAAGCATAATACCGCTCATACACTAGCTGCCTTGCAGATCTTTTAGGCTCAAAATTCTGAAATACTTATACCTTACACACTTGTATTCATGCACTGGGGGTTGTGTGTATAATTCAAGCTTGTGCAAAAGAGTGTGCACACCTCTTGCAAATGTGGGACTTACCATAGGACCCACCTGCCCCCAGGATCTATCTGTTTCAATGCTTTGATAATAGTTGATCTGAAGGAGGTCATACAAATCATCTGTTTCAGTACATAGAGAGCATGGAGCTACTCCTGGATTCATTTCACACTATCGCTCTCTTAATGAAGTTAATTACTTTACTTTAGCCCTTAGTTCACTTTTGTTTTATTGATGTTGAATGTTCCTGTTGTCTTTTGCTCCGTTTATAAAATGCCCTATGGTAAGTTAAGTAAAGGTACTGTGAAGTAAATAGTACACCTAATGGGCTGGATTTTTTAGTAAAGAACTAAATATAATTTAAATATAAAGGGATACTAACTAATAAACCCCTTCCTGAGGTAGAATAATTATGTCTTAATAACCCAGGTGGTAGATACACTCAGAAACTAAAAATTCACTCAAAGACCAAAATTTAACATATCTTACAAAGTAAGGGCCAGATTGTGGACTTGTTATTCCCATATTTTACCCACCAAAGCTTATGCCCAAATAAATCTGTTAGTCTTTAAGATGCCACCAGACTCCTCGTTGTTTTTGTGGATACAGACTAACACGGCTACCCCTCTGATAACTCACCAGTGGGAGTGCAGGAGTTCAAAATATTTGTGGCTTCCTAGTCCCTGCTGTATCTTTACTATTCCTGTGTCTTGCTGAACTTCTGAAATCATGTGTAACCCTTCCACTGGCATTTTCAGAAGCACCAGCTAAAAAGCTAGAGTGGTGTACAACACGGGGAATGCTTAAGCACTTCCTTTTTGAGGTGATTTAAAGCTTAGCTCAAAGGTGCCTTTAAGCGAGAAGTTTTAGCTTTTAGGGGTCTTTAAGATGAAAGCGGAGCTAGAAGCACCTTAAAACCAAGTTTTTCACCTTAAGGGCACCTCTAGGCTAAGCTTTTAGCTTTTGAAATGTTTTGAAGTGATGCATGTAAAAAATAAAAAAAGACACTTCCCCATATGTTCCAGTCTGAACATTTCTGTATGGATAAATCAAGCTCAGGCATGGCTTGTATTGTAGATCTCACTGGGATTTTAGGAATAAATAAGCCAGGTATGAGAAAACCAGTTGAGTAATTTTTAATGTTTAATTACTCACCTTTTTCGGCAGAATTTGTCATTTTATCAGGTAAATGCAAAACACCCGAGTGACAGGGTACTTGAGCCTTGGGAAAGGAGAGTTTACTTCAGTTCGGCTTCCCCAACACATTGCACAGGTACTTGGAGGACAGACTGTAAGAATGGCTGCATGGAATGCTTTCCAAGATCACTGGACTGGATTCAACCCTAAGCTTGGGGAGTTTTCTGTTCATTCTTTTTTAGTTGTTAACTTAGTTCATTGTTATAAACCATGAGCCCAGTTCTTGTTTACACCACTCTGCCAGTGTAAAAGGGTCTTAAATTTGGCGTAGATATAACCACCTCCTACACTAACACTTCGCTGACTGTAACTATGTTCATTTTTCTGCTCAGTCATTCTAATGGCTTACAGCCTGAATCTGATCTTGCAGACAGCAGTAGGAATCATGAGAAACTCCACTGTGAAGTCAGCGAAGTTACACTGGTGTAAAACCCATGTAGGTGAAATCAGTCTGTATTAGTAGTACAGTATGTTATGCACAATATGTGTATGGTATGTAAGGTTGTATAAGTAGGCAAGTACGGCTACCCCTCTGATACTAGAAGTATTATTCAGTGTTTGATTTGAAAAATAATGTATAATTCTATAAAGAGGGACCATTATTTCAAGGGACATGAAGTAAAGCACAGAGTTTAGGTTGAGCTCTCAATATTAACTGTATTTTCTAACTTCCAACTGCTTTATATCTCACACTCAGTGTTGCATTGATTCTATTTTTTCCCAGGAACATATTAGAAACCTTCTGATCGAAATTCTCCCATTTATCAGAATTAGCACCAAATACAGATACCTAACTTGGGGATCTATTCTTCCGATAACATTAATGGAAGTTAATTGTGTGGAGAAACAGCCCTTTAGGTTGTTGCTAGGTGAAAAGTAGTGAATTTCTCATTCAGAATATTAGGGATGAGGAGAGATTGAAACAATGTATATAAAACCCAGTCCCCTGGCATTGAACTTAGAGCCCATTTCTATAAATATTATTTTTATTATTATTATTCAAAGGTTGAACCGTTTAACAAGCTTCAGCTCATCCAGTGGTGTTATTTATGAATGACAGAAACACAATACAAAACATAAAACAGTATACGCTAATATAAAGCAACAGGCACATGTCTAAACTATTTTAATATTAAAAAATATAAAGATCATCCGAACTGATGGTGATGTGGAGAAGGTATGATGAGCAGTCGCACTGTTCATGAACTGGCAACATGCCCTGTTCTTTGACTGCCAGATTCAATTATTGGTATTTAGGCATATCGGTAGTGCAGATGGTTCAGTTTTCCCCATTAAGGATGATTGGTGCACCTGCATTTTTGTTGTGATAACTCAGATGCTAGAAATGTCTCTCCTTGGCTACACTCTCCCACTTTTGCTTTGTATTTATTTTTATTCCATTTATCTGTGTAAACCAGCATTTTCTCATCTTCATTATCTTCTTAGAGGGATTAATTTTGTTTTCTGTGTTTCCCACACAAGAAAGAAAGAAAAATAGAAAAGGTTCTCAATGTAATTAAACTTTCATCACTATAATTGATGGAGTTTTATAATACCAAAGCGCAGAATCCACTTTAAAACCCCCTGTAACGTAGGATACACAGTAAAAGAAAATAAATCAACTTCAGATATCGGTCTGGGGGAATACTTTCATCCCAGTGCACAGGTATTGGATATGCATCGGACCCCCTATAATCTACTGTGGATGTAAAATCCTGTGTGTCAGGAAGAGAAAATATTACATCACACTCATATAGTACTTGCTATGTAAGGATCTTAAAGAGCTTCTCAGACAAATAATTAATCTTCAGAATACCCATCTCTGGTAGGTAAGGAATAAATAGAATTTATTTCATCCACCATTTGGTGTAATCCAGGCCTGGTCTACAGAAAAAAGTTACATCAACCCTACTACACCACTCAGGAGTGTGAAAAATCCACACCCTTGAGCAATGTAGTTAAGTTGACCTAAGCCCTGGTGTAGACAGAGCCAGGTTGATGGAAGAATTCTTCTGTTGACCTAGCTACCACCTCTCGAGGCGGTGAAATACCTATGCCAATGGGCGAATCCTTCCTGTTGGCATAGGTTGTGTCGACAGTGAAGCACTACAGCGCCACAGCTGTAGCGTTTCAAGTGTAGACGAGCTCTAATAAAGCAGGAAGTGAAGTGAAAAATATTGTCTCTAGTGGAAACTGCATGGCAAATATAGATTAGTAGTAAGTAAGTATCCAAATTGGAATTTGGCCAGGAACGTGGAAAAACATGCCTTTTTTCAGAAGAAAGTGCCACAGGATCAATCTTACATGGCCACAGATGGTTATAACCTCAATTTTACATCTGATCCAGAAAACAGAACCCCCCCCCCCCAAGCGCAGTTGCTGGGATTTTGGTTTATTACAGGCTATAATGGATGAGTAGCTCCTGCTGAATCATCAGTACCCTTTTTTAGCAGCCATTGGGTATAAATCATGTCACTTGCTTTTGACCTGGAGAAGATGATCAGTAAAGCAACCTCCCTAGATCAAGCACCATGTATCAGGGCAGGTCTTCACTACAGGGGGGGGGTCGATTTAAGATACGCAAATTCAGCTACACGAATAGCGTAGCTGAATTCAACGTATCGGAGCCGACTTACCCCGCTGTGAGGACGGCGGCAAAATCGACCTCCGCGGCTCCCCGTCGACGGCGCTTACTCCTACCTCTGCTGGTGGAGTAAGAGCGTTGATTCGGGGATCGATTGTCGCGTTCGATCCCCGAGAGATCGATTTCTACCCGCCGATTCAGGCGGGTAGTGTAGACCTAGCCTCAGAGTGTAACATATTATACCAGCACAAAAGGAGCAATTTCAGGTGTCTTGCTTCTCAAACTGGTCTGGGAAGGGAGTGTCGCAAGGGTCTCAAATGACTCATCATGTCTAGAGGTGATTGTCTGACTAGTTAGCCAGCCAAATAGGTGATGAATTTGTTCTTTAAGAGTTGGTGAACACTCTCTGCTTCCAGTGACTTTAACAGGAGTTGGGGGCACTCAGCATGTTGCAGGAAGTGCTCAGCATCTCACACGACGGGGCTCTCAGTGCATAGGGGGGAAAGTTTTTAAAACCCACCTGTGTGATTTGGGAGCTGTGTGATGTGCAACTTTCATTGGGACCTGGGTGCCTAAGTCAGTTAGGTGCTTTTGAAAATTTTACCCTATATCTTTAAGACAACAGCGTGGAATCTATCTCCTTATTAGTATGCTAGATTTTGCCCTTTAAGGAGCAGAGAGAAAGCGACGAGAGAAAGAACTCACTGTGTGGTTCCTCTGCTTTATTATTTAAACATGTTACTTGTTCAAGCTGCTAGTGTCTTTCACTAGGGTCGAGGCTGTACATTTGGAATCCAGGTTTTCTCCTCCGAGAGTGCAAAACTTTCCCATATAGCATGGTGTAATGCAGATGGTTATTCCGGAGCTGAGCTGGGTAATGAAGAGCCCCCTCACCCAATCAATACAGACCATTTTCTTACTGTACCACAGTGAGCAATGGAGATTCCTCACACGTTACAGGGCATACAGCCAGCCCAGACAACTGCAGGTTTACTGCCAAGTGAATGTGCCATAGAGGATGATATATAGGAAATTGTAGCTGGAGGAGGGGATCAGAGAATAGGCAGGGGGCTGGGGGAGAAATAGCAGCCCACAATGAAGAGCAGGGTGAAAGCCCAAGGACCACCCTCGGGTTTTTTAATATTCAAAGTCAATGCATTTGGCAAGCTGGAGTCTCGTTGGCACATACCCTCAGCTGCACCCGTGCATTCTGCAGCAGTCCTATCTGAAGCCTATATAAACAAAGGCAGTACTGTAGTAGTACTATGTTTAGGGTAATTTAGTAAGGCCTGGTCTATACAGTTTTTCTGTTGGTATAACTATTGTGGTTAGGGGTGTGATTTTTACCAACTAGTTACTCTAGTACAGCTTCTAGTGTGGATGAAGTTATACCAGTAGAAAGGTGCCTTGAGCCTTGTAACTTATCCCTCTTTCTTTCTGGGAATGAGCTATACTGATATAAGTACTTTTATACTGATACACGTGGGGTTATACTGCTTTAACTCTACCAGCACTAATCTTCTGAGCTAAATTCTGCCCTCATTTATATCCTTGCAGCCCCTTGTGAGCGAGGGCAAATGTTGGTCCTCTATTCTCATAGCTACAGCAGATGCCATTTAAAAATAATCAGCATTTACCAACAGTTGTGTCTGAGCAATTAGAGTTATTTCATTTCTTCAAATCCTGCTTTCAGCTCCTGTTGGGCAAATAAAGAGCAACTCTACTGACATCAGTGGAGCTACGGTGGATTTAAATCAGTGTAGATCAGAATTTGACCCTAAGCATAGGGCATAAGTAACTGTGTTCCATGGGCTACCATCCTGTTGAACTGTTTGCAACTTTTGGGCCCAATTCTATGCTGTTGTAAACTGGCACAACTCTCTTTGGCTTCAGTTTGGCTCATTGGTGACTCACTGTCTAGGAAACAAGGGTGGCAGCTGAGCTGATGGCTAGTTATGGGATTCACTAAGCAGTTACTTTTGGGGAAATGTTCCTGACCATGGGGCTGATTTGCTGAAGTGCAGGGGGAGAGTTGTTGGTTCTTTACTAACTTCTAATTAAAATATAATTGAAGGGATTGCTCTAGATTATAACTGCTTGGCTAAGCAGTTCCGAGTGTTGTGTGCTGCTAACATAAACTGCTCATTAAGGGTATTGCATGCACTTTCTCTGAGTCTTCATTTCCAGGTCTTGCATTTGCAAGTTTCTTCCCTTTTTACTTTTGTTAAATAGATACCATTTGTTTGCCAGAGACAAGCTCATTTTTGTCTGGGCTGAATTTCTCTCTTTCTCGCTCTCTCTCATATCTAAGGCCTTCGGCCCTGAGAATCATTGGTCACAATTATAACAGGATCAGGGATTAGTGAGCTGGGAGGAAAAAATCTACACAGGATGCTGTTCTTGGATAACACACACATTTTCCCCACTTAGAGTCAATGTGGCCTGATTAAGGATTCCAGAAGGGAGCATGACTCTTCTGTGAAATCATTAAAGCATTGATGTTTTATGAAGTCCTCTCATTCTATTGCAGTACTGGGAAACACACATGGGGATATTATTGGCTGTGTAAATTAAGGAACAGTGGCATATCCTGCTACAAAAGTAAAGCTGGAGAAGAGCCAAGCTTGAAGTTCAGTTCAGCCTAGTTTTTAAGCTTTTGCTCAGAGAAGGGTTATGAAAATTCACAGAATGGAAAACCCTCCTTTAAAAATAAAGATTTGGATTGAGAATCAGGCCCAGAAAGCATCCTGATTTGAATGGCCAAAACTGCTGCAATTTTAGTTGCCCTATTATCAGAGACAGTTTCCATCCTGATTTACTTACATGATTGATAGCTGGAAGAGGAATATTAGGGCCAAGTCTTCAGCTAGTGTAAAGAGGTCTAGCTCTGTTGACGTCAATGGAGCTGGTCCAATTCACACTAGCTGAGAATCTGGGGCTAGATTTTCATAGGTATTTAGGCACAGTCCATAATGTTCCAGATGTAAGAAATGCTTAAAATATGAAAAAGCTGCACTGTCATTCAAATCTTATTATATTTTTTAAGACAAGGTTGTCGATTTTTGTGTGTAAATTTTAGTGCTGGAGAAAAGGGGCTGGAGATGTCGCCTGTTTACACACAGAGCAAATTCAGCAGGGACAATGGGATGTCAAGTTTTCCTCACACTGCCCCGCCAATGTGTCTCATCCCCATCTCTAGCAACAAGAGGTTCGTGTTCCAGGTCCATCAATCCTTAATCTTTCTGCTGAGAATGTCAATACCGTGCTGATTGGGGTGATGTGGACATCTGATCACTAGGAAATGAATGGAGACCACCAGCTCATTTCACATAGGCCTTTGAACAACCTTCAGATAGTAATGAAGGTCTTTGGTTCTATGCACTCATGGGGAAGCTTGGAGCCAGGTAACTAAAAGTGAAAAGGGTCATGTCCAATTACCAATCCTTGAGCCATCCTGTCCCCTCAATCATCACCTTTTTATTCTTTTTGTTTTATACAGCCATCTATTTGTGTTTCAAAGGGATAATTCAGGAAGGTACACAACAGAGTAAGCGTATACACACAACAAACCTAAGATATACAGGTGAATGAAGTAAACAGGTAGACAGGATATACATCGTTATATTCTTAACCATCGCTAGTTATCAGAGCTCTGTGTGTGTTTGATCAATAAATACAGAGGGTGAAATCCTGACTCCATTAGACCCAGTGGGAGTTTTGCCACTGACTTTTATAAGGCTGGGATTTCACTCTTGGAATGAAGTCCTGGTGGATTTTACTTCACACTGCCATGTAAGAAACCTGGGTTCAGTTCCTATTCCTAGGTCACATGCTTAGGCCCTGAGAACCTTGCCTTGAAACGTAAATGAGATTTGTGAAGGAACAAAGCAGTAGCCGTAATGGGCTCAGCGGGGAGCTCTCCTTTGCTAAGAAAGTTTGCAGTGATGCAAAATCTTGAAGGGGGAAAGAGAAGCTCTGGGGTCCGAAGGAAGTTATCCGTCTTCTAAGGATACACAAAAGATGGCTGTATCGTCTCTTCTGACTCTCTAAAAATTATCAGACCTTTATTATAGCTCCACTTTGACCACTAATGCATCACACGCCTTGGCATTTCTAAACTAGGAGAGTCTCTTTCAAAATTCTCTCTCTGGTAGAATTATGTACTGACCTTGTTTACTTGTTCCTGCAGCAAACCAATATGGAGGCTGGTAAAGAGAAGGAAATGTTTCATACTTTTAGGTTGGTGACAAGAATCTATTTCAAGGTTGTTTCCAGTATTGTTGGAGCTGTGTCGGTCCAGGAAATTAGAGAGACAAGGGGTGTATGTGTAAAGTAATATCATTTATTGGTCGCTGAGTACCTTGCCCAAACTTGCTGAAGAGATTTGTGAAGCTCGAAAGCTTGTCTCTTTCACCAACAGAAACTGGTCCGGTCCAATAAAGGATATTTACTCACCCACCTTGTCTCTCTATTTCAAGGAACATTTATCTTGGCATTTCCTTGGCTGCATTTTCTAGGTCACCCACAAGGTGGTGGTGTCTAATTATGTTCAGTGACCATGCTAATTAAATCGTCTCTAACGTATACCTGCACTACTACAAGTGGTCTAATTGTTCTTTGTTAATGGTAATAATTACAATGAGCCCTTTTCAAAATCATGTTGCATTTAAGGATTTTTGTGTTCTATGCAGAGTGGATCAATTTCCGCCTTTCTACTGATACGTTTGGAAATCTAGAGCACTAGATTTCTAGAAATCTGGAGTGTTTTAGGAATAATTTGCTGTGTTTCAAATCAGTTAACCACTTTGAAAACAATGCACTTCATACATTTTCATCTTTAAAACATTAGCCTTTGGAGCAAATGATTAGCATTTCTTCCTCACTTGACATTGGCATCAATACCTTGGCTGGTGTGGCTGTGGTGCTAAATGTCTCAGCTGTCGCAGGAACTTGTGCGGTGTTGAATTCTGTTTAATGGCTGCATACTGTTAAAACGCCTGATGCCACCGAGGGAGCTGAAAGTGCAGAGAGAGGATTATCAAGCATACAATATGTGGCAGCTCATTTAATAATGCAAACAAATTAGGCTACCTTAAGCATGTGAGCTGGCCTGGAAAGGCTGCTGTAGTAAGCAACACACCCTGCTGTGAAAATGTTTTCAGAAAATGCTCAGAACAGAAACATTATGATGACTTGTCAATATTGCTCTTTCAGGGAAAATAACAGCATTCATGCATTTTGTATAAGGGAGACAGATCAAACAGACGATCAAAGTCATTTTATTATGTATAAGCTCTCCTCCTGTGTTGTTTTAGCATCAGAAGCTCAGGCACTCGAGAACAGGCTTGCTTGCCCACAGTTGTGATTGGGGCATATGCCGTACCAAGAAGACCTCTCTACAGGCCCTCGCCAGCTCTCATTAAAATAAGTGGGAATCTTTCCAATTTCTTTAATGGGAGTTGGATTGAGTCCTTAATAAGGTTCCCAGGTGAAATGTCTGGCCTGATGATTAAGTTCCCAGGAATTCAAACAAATTTTATTGTGATTCTCCATTCTGTCCCCTTCTTTGCACTTCTTACTACAATCGCCTTTTACTAACAGATTGGTGGCCACCTACCTGCCCACCTTCCATACTGCACACCGTGTCTGAGAAGACAGAGACTAGAGCCTCTTGTCCATAAGCCTGTGTCTTTATCGCTTGAACGGAATGTTAATCTACTTCAGCTGCTGGCAGTATAGGGCTTAGGACACACAGGGGAGCAGTTCTGATTCCAGCCAGCAGATGGCAGTACTACACATACACACTAGTCACGCTATTAAAATACTTTACATATGCACAGCACCTGAGGATCTCAGGGCTTATTTGCAAACACTAATTACTTCATTTAGCTTCACAACATCCTTGTGATATATTATCACCTCCATTTTACAGTCTGAGAAATTGGGGCACAGGAAAGTATAATTGCTTGCCAAAAATCAAACAATGCATTAGTGACAGTTTGGAAGAGATGCCAGATCTCCTAGTGCCACTAGAGGGCATTCCCTAACTGTAGTGGGACATTTGATACTTGGATTTGCCTGGCTTGAAAATGAGCCAAAGAACTCCATCTACACCTGTCTCTCCGGGTGAGGAATAGGTGAGCTAGAAAAGTTTCGGAGTGTGGATTTGGAGTGTAGATTTGGTTTGAACTTCTGAGTGCCCATCAAACTGCTTAACTCGGTATTTCTGTCTAAGCTCCCAGCTGAAAAAAGGATGAAAGCAGCTTTGCTGATGCTTTTTATTGGTCACTGTCAGAAGACAGGAAACTGGGCTATATGGACCATTGGTCTGACCCAGTGTGCCGTTCTTATTCAAAAGCAAGAAGGAAATTAATGGAGTGAAAGCCTGATCTGTTGTTGAACTTTTTGCATGACTGTGCAACCATAACAAATAAGTCATTGTTGTGAACCTGAAAATCTCTGAGTGTCTCTTTGAGCTCAAGTGACCTCTTCTACCTCCACAGCCGCTGGCTGGAGTAATGCCAGTGCAGGTATAAATAACTTATGATACGCAGAGCTTTGCTATGATGATGTGGGAGTACTATCTAGAAAGGCGTCAATCTGTAATGGCAAGGGTAAATTATCAGGGACAGTGAAAGACACGGGACTGAGTCTCCCTGAAAGAATGAAATGTCTGAGATGAGCTAAGAGAAGCTCATCTCTGGAGTATGGGAAAATTTTACCAAGGCAATTTATTTCACCTGAAGAAGACTTCACCAGCTGGTGCACATAGTGGGAAAATTAGGACAGTGAAGCAGACAGGGTGCTGAGGCAGAACTTGCTTACTCAAAGGTAGTGAACATGTGGAAGAATAAGTTGCCAGAAAAGGCCTTGAAGCTAACAGTAGAAAACACATTAAAAGGCAACTCACTGGATTTCTGATGCTGGGGTATCAAAGTGTAACAGACCTGGGAGATGAAATGGCTTTTCTTTTGCTTCCTAAACTACATTATGTTCTTTTGATGCATCACCTGAATCAAGGCAGCTTCTGTTCCCTAACATTTCATGGATTATTTCTTTTCTTAAAAATCATGGAGTCTGGTTCACCACTGTTTTATTCCTGGTTTGTGCCAGTGTAGTTCCACTGAAATCAAAGAAGTTAACATGGAAGTAAAAAACTGGATTAATGCAGTAGTGAAACAGACCCATTGTATGAATTTTGTGCTTATGAAGATGATGGAATAGTGACCAGAGAGTGCATATAGGCATGGTCCAGACTTAGGCCCTGAAGTTCACTTACACATGTGAGTAACTCTTACTCACTTATGTAGATGTTTGCCTAACTCCCCATATCTCTGTCAACATGGCTGAATCCTAATATTACCCCAGTCAGGGGCATAATAAGGAGTTGGATGGAAGGGGCCCAGGACCCTTCTTGGCCTTTGACTGGAGCTGGGTGTCCTAATGGCAGAGCTCCTTCCCTGCTGGCGTGACAGAAGGGTGGTTGGGCTAAATTTGAGTGGCATTGCGACATTGTGCAACAGGTCACAATGCCACTCAAAGTTGAGGTGGCCGGGCAGGAAACCTAAGCCTCCTCCAGCAAAATTCTGGTTGCATTCCTGACCCCATTCATGGACCTCCACACACCTCTGCCAATTTACTTCAGTCCTGACGTGTAGCACGCTCTGCTGAACCCGTCATGGGTTCCCCTGCAGCTCTTATCGATGCCTCTGAATCCTGACTGGCAGCACCCTCTCCTCTTTCAATCCTGAGCAGAGACTGCCACCCACAAAGTGATTTATTATGTAAACAGTTATCCACCAGGGTCAAGAAGCAGCCCCTCAAATTCCTGTAAGTTATGACTAGAGCTGGTTGGGGGTGGGGGGAAGGAGACAGAAATTTTAGTCCATAATTTTCCCCTATTTTTTGTCAAAAATATTTTGTCCTGACCATCACTAGAACTGGCTGCAAAACAGATTGCACCACCCCTTGTTTTTGTTGAAAAATGTTCACAGTGAAGTTTTGTTTCCCATCCACCTGTAATTAGGACCAGAAATTCAGAGATGCTCCATGGTCTCCAGATGCTACCCAGTGCTGAGCTTTCCTGAGATTTTGTATGTGGATCTGGTGTTGATGACAAGAACGCGCTAACTGAACGCAGTGTTTCTGAGGCATGAGAGCTATTACCCGTGACTTTAAATGAGTTCAGAAGTAGCCGCCCAGCGTTCTTGCCTTACCTATATTTAGTTGCCACTTAAACCAGCAAAAAGTTACCCTCCTTTATGGCCCTCGCCACCATAAAAAAGGCCCAAGTTAGATTACAAGTCTGCACAACAAATGTGGCATTGGAACAAGAGAGTAGCAGCTGGCTGGGACCCTTGGTTTCCTCTTTCTTTGGCTTAAATGAAATTGAGGTATTTTAAGTAGATTTGGGGGACACCAGTGTGGGAGGATCCTGACTTACATCTCCCAGGACTTTGGTCAATCTTACCTACTTGATTTATTTGTAAGAGGGGAGCCAGGAAAATTATCCCCAGTTGTTCAATGCCTCCCTTCCCCCTCCAGACCAATTCTACCCAGCAGGATTTAAGGGAGTTACTTGTATCATGTGAAGGGCAGAACTGGGCCTCTGAATCTAAAAGTTCTACAGCCAGGGAACGCTTAGCTGCTGTGCTCAATAGGGATGGTTTGCTGGATCTCGGTCTATATTTTCCTATGGTTGGCTATATCAACTGGTGTGTGTGTGTGTGTGTGTGTATGTGTGTGTGTGTGTATATATATATATATATATATATATATATATATAACAATGCACTTTCTACAGCGGCCTGCGGCTTCAGGCCTTTATGTGCGTTCCCCACTGAACCCATGTAGGATTTTCACAAATAAATCACTGTGGCAATACAGATTGAAGTAGTAGCCATAAATATAAATACATTTGCTTTAGAAGACACTCGCACAAAAGCTTGATAAGGCTTCATCTTTCACTTCCTCTCCTTATCTGATCTGTCCTTAAGTCTCCTCAGTTCAAGTGAGGTCACTACAAAATAAAAGTACTACATTTTATTTAAATGTTTAATTTTGAGGATGACACAGGCCAGGTGTAATTACCACGCTGAAAAGTGTGTGCTTACTATGAAACTCTAATTCATACTACTTACTATTTGATAACCATCTAACAAATTGCTTTCCATGCTGCACTTTGAATGATTTTCTAATTTGAATTAAAAAAAAAAAGAAACTGCCATAGGCTAATCTTGCTATGTTTGGGGAGTAAATGCTTCATCAGCATTGTAAAAGCCATATGGCAGGTTTATTCACAATGCGCAGTTCCATTCACATGCAAGTTCATGGCATTTGGTAATAAATTTTCTGGTATACAGCTCAGCATTCTTTTCTTTCTTCTTTTTTCTAGCATGTGATTTGACAGCGGTGAGCTGGGTGTATTTGTACATCACCTATTGTTTGTATAGTGCATATTCAGAAATATTATTTATCACTTACATTAGTGATTCCCTACTGACTCCTGCATGCTGTTTCTTTAATCTTTGGCGCCATGGAGATTTATCTTCAGTGGCGTTGCTTTTTTAGTTACCCAGTGTATATAGCAATGTGTTATTAGAGCTGGGCCTGAGCTGCAGAGTTTGGATCCAGATTTGGATCTAAGCTTCTTCAGAGTGAGCGGGGTGATCCACATCTGGGTTCCGGTTTGATACAAGATTTGCCTGTACGTATGTACGTCATTAATAGATAAGATCCATATAGTTCATATCCAGTACAAAGATGGGCCTGAGCCATGACATCTGGATCTGAATCCAGACACTTTCCCAGTTTAAACAACTTAATTATAATTAAAACAATTGACCGCCCATAGCTGACTTGTGGGTACAGGATGTTCTCTAATGTTTATGGGCTTGATCCTGTGGCGTGCTGAGAGCTCGTGAGGGGTGCTGAACAATCTCAACTACCATTGACTTTAAAGGGAGTTGAGGATGCCCAGCTCCTCTTGGAAGCACTCAACTCCATGCAGGCTCAAGCCCTCTAGGCCATATCACATAATGCTTTCACAATAGGATCTGTGCATGCATACATGAGGGCAGTAGAACTCAGCCCCCTTTTTACCCTTGATTAGCTGCATTGTAGCTGAAATCAATGACAATCTGTTTCTCCTGTGTACACTCCAGATGCTCCATGCACTAGACTAACACCACTTAGCACTGAACAGCTTCAGAAGGCTTTATAAACATTAACTAATTAATAAGAAACAGCAGTCCTGTGGAGTAGCTATACATCATTTGTTTAAGAGATGGGGAAACTGAGGCACAGAGAAATTAAGTAACCTGCCTAAGGCTATTTTATGAGCTGGATTTGGAAATCAGGACTTCTTGGCTCAGTACAGTGCACATCTATAAATCTAATGTACTCCCTTATTTATCTAACTAAGATTGTATTGTGGGATATTTTTAGTGATAAAAATAGCGGGGGGGGGGGGTTATTGTTTTTAAACAAGCTAAAGCAATAAATAGTAACCAATGTAAAAAAGAGTTTGAGAGGCTGAGCACTTCCTTCCTCTCTATTTATTTTCAGTGCTACCTGGCGTTTGTAACTGACGGATCTTCGTTGAATCAGATTCACCTATTAGAACCAAATTCTGCCCTGATTTACACCCTTTGAGATCAATAGTCTTACACCACGGAAAGTAATGGGCTCACATGGGGGTTGCAAAGGCTTTACGCCACTGAAATGAGTGGTACTCCTGGTACACACGTGCAGAATTCATGTCCCCACAGATTTCTTTGCTTCCCCTCAGAAAAATGACTTTCTGACAGGGAAGCAAAGGGAAGCTGCGAGAGCAGTCACACATCACTCCCTAGCTGCACAGGGGTACATTGTTTCAGGCACCCGGAGCAGCCAGCGGAGAGGTAAATCACCGCAGGGCTGGGGACACCCCAGCCAGTGGCTCCTAACCTGAGCCAGGATCAGCTGATAGTCCCAGCTGCGCTGGAGGCAGGAGAGGACGGGACTTCCTCTGTCCCTACAAGGAATGGTTGGGGCTGTGTTAGACCCACTCCCAGAAACCTTCCCCACCTGCAGGAAGTTCAGCATCCTCACCTGTTTCCTGTCCCCATCTCTCCTCAGCCGCTGGGGGAGAGGTCACTGTATGGGGAGCTGCTCCCCCATCCACCCAACCCCTGTGCATTCGGACCTCTCATACCCAGACACCACCACCAAGCTTCACCCTGTACACCCAGAACCCCCGTAGCCCTCTATCTCAGAACCCCACCCCATTGAACCTCAATCCCTGCATCTGGAGCCCCCTGCACCGAGACTCCCTGCCTCAGGACCACCACCACGGCACCCAGACCACCCCCACTGATCTCCCTGCACTCAACCCCTCCACCCTATAAGCCCCACCCCCTGCACCCTCTGAGCCCCCACTTCCAGACCCCCATGCCCCTGACCCCCCAACTAGCTGCACCCAGACCCCCCCACCAAGCCCCACACCCCCAGCACCCAGACCTCCCTGTTGAGACCCCTCCATTGAGCCCCAACCACTTTCACCTGAAGCCCCTGCAGAGTCCCTTTGCCCCTGGACCTGGACCTCCCCCTACCCAACGAGCCTCTCTGCATCCAGATCCCCTCACACCTAGTGCCCCCCCCCCCACTGAGCAGCCTTCACCCAGATTGTCCCATACAGATTCCTCTCACTCCTCACCTGGATCCCCCCCTCATACTGAGCCCCTCCACACTTGGATCCTGCCTGATTGAGCCTATCCACCCACACCTGGTGCGCCTGGCGCAGAGGGACAGGGTCCCAGAGTGTTTCTGGGACGGGCCCAGGCTTTGTGCTGTGTCAGGGTCGGGTGCAGCCTCACCACTGACTCCGTGTCTGGGGTGGGGGGAGGCTGCAGGATGATCTCCCACCTTTGTGCAGCCAGTGGCCTGTGCTCCCCACGGCCATGCTGGAGCCTCTGCATTTATTTATTGACAAATAAAACTTGCGAATTTTAAAATATTGTGTGCACAATTTTTATTTTTTTGCCGCAGAATGCCCTCAGGAGTAATTGAAGGGGGTGACAATGATCTGACACCACTGAAACCAGTGGGCCTGCATGGGATATAAATCAGAACAGCATTTGCTCATTAGTTATTTAGCATATTTCCCCCAAAAAATGCTTTGTAAAATCCATACAGTACAAGGGAGTTCTACTGGACCGTAACTCTCCTGGCTGTGAAAGTCAGCAATCAAAAAAAGTGGTACAGAGGTTTTGGGTTGTATTGGGGAAAATTTTAGCCTGGGATTCTGGAGTGAACTCCTTACCATACCAACAGTGCCCTGGGAACTTTGATATCCATGCAGTGCAGATAGGATCTCAGTTTTTAAGGTCTCAGCTAAAAGACCTTCATAGAAACCCCACAGAGCTCAGTGAGCCCCTGCTGGCACTCAAACGTGGAATCAGTATTTCAGACCTAATTCTCAGGCCACTAACACACCTACTTGGCAGAATTTTCTTTCATGTCCTTTTATAGTAGAGAATTCAGCAATAATAGACCAGTTTTCTCAATATCACTGTGCAAGGTGTAGGTAGTTACAGGGAAAGAGACTCAGCCTTGGGACTCAGCCTTGTAGTCAAGGCTGCTGAGAGCTGGGTCTGAGAATGACTGGCTGGTTCTCACTCCTCGCTTACTAATAGAGACAAAATGCACCCATGGGGTGAGACATGCTGCTCTCTTGGGGCCAGTACCAGTACTCCTCCTTGAAGTCAGTGAGCACTTGGGACTCTCAAGGTCTATCTGGAAAGATGCTGAGCACATCCTGAATGTCCTCCACTCCTATTGATTTTGCTGGGAAATGAGGGTGCTCAGTACTTACCTTGGATTATCAGGGTGGGTGGCAGCTGCCTCTGTCTGACTGCACCCCCCCCCCTCCAGCCCACTAATCACTTCCTGAGACTGCATCAATATCAGCTTCAACGGGTGGTCCATGAAATGGGGTGCCATAAGGGAAACTGCTGTACAAAGAGGAGTCAAGTCTTGTGGGTGAGAGGCTCTTGTGGGCTGACAATAATGTAATCAAAACCACCTCGCCTGAGAAATCACAGCAATGATTTGCTTTAGGACTAAAACACTCATGGAAATAGAGATGGGATTATTTTTTCATGTTTCTTTTTCTGTACCCTGCACGCCTGGTTATTTGTAGTATTTTGGCATTGCAAATAAGCAAATGTACCAGTCTAGGTTCTGTGGTAGCTTGTGTTCTGTGTGCCAGAGCACTGATCAATAATTACATTTCAGCAGTCCAGAGACATTCAGGTACATTGCAAGCTGTGGAAAGGGTACAAACAGTACTAGAGGCCAGATGTTCAAAGGTATTTGGGAACCTCCGAATGGAGCTAGATGCTCACTGGGACATTGACAAGCTCTGACGCAAGCTAGAGAGTTAGGTGCCTAACCTGCTTTGGTGCTTTTGAAAATTCCATAAGGTGCCTATCTGTACTTAAATACCTTTGAACATCTGGCCTTAGATGCCGGCCAGGGCACTCACCTGACTATGCCTCTATAAAACATAAATAGTTTACAAAAATCCTGCGCCCTCTATTACAGAAAATTGCTTCCTACTGGAAATGTGCAAGGGTGCCCTACAAACAGGAACAATCAATGTGTTTGATGTGGAAATAAGCCAAGGAGTTGTGGTAATCTTAGTTGCTGTTTCTAGTCTGAAACGTGAATGAGATTTGTTCCAAGATAAAAACTGGTAAAAATAGTCATTTTAAAGTTCAAGTTATTTGATTAATCAATTACCATTGTCTGCATTTGATAAAATAAACCAACATACACGTATACCTTCCTTCTCAGAGCTTTATCTGCAGTAGATCATCCCTTTCCGTCATTATTTCTCAGCATGTCTCCAAAAAGTTACCATTCCTAAAATATGCCAAAAAAATCTTCCCGACTGCAATTTCCTTCACATTAACTCTGTGTAAAGTCCATCCGGTAAGGTGTGCCGCGTACCTGCAACTTCCATCAAAATCAATGAGAATGATGAGTGCTCGTAGGATTTGGCCATACATACCCCAACTCCTAAAAGCACTTATGGCCCCAGGGCATTCTGCAGGTATTCCACGGGCTCGTCTATCTGATAAGATATCTAATGTAGAATATATAATGTATTCTGTGTCCATCATGAAAACATCTAAATTAAGGATTAAAGGACCAGATTTTAAAATAATTTGGAGGAGCAAATGTGTGTGGCGATTGCTTGCCTTATTTCCCTGTGTAGTTATTGCGACTGTGAGTGGGAATCTGATAGGACATAAAAGTCACCATGATTATCTATTTGCCTGTGCAATTACCGGCTCTGCAAATTACGCATGTAACTGGGTGCCCTCTCTGTACTCAAGCTGTTTGAGACTTGGGCCCTATATTTTCAGAAAATTGCACGTCTGTGTGCACAGTGGTGTACCTGAATTGCACACATATTATGGGATCATAAGAATGACCAACCAATGGTCCATCTATTCTACTATCCTGTTTTCTCACAGTGGCCATGGCGTACCAGATGCTTCAAGGGAATGAACAGAACAGGGCAATTATCAAGTGATCAATCTCCTGTAGTCCACTCCTGGCTTCTGGCCGTCAGAGGTTTAGGGACACCCAGAGCATGGGGTTGTGTCCCTGACCGTCTTGGTTAACAGCCATTGGTGGAACGATCCTTCATGAACTTATCCAATTCTTTTTTGAACCCACTTATATTTTTGGCCTTCACAATATCCCCTGACAATGAGTTCCACAAGTTGACTGTGTGTTATGTGAAGAACTTCCTTGTGTTTGTTTTAAAAATGCTGCCTGTTAATTTCACTGGGTGACCCCTGATTCTGGTGTTACATGAAGGAGCAAAAAACATTTACTTTCTCCGGGCCATTTATAATTTTATAGATCTCTATCGTAGTCCCCCCTTCTTCGTCTGTTCTCTAAGCTTTCTCCATAATAGCACATGCAAGCATAATCAAGCAACTGACCAGTTATCTATCTAACTGATCGTGTGCTTGCCAGTTCTGCGGTTGCTCATGCATTCATGGCAATTGTGCATATAAGGTAAGCCTAAAAGCTTAACAATGAAATCTTGCTGCAGCACTGACTAGGGAATCCTGCCAAGCAAGAACAGGATTCCAAAGAGCGGCCTGGGACAACCTGCTGAGTAGTGTGCTTTACCTCTCCTCTGAGCTAAAGCGATGTGCATGGCCCACCATCTGCTGTCTAACGCTTGCTGCTGTGATGGCAACATATGTGCTAGCAGGAGGAGATTGGGGGCAGGAGGCTAAATATGCCCCTTGTTGTGAAGACCCTGCTCCCTTGGGGGACATGATGTGTGAGTCAGAGTTTTAGCCAGATATCTCTCCTAGCACTCTCCTGGGTACTATGAGAGATTCTGTCTGACAACTGAAATCCAAGGCAGGACTGCATGCATAGAGGCAAACCCTTGTTGCCAGTATCTAGTCTGCTAAGAGAGAAGGTACTATAGTTGGCTGTTTGGAAAACCCAATTAAAAAAAAATCTATAGTGGGCACAATGCATCTTTTTTTGCCTTTTGGGATTGTCTCCCATGTGGTGGAAGCTGAGTTTCACACAGGCAGGGCCGGCTCTGGCTTTTTGGCCGCCCCAAGCAGAAAAAAAAAAAAAAAAAACGGGGCGGCCAGAACAGCAAAGCAAAAAAAAACCCCCAACCGGAGCGCGGGTGCAGGGGGACTGGGTGGGAGGGTGGGAGAGGGAGCGGGCGGGAGAGAGAGAGAAGGGGCGGCCAGGGCTACAGCAGGGGCGCTGCCACGCGACCCCTCCCACTGCACCGCCACCTGCCGCGAGGGCTCCGTGCCGGTCGGCGGGGAGGGAAGGAAGAGGACTGCCCTGCAGGGCGCTCTGGTTCTCCGTGCCGCCGCCCCCTACAGGGCGGCCGAAGCGGAACAAGCACACCAAAAAAAAAAAAATAAGTGGCCGTGCCGCTCTAGGATTGGGCAGAATGCCGCCTCCAACAATCTGCCGCCCCAAGCACCAGCTTGCTCAGCTGGTGCCTGGAGCTGGCCCTGCACACAGGGGCCCAGTTAGTGAAATCACAGGGGTAGAGTTCACTGTCACTTTGGTGCATTCATTCGGCAGAAGTAGCACAAGACCAAATTCTGCTTTCTGTTAGTTTGGAGTAATTCCAGAGTTATTCCAGATTTACACTAGTGTGACTGAGGTCAAAATTTGTCCCTGTAGTGACTGAGTTCACAACTACCACGTCACACGCATTTCAGCTACTCTAATTAATTTCCCTTAAGATAACAAAAATATTGCACAACTTTAGTGGACGACTAAGACAGGAAATTATATATATGCTGACCGATGTTACAGTATATTGGCTGATAGCTCTGGAAATCAAAATCCTCACTTTATGCACAGAGCAGGAATTCACAGAGCAATCTGATTTCACATTGCCTTAGTATTATGCCTCATATCATGAGCTGGAGGAACGACCTGTAGGGTATGAATAGAAGTTCAGTACATATGACCTATTCAGTCTGGCTCACAACATTGCGGATAAGTGCAAATCATTATGGTGGGGCTTTCTTGTGCTGTGAATACCTCTCCACTGGGAACTAAACTGGGACCTACACAACTCAATTCACATGGGCTACTAAACAGCCATTAGATGCTAATAACTTTCAGTCTCTACCTGTGCTAGATTTTGAGTTGGTCACCTAGAGGTGAAACCCTTTATAGTCCATTACCGATACCCTGAGCATTCCCACTGCTCGTGGTCTTTATTGTTTGCTCTTCAATGCACAGATTAGTCTCTGTTCCTTTTGAAGATGAGGATGAAATTTCAGATAAGAATGTTTTCAGTAACCAGTTAGAATTAAACTGAAATGAAGCAGCAACAAAGCAAATTCTGAGCTTTGAGGCCCTCAGATAAAAGGCACAATAGAAAGGTTATGTTGTTGTTGTTATTATTCATCTTAATCAATGTGACTTTGATTAATTCAATTGTTCAGAGACAATTCTGTGTTTCCAGAGAGTTTCTTGATTTTAAATAATTTCTTGTCCTGTACTTTTAACCAGCAGCAAATTCTCTCCTGAATTCTTTTTCCAACCAGTTAATGAAATGGGTCTGTTTTCTTCTTCCCCCATTCTGCCTGGGGACAGCATCACCATGGTTACCTGGATACCTGTTTTGTGGACTATGCGCTGTACCAATTTAGCTATTGAAACGTCTCGTTTTGTTGTCTATAAGTAGAAATCAGTCAATACCACAATGTCATTAAACTACTGGCTGCCTAAGTACTGTTTACACCATAAGATCAAAACTGCAATTTATTCTTATCAAGAGCTATGAAAACTGAAATGAGTTTGGGCTATCACTGGCCATTGATTAACTACTGTACACAGTGGAATTGTGATCCGAAAATATAGCTTCCAGAAAGGAGGTACCAATGTGCTAAATTTTATGGATTGTGCCAGGGGCAATATGTACCATATTAAAGACCTGCATGGGCAGCTGGTAATCTTCCCCATTCACTACTCCTCACTGTGCTTTGTGCTCCACAATGTAAACTTGATGTGCTATGCAATGTGACTTTTACAGAAAAGCTCAATGTAAGAATTTGGCATAACATTTATAGGGATCAAACATTTTCCATGTTAAATCAAATCAAGGATGAGAGGAAACAAGAAAACTCTGAATTTCATTAAACCTTATAGTACTTCTTTTTTTGTAAAGCATTTTTTGTTCTCTTCTCATAATGACTCAAAAACTACATAAAATAACACATTGTAATTACATGGCACCTTTCAGCCCAAAATTTCTTAAAGTGTAATGAATACTGACACTTTGCATTTACTTTCCAACTCACATCTGAGAATCTCAAAACATTTTACAAAGGTGGGTAAGTACCCAATTATTATTTATCCTTATTTTAAAGATGAGGTCTTTGAGGCACAGAGAGATCAGAGGACTTGCCCAAAGTCAGACAGCCAAGTCAGTAGAGGAGTCAGGAACACAATCTGTGTTGCTTGACTCCCAGTTTTTAATCAAGCTTTACATCTCCCCTGTAAAGCAGGTAAGATTTTTATCCCCATTTTACAGATGGGCAAAATGAATCATGGGGCAGTTAAAGTCACACTGCAAATCAGAGGTAAAGTGAGGAATAGAACCCAGGCGTCCTGACTCTCAATCCCCTGCTCTATCCACTAGCTCACACTTTCCTTAAAAAGCTGTGCTGTTCTCCCAGGCATCTATATAAAGTATTTAGAAGTTCCTTAACCACCAGTTCCAGTGCTGACACATACATTGAAAATGTTATTACACACATGAAACCCAAATGGTATTTTTAGCAAAATAAAGACCTACCTTCTCATCTTCCCAATCAAAGGCCTGTCTTCTTGCCAGCTTTTGAATATCAAAAGTACTACATAGAGTTCAGAGGTTCTGCATTGTTTGAGGAGCACTTTGAAGAATTTCTAGGCTGGTTATTATAATTTGCTTTTTTTCCTCAGGCCTCTTATTAAATATAATTCTAACAACTGCTGAAGGGAAAATTAGGTCCCAAGTGTTCTGGCATCTTCTTAACACAGAAGGTCAACTACATTCCAGTGAGCCAGAAAGCGGCATGATCAAACATATGCCTTTCCATTTTCCTCATTCATTTCTGTGGGGGGGGGGAGAGCGTGTATGGAGGGAAGGGTTGTATGTCTCCATTTCCCATTCTTAGTGGCTATGGTAGCATCTACATTCCTCTCTCCATGAAGCTAGCAAATTCTTCCTACAAGTGTTGCTGCATCTTAATTGTTAAAGTTAAAATCATAATTATTGCAACTATGGAAAAAACATAATTCCTCTCAGCATTTTTTTACAGAAATCCTGTGCCTTTCAGCTGTGTGAGAAATTCTAAAAGGCTGAGGAGGAAACAATAAAGTTGTGCATTATGGGCCTGGGTTTACTTTAACAATTGAGCAGTTAAAATAAATCTGTGTTTCTTTAATTTAGATACATTTCTCATTTCTTTAGACTTCGGGTTTCAGGCAAGCAGACTTTGGCATCAAAGGGGTTTCTCCTGTTTACCATGTTTTTCTCTTTGCCCCATCAGAGCCAGAGGAGTCAAACTTGGACTTCCTTTGGAATTTGTTAGTGTCACTTAACTGACCATTGCACAGTAAGAGGAACTGCCTCTCTGCTGGTCTGGAGGTCTGTCTACACTGCATTAGAAGATGGGATTGCAGCTCGGGTAGACATATCCACCTAACTGTAATCTAGCTAGCGCGGTGGCACGGGCTGCTGTAAAAGCCTGCCCTGGACTAGGTACTATGTACCTGGGTATGTACTCGTATTCCCAGCCCACATTGGGATCTGTGCTGCCACATCTTTACTGCTAATTTTATCCATGCTAACTAGATTAAAGCTATCGTGGGTATGGCTACCCACGCTGCAAACACACCGATTGCAGGGTAGACATACCCTGAGTCTCAGCTGCCAGACAATAGGTTGTATGTATTCCCATTCACATGGATGTATTGGAACAATATAATCATCTTTGTGATAATATTTAGCTGTTCCTCTTCAAAGCCCTGTGTAAACATTAACTTATCCTCATGATAGCCCTGTGAGGTGGTAACTATTATCGCCTCCCTTTTATAGGTAGGAAGTTGAGCATAGAAAGGTGAAAAGACTTCTCAAAGGTCACACTGGGGTGAGTGGGCAACAAAATGGCAGATGAAGTCAATGCTGGTAAATACACAGTAATGCACACCGGAAAATATAATCCCAACTGTACATACTAAATTATGGGATCTAAATTAGCTGTTACCACTTCAGAAAGACATTTTGGCATCATCGTGGCTAGTTCTCTGAAAACATCCGCTCAATGTGCAGCAGCAGTCAAAAGCTAACAGGAGTGTTAGGAACCATTTCGAAAGGAATAATTAACAAGAGAAAATATAATGACACTATATGTTACGTCTACCCCTGGAATACTGTGGGAAGTTCTGATCACCCCATCTTAAAAAAGATATATGAGAATTGGAAAAGGTGCAGAAAAGGGCAACAAAAATTATTTAGGGTATGGAACAGAGGAGAGATGAAAAAGACTGGGACTTTTCAGCTTGGAAAAGAGACAATTAAAAGGGGATCTGATAGAGGTCTATAAAATCATACATGGGGTGGAGAAAGTGAATAAGGAAGTGTTATTTACCCCTCACATAACACTAGAAGCAGGGGGTCACCCAATGAAATTAATAGGCAGCAGGTTTAAAATAGACAAAAGGAAGTACCAGTTCACACAACGCACAGTCAACCCGTAGAACTTGTTTCCAAGGGATGCTGTGAAAGCCAAAACTATAACTGGATACAAAAAAGAACTACCGTATATACTTGTTCATAAGCCAAATTTTTTTAGTAAAAAAGGGAAGCATCAGAGAAGGGGGTCAGCTTATGAACGGGTATAGAGAGGGAGAGGTCGAACACAGCCTCTCCCCCGCAACTGAGGGAGCAAGGAGAGGCAGCACAGCTAGAGGAAAGAGGCAGGGCCAGAGTCTCTCCACTTCTGGCCACGCTGCTCTCCCCCCAGCCTCCGAAGCAGCTTAAGCTCCGGGACTGGCAGGCTGCGGCCGTACCGTCTGTTCTGGCCCGCCGGAGAAGGCTATGGCCATGTTACCCGGCCTGGCCCGCCGGAGAAGGCTGTGGCCACGCCGCCCAGCTTGCCGGAGCAGCTCCAGCCAGGCCAGAGACATCCTCCCTTGGCCCGCCCCAGCTAAGGTGGGAAGGGATGGGATGGGGAGAGTGTGGGGGTTCCAGGCTAGGGGTGGAGTCATGTGGGGGGTGGTCACAGGGGTTACTCCCCTGACCCAGCTTCTCTCCCCTCCCACCCCAAAATTTGCCCACCAGTTGCTGTCCCGGCCTGTAAGGGTAAGCCGCTGGCGCGCCGGGACACTTTGTTTACTTAGGTTTACCTCTGTGCCTGCGGACCCTTGAGGTAAACAAACCGTCTCGGCCCACCAAGTGGCTTATCCTGATGGCCTGGGAGCCAACGTTTGCTGATCCCTGAATTATAGGGTCGGCTTATGAATGGGTCATAAAAAAATTCCATTTTTACTTATCCATCTTCGGGGGGAGAGGGGCGGTCGGCTTATAAACGAACCAGCTTATGATCGAGTATATATGGTAGATAAGTTCATGGAGCATAGATCTATCAATGTCTACTAGCCAAGATTATCGGGGATGCAATTTGATGCTCTGGGTGTCCTAAGCTTCTAATTGCCAGAAGGTGGGAGAGTACAATGGGATGGCTACTGCTAGAAGACAGAATATGGGGCTAGATGGACCATTGGTCTGACCCAGTGTGGACATTCTTATGGGGTTAAAATGTAAAAGTTTCCTGCTCCCAATCCTGTTCTGAGGCCTCTAGACTTCACATCTTTGTTTTTACAGTGTTATGTTACAGTAGTGACACTTCCCTTGGTTTCCTGGAATTTAAATCTTGATGGAGTTATGTTCTTCTTCCTTTCATATCTGCTAAGATTTATATATTCGTGAAGTTATCATCTATTTTCAGAGAAACAGGTGCTTTTAATCAGGTCTTGGATGGCTTAAAATAGTTTAAAAAAAATACTTGTTTTATTGCATTTTTTTTGGAGATGGGGACCAAAGCAAAACTCTGAATCTTAACACCCCTGAATCTTGGAGAAGTGTGGTTCATAATTCAAACTGTGTTTGAGGCCAACTCTGATATTTATTTAGCGCTTGTAAGTCGGTGCATGTGATCTGATATTGACTACAGGCCTCAAATAACTTGTTTTATAACGTTTGTTTTTAAATATCTAAGAAGACTATTGTAGGAACCTCAGCCTCTTCAGTGGAAGCAGAGGGTACTCAATACCTTGCTGAAGGCACTCAGCACCAGGCTGGTTTGGGACCCGCGACTGTACACATCTCAGGGCATGACCTTGTTTTTCTTTATGTATTGTGCAATGCCAAGCCCAATAGCAGTGCTCAACAACTAATAAATTAATCATGAGAATCAGAGTATTTAAGATTTTTTTTATCTGATAGCAGGAACAGAATATGTTCCTTATCCTGCATTTCTTATTCACCCCTTCACTTCATTAAGCATATAACCCGAGTAAGGGGCCTGACAGAAACGCAGAATCAGGCCTCCGATGTGTCAGTGTAAATGCTGCAACTAGTCTGTATTTAAAAAAAAAAAAAAAAGTGAGCACAAGCTTCAATTTCCGTGCAGATGGGAGGGAGATGGGAGTTAGGACTCAAACTTTTCTGAACACTTTCTGGATCAGAGTGCCACCCTGCATGGAGAACAGTAAAGTATTCATCACCTTACAGGGCAGGTCCATCTCCTAGACAGACAGCAAAGTTCAGACCCAAAACACACCTAGGATAAAAGTTGCAAAAGTGCTTAAGTGGCTTAGGATCCCAAATCCCATTTTCAAAAGGGATTTAGGCACCTGTCTGCATCTTTGCACACCTTTAAAAATCTGGCCCATTGGCACTTAGCAGCCTAAGTCTCTTTGAAATTCAGTGGGAGCCAGGCTCCTAAGTGCCTATGCCATTTTTGCCATGTTTGAAAATAGGACTGATGCTCCTAAGTCACAGAGGCGCTCTTGAAAATGTTCCCCCTGGTGAATAGAGGAAGGTACACTCTGAAAATAGTGCAGCTTTTGCCTTTTTCTGGCAAATGATCACTGAGAGCCCTCATAGAAGGATTGTGTTATAAATAGCGCTGGTCAGAAAATGTCAACAAAAACAACATTTTAATGAAAAGCAGAAGCTCATTTATTCTAAAATTTCCACAAATTCTTCTTCTCCCCCTATTTTCCAACCAGCCTTCGTTTTCTGAAAGGAATTGAATAAAGAGCAGGTGGGCACCCTGTGCATGTGGGTCAGTCCTGCTGTAGTGATCTCCACCTGAGGGGAAGCCTGGCAGAAGGTGTGAAGTCGAGCATCGTAGAAGACTTGGCAAGAGTCTTGAGCAGAGCAAAAGGAGTGAGAGGCAGAGAGTGGAAAGGAATGACGGCAGGTGTGGAGCAGTACCCTGTAATAGAGGGCCAGAAGTTCAAATCTGACATGGGGAGTGTTAGCCAGTGAAGGGTTAGATAAGGGGATGTGACATAGCCTGACAGGTGTGAAGAGATGTTTTTCATAGGCGGACTGGAAAAGAGTGAGACAAGATACATGGATGCCACAGATCTATATTTTTCTTAGTGATAGCTTTAGTAGCTTTGCCATTTCCCTTTGTCAGTGCTTTCTTTTCCTTACTGTGGCATGCGCGTGCGCGCACACACACACACATAGGGTGGCTTTATTTCTCTTTAATCTGGTTTCTTAGTAACTCGCCTGAAGTGGAAATTTCAGAACAAAACAAAGTGACCATTAATAGCTTCAAAAGCAGATTTGATAAGAAGGTTTTCCTTTTATGTTCACCCGAATTCAGCCTTTGGATTCTACGTTTCTCAACTGAAAAGAAAGAATGAGAAAAATTCAGAAGCAGATGGCCACAATAATAATGCACTAACCCCTGATTAAAAAACATCAAGGTGTGCTTTTGACCTGCTGCCTCATATTAAAAAGATTTTTATTCCATTGAAACAGACTAATTGACTTGACTATTTAACTTAATAGCAGCTTAGGCTTCCATCCAGGGTCCAACATGTTAATCAGTGGAATAATTGGAAGAGAAAACAATTAATCCAATTGATAAAAAAAGAGGATCATTCATATTCAGCATTCATTAGTGAATCTCATTCTTTGAAATACAGAAATGTTTCTAGTCAGAGAGAGCTAAGAGCAAGAGGCACACAAGGTTTTGTTGCTTGGTGGAATGTTACTTGGTATAAAAATAACAATAGACAGTCTCATCCCTGTGTAATGTTTCTTGTTTATAATATCATCACTTGCCTAGAAGCATTGAATGGTAATCAGCCTTGACCATCATTACATTCAACTAAACAAAAGTGACTTCTGAAACCTGCCCATCAAGGTCACATAGACTCCAGAGAGATTTGCTGTAATGGGTGTGTTTTCCCAGAATACTTTGTGCAGATCAGGCTATGGGAAGGGTTAGTAAAGGAGTTTGTGGGGAAGAGGAATAGTTTTTTTTAAATATATTTTTATAAGAGATATATGCAGAAACAAAGCAAAACACCTAGATGTGGACAACTCCCAAACTCTGCGGGCTCTGGATGCAGATCTGAACTTGGCAGTTATTTTACAGCCCCGCAGCCCAAGCCCCGGGAGCCAGCCACGGGTGTTTAATTGCTGTGTAGACATACCCTAATGGGCTATAGTGGGCTGAATTGAATTTGCTGTCTGAACACCCACGAATCTTAGAGAAGTTTGGAGTCTGATCCAAACTCTACAAACTCCCATCTCCTATTTGTATATATTTACAGAAAGCAAACACACACATTTTTTTGATCACACACACACACACACACACACACACGTCTAATGAATTGCCCATAGATGTGTCAGATTATAGTCCTTTATGGGTTAGTCTGCAAATCAAATCTATACCTTTGCCCTTTAATGCTGACTCTGCAGTTTTGCAAGGGCAGTTGTCCTTGAGAGCAAAGACGTTGCAGGGTCAGTGCATAACATCAGTCTCCATGTTGCCTGAACGTAGGAGCCATAAACCTCACACAACATCAAATTTTATGTGTATGAAATGAAGTAAGAATGTTTTTGATAGACTGTCATGGCTGTATTTTTATAGCATTAATATTCCAGGATGGAGGCAAAACATTCCTTTTCCCCCCCTTCTAATTTTGACCTCTTAAGCTTGGGAGAGTGGGAATAAAGCATTGCGACCCCCTTACCTTATTCTACTAGGAATCATTACATACACCTCTACCTTGATATAACGCTGTCCTCGGGAGCCAAAAAATCTTACCACATAATAGATGAAACCGCGTTATATCGAACTTGCTTTGATCCACCGGAGTGTGCAGCCCCGCCCCGCCCGGAGTGCTGCTTTACCACGTTATATCTGAATTCGTGTTATATCGGGTCACGTTATATCGGGGTAGAGGTGTATTATGGTGCACAGATAGATCTAGAGTAGGTCTTTATTTAGCTGACTTATGATTGAGTCCCTTTTTCTTATCAGGAATGGTAAGGTTGACTAGAAAGGCCAAGAGGGAGGAAGTGTGGCTAGTGGTTGGATCAAGGTGATCAAGATTCATAGGTGCCTATGTTCTGAGTCTGTGTGTTCTTGGGTAAGTTACTTAACCCCTCTCTCTATATCCATCTGTAATAACATTGATGTGCCTTACAGGGGAGTTGGGTAGCTTCATTTATTAATATTTGTAAATTATTTTAAGACTTTAAAACCCTCAGATTAAAGGTGCATTTTTTTTATTTGCATGCACAGTTGTTCCCTTGAACTGAATAATCATGGTAATTGTACATACCAGTTAGACATGGAGTTGTACACACTTTTTGCATGCACAATAGTGTTCTACAGTTATTTGAAAAACAGCTCAAATACTGCTGGTCCAGAAACATACTCATGGATTAATTACTCTAAATACAAGCATGTTTCCTCTCTTTAAATGTTCAGTAATCAGTCAAAACATGGCAAGAAAAAAATCAATTTTGTTTATCAAATTGGATTAAACTAACTGGATTCCCATATGGACAAGGGGAATTGGATTTAATGTTATTTTACATAATATCTGCTACACTGGTGTCTTTGTTGTAGTGGTGATATTTTAGAAATAAAATATTCTGCTTTGGACATAAAGGATAAAAAAGAAAGATAAAATGTTAACGATCACATCACTGTATTTAAATCTATCCTCCTGAAGCTTGAGAGTCGCACTTTCCCCCACTGTTCTTCTTGCAATACATACAGTACAGGAGAAGGGATTGAGAATGATAGATATGGGCATGTGTGTGGCATGGGCATGTGCAGCCCATGTGGTAAAATGGGTTGTTGTTTGATTCATGATTTAGTTGGGGCTATTAGATTTTCTTCCCTAAGGCATTTTATAATTTGTTTAACAGAACGCAGCCATTTGTCTTGTTTGCTGACTGCTTAACAGATGGATTTGTGATTTTGGTAATTACTATATGAACGTTAATAAGACGTGATATCTTTTATTAATTAATACTTTTCAAGGTTTGTTTTTCCAAATGACATGAGCTAGATTATATCTAAATATTAGTGGCATACAAATATTGGTTTTATAGAATTCGCATTTTGAGAACTCATGTAAACTTTTGACCTCCTAGGAGTAGCTTCTTTGTCCTCAGACTCTCTCTAGAAATTATAGCCCAAAACTGTAATGATGCCATTTTGTTTTTAGATTTTGTACTGTAAACAAGGGCTAAAATTTGGTCTGTTCAATTTAATAACATCTAAAGGTGGGTCAATGCCATAAGAACCTTAGTTTGCAAATTTCTCTTCTGTAAGTCATGAGCTTTACTTTTAGCCTTCCTTGTAGCCCCTTGGCATTCACTTTCTGGGTGAAATTCACCCATGTGCAAAGATCCAGCACAAGGCCTGTGCACCACTTACATCCCACTTAAGCCTTCATAAGATATTTATATTGCATCTTTCAGTCTGGAGGATTCCAAAAATACTTTACAAGCTTAAATGGATAAGAAAGCTGTATACTATACATAGGAATCACTTCATCGGCTGTTGAAATAAGGCCAGTAGTGGAATCAGTGCAGTTAAGGATGAGAATTTACAGTAGCATTTCCAGTTCAATCTGTAAAGGCAGGAGTTCTGCCGCGATAGCATACTGGGAAAATGGTGTGGAGTTTCTGAAGCTTGGAATGCCACCACATAGGAAATACTGTGGGCCTCATTCTCCACCCCACCGTAGAACTGGGACTTAACTTAGTTGATAGACCTTCTGCTGTCCCTCGGTACAGTGGTGAATTTCACTCTTGGTGAATTTTTGAAAAGCAAGCCTCCCTGGTACCAGACGTCACAGACAGTAAACTACAAAGTATATGCAGGAGTGTGGGTGGAAACCACTTGTCTCATTTGGCCAGATGAGTATTCCACTGGAAGTGATTGCAAGCTCATGCAATCAGGGAACAGAAACAAATACCATACTTGCTTTGTCACAGCTGTGCAGTACAAGCCAAAAATTGAATTTTGAGTTTCAGGTGCTCACAAAGACTTCTTTGTGATCAAGCCATAGAAAGAAAACAATATGAAAGTGAATTCAACAAATAAATCTGATGAAGTAGCCATCAGCTCATTGACATTTCATGAAACAAGAGGCTAAATTTGCTGAATATATTATTTATTGCGAACTATTTACTTAGCTCAAACCACACTTTTTTTAAATTAAAAAAATAGTGGTGCTCACACTATTTTTTTAATTTAAAAAAGTGAGACAGTTTAAGCAGATTATTCTCCTGTAGGTTTATTAAAGCCAAGAGTAATGGAAATACAAATCCAGATTCTGCACTCCATTAAACTAGATTTACATGACTAGAGCATCAGTGTAGCTACATCAGTGTAAAACTCCGATATCAGAGGGGGAAAAAAAATCACATAAATGTTTAGCACCAACGTTTGTTCATTTGAAAATCTGCACTGGAAAGTACATTGTTCATGATTCACTATATGCCATTCTCCTGTTTTAAGAGTTCTGGTCGTAGAGCAGAAACAATACCACATGACTCTGGGACCTCCCAGCCAACAAGCCTAATAAATGATGAATAGCTGAAGCAAAACACTACTTGTCCTTCCTGAGTACTGAAAACCATTCACCTAAACTATTCAGCTAATACTTACAAGCAGTGGACATTTTTGAAGAAAATCAGAATCTCTTCATGAACAATTTGCTAACCAAGAAAGGATCTCAACCTATAATGAATATTTCTTTTTTATGAAATAGTTCACCCAGCCCCAAAACTTAACATGCGCTTTCCTCAGTGACTGAAAGCTTAGAAAACCAAACACAAAAACAGCCTGAAAAATTCTTTGATAGAACTTAACTGTAAAACTTGGTGACAATATGTAGATGTTGGTGTGATGTGAATTTCATCCATAATCACATATATAGTAGAACCTCAGAGTAAGGAACACCAGAGTTATGAATTGACCAGTCAACCACAAACCTCATTTGGAACAAGAAGTACGCAATCAGGCAGCAGCAGAGACCAAAAAAACAAACAAACAAACAAAAAAAAGAATATAGTACAGTACTGTGTTAAACATAAACTACTTAAAAAAAAGAGAAAGTTAAACATTTTTTTTGACAAGATAAGGAAACTGTTTCTGGACTTGTTTCATTTAAATTAATAGGGTTAAAAGCAGCATTTTTCTTCTGCATAGTAAAGTTTCAAAGCTGTATTAAGTCAATATTCAGTAGTAAACTTTTGAATGTTTTGTTCAGAGTTACGAACGTCCTTTCCTGAAGTGTTCATAACTCCGAGGTTTTACTGTAGTACAGGAAACAGAAGCCTAAGGCTACTTTCCTTTCAAGTACATTCCTTTTCTTGTTTCTTTACTCATCCACCTTGTTTGGCAGTGAATTCACTCACGTGTTAAACAATATGGTCATAATTCTTTGTGACAGTCATTCTCATAATACTTAGAACACTGTAGCCTTTCTGTACCAAAGAGGCAGGCGGAACTATGATTAGTTGTTGTGATTTTTTCCATACAAAAATAGCTTAATGAATAACACTTGCAGTAAGATAAGCAAATGAAAAGTACATGCGGCTATGCTGACTTTCCAATATTTGACTGTCAATGTCCGTCTTTAAATTATTGCAGTGCCAAACCAATTTGTATCTCTCTGTCAAAACAACTGTGGAAAATCCTTGCTAGCAGCAAGCAGAACTGTAGTGAACATGTATTGTTTAGTAATGCATCATTGAAAATGTACGAGGTCCTTTGAGTTTTGAAATAATTAGATAACTAATAACTGCTTTTAAAAATGCAAGGGGCTCCCAAGGTTATCATGCTTTCAGTAGTGTCCAACAGTTCAATAGTATCCGATAATGCAACAGATCTTGTCTTATCCTAGAACTATATTACACTGAAAATGTATGCCACTCTAAACAATCTAACTTGTGGGTTTGTATGTGCTACTGAAACTTCCCCTTCCTAAATGATCAAAATAAATATCTTAAATTTGGTATATCTGAGATGACAATAGCATGTGTTTGATAATAGTGTATTAGAAAAATATGTTTAAAACTGATCAAGTTTTGGTGATATCACACCAGATCAATGCCAATATAATCTATTTATGTTCGTGGATTTACTCTGGTTAACATTGTAAGTACAGGATCAAGACCTTTATCACTATTATAAAATTTCACAGAAGATTGTGCTCCATCTTAACCTTGATGGAGAGCAAGTGAAACTTTTGCCTAATATTGTGTGACTCTTCTGCCAGTTGGTTAACAGCAGCAAAAGGGCTGGATTTAATATACCTAGGGTCTCTCCTGACAAATAACAGGGAGTACTCCTTTCAATGGTTGTTCTATCATTGCTACTGTATTTTAAGTGAGTACCTATGACAAGCCATTTTTGCTCCATCTTTGCAAGTACCACCAATGATTTGCTGTCATACATTAAAGTTCCCATTGGTATTTCAGGTGGTTGTTTTTTGTGTTCTCTATTTTCTTATAGGCAAACAGTGAATGGGTCCTCAGGGTGTTCCAATATTGCTCCCCTACTCATTGTTTGTAGTAGTTAGAGAGAACTGGACTTGGTCCCTATCAACACAGACACATCAGGAACAGCTGCATTACTCACTAAACAGTACCTTAGATTCCCCAATTTTCTGAATCACTCTTATTTCAGTGAATGGATCCAGTGTAAATGTTGGGACATTAGCTACAAGATGAGTTTTCCCCCTGTGTGGTTAGAAAGGTTCATGACTTAAAATCATATAAACTGAATGAAAAAAATGGAAAAAAATAGACTAAGAAAAAAGTTGCAATGATTTATAATAATACATATTTATTGTATATACTAATGGAGTATGTTAGTCAGTAACTTACATTACTCAGTAACTGTGCTGCTTTCATAGTATATAGTAAATCATATTTTATATATAGGTCCATTTCACAGGATGAGTGTCAGGACCACTGCACTTTAGTCATTCATAAGAGCTACTTCCCTTTGGTTGCATTCATTTAAAGGCACACCACCCCAAATAATATTTGTCTGAAAAAGCTGTACTAGTTGTTGTTACAAGTAATGCTTACGATTATTATCACTGAATAAAGTTGGAGAAAGGTTCCCCCCCCCTATTTTTTTCAGGGTTTTGTTATTGTTGTTGACTTATTTTTACTTGGTGCAGTTGACAGCACTCTGTCAGACACTGGAAGTTCTAGTCAATTGTTAAAAAAAATCAAGTGGTCAGAATCCTTTTAATTGAGTTAGGTGTAGTATATGGCACTAGTGACCTATCCCCAATTGTCCTTATCCTGGAAGCTATTTTTGAGATCCCATCCTTCCAATGGGTGGGAAACCTTCTTAAACTAATCCTAATGTAGGTCAAGATTGCTGCCCAACCCATTATGCAGTATAATTTTCTTAAGGGAATTAATCCTAGTCTTTGTGGTTTCAATTTCCTAAAGATGGCAAAGCTGTATCAGAGCATTCTCCTCACTCCTCCTTCCAGGTGAGACTTGGACAAGCAGAATAATTTAAATATAATAATCCTAGAGCAAATGTTTGCAATGTGGTAAAATCTGCTATGCTCATATTGTAAAATGAGGGTAGTTTCACTTTAACTTCTAGCAGGATTTCATTACTTTTTGATGGAGTTGTGCCTGTAGTCAGATTAAATGAGGAAAATGGAATAGTTAAGGACCAAAATGGTTTAGCTGCACTTGTGTCTCACCTTAGCATAAATTCCCTTGCACAAAATCCATCTCAGAGCGAATAACAAAACCCAGTGTATACAGAATTGGGCTTAGCTAAAGCAAATGCTAGATGGGCATTTTAACTAATGATGTCGCAGTACTAAACATGTGTCGGAGAGGAACAGATTACTCAGTACAAATAACTAAATGACAAATGTAGGTTTTTTTCTATTCATGAAGCAATCCTGATTTCTGTATTTGTTATTCCTACAGCTGAAGAGCTAATGGATAAACACATATTAGTCTATGGTTGTTTACAAAGTATTCACTTAATTTTCAGTGTGTGATTTAGAGTGACCAGATAGCAAGTGTGAAAAATAGGGACGGGGGTGCGGGGTAATAGGAGCCCATATAAAAAAAGCCCCAAATATCGGGACTGTCCCTATAAAATCGGGACATCTGGTCACCCTAGTGTGATTGGTCACCTATGTCAGATGGTATTGCTTCTGCTCCCTCACTGTATGACCTGAAATATTTGAAATGGAAAAATAAAATAATGAATAACAAATGGCACATACCCTTGTGCATGCACAAATACTCCTTTGTATGCATTCGCATGTGAACTGAACACTGTTCCCCAGGCATGCATATGAACAAACACTATGCACAAATGTTTGTGAATAGATGTAGATAAAAGGGCACAAATATGGCTGAAACAAGTAGTTATTTGGAATATAAATGGGTGTTCATGAAGATAATTTTTACAGTACTTCACCAACTCTAATGCGTGTCTAAATACAAACTTTCTGTTTCTACATTAGGGCCTAAGCCAATTTACATGGAAGTCAATGGGAGTTGGCTCAGACATTAGATTCCAGAAGTGCCATGGTTATTTTCTTCAACACTTAAAAATAAATCAACTAGGAAATCCAAGCAACAAAAATGTTGCCTCTTTTCATCCTGTGCCCAGTTGATTTAGCTGTTCAGTCTTAGTCTTCCATATATTGGCTGTCTCATAGATGCTGTCCCTGTATCATCTCTCACCCTGTTTATCCCACATATCATGTTTCTCTGCAATAGACTGTAAGTGCTTTGGGGCAAGGAGCCAGTATTTATGAGTTACAAAGTGCCATGTACATTTGCCATGCTATATAAATAGTATCACTAGTCTCCAAAAGACTGTTTGCGTTTGTGTTTCATAACTGTATACGAATAGAAAGAGCGTTCCAGACCTGGAATCACAAACAGCAGTAATCAATTTTTGACATTCCACCATTTTGTACCGAGGTTGTTGAGCAAAAAAATTTAAAAAAGCCAAAATGCCTCAGTGGTGGTAGTATTTACAATGACAGCGTTCAAGGAAAAAACATGTTCCTTAGTATAAGCTATGCTCAACTAGTTCAAATGCATTGACGTGGTAGCATATGGTCTTGTTTAGAAATGGCAAATCCTATTTACTTTATAAGTATTTAAGCTAATTACTGCTCTGATGTAAGGGGACGTATGACAAGGAGTTCACACTATACCCTTTAAAGGGCATTAAAGTGTTTTATCCACAGGAAGCAATCTATGCTTCATTCAATTGATTTGTCGGGACTCTGTTTTCTGCAATACACTGAGTAGATGTAATATACACAAAACTAGAATCTTATGGTTATAGCTTCTATGCAATAATTTCTCTAATATAAAAAAACCTCATAAAATGCTTTTGCTGGAGATGTTTTTTTATTTTATTTGCACTATCTCATATTTGTGGGATCTATTATATTACAATAAATGGTTTATTGTAAAAAAAAACCTAATTTGGACTTTAAAAGTTGAATCTATAATCAAACTACTGCAGCTCCTAGTTACACAAGAACTTTATTGTTTCTAGATATAAAAGGGTCGTATAAAGGATTATACTTCTGTTGCAACACCTACCAAAGAAATTAAAGAAGCAGGTGTGACGTTGTTCCATATGTTTTATGGAAATATGCTTATGAGTGTGAATATGATGTAACTGGAATATGCTTTATGCAAAAGGTCTCTTGTAAGGTATCATAACAAAGGTTATAACCCATTGAATATATTCCTCCTATTTGTATGCATCGTTCTTGTATCTGAAGCTAGAAATATGAAGTATAACTCTGAGGTCCTACTGAAATTATGCAAAACGTGGGTCATTAATGGTGGTTTAGAATCTTGATGGCTCCCATTGACTAGGACAGTGTTTCCCAAACTTTGGAGGCTGCTTGTTTAGGGAAAGCCCCTGGTGGGCCGGGCCGGTTTGTTTACCTGCCGTGTCCGCAGGTCCAGCCAATCAGCTCCCACTGGCCGCGGTTCGCCGCTCCAGGCCAATGGGAGCTGCTGGAAGAGGCGGCCAGTACGTCCCTCAGTCCCCGCAGCTCCCATTGGCCTGGAGCAGCGAACTGCAGCCAGCGGGAGCCGCGATCGGCTGGACCTGCAGACGCGGCAGGTAAACAAACCGGCCCGGCCCGCCAGGGGCTTTCCCTAAACAAGCGGCATCCCAAGTTTGGGAAACACTGTGCTAGGACAATTGGTTGTAACTGGTTTATTTACCTGCAAACCTTCCTGTGTACTTGTGGGCCAGCCCAGGAAGAACGGAGACTTAGGGTCTTACAATGACGTGACCATGTCACCTGATAATAAAATCCATCTTAAATCTGGTATTTTTCCATTTAGAAGGAGGGGTGGGGACCCAGAGAGACAAAAGATTCCCGCCTTGTGCCAAAGCTATGAAAGGGGGTGGAGTAGGACAAAGGGGGATGAGAAAACCCCTGTTTATCACCTGAGATGTCTGCTGGAACTAACAAGGAATGTACCAGGGAAAAGGATTGGGCCTAGACTAGGAAGGAGTCTAGTCTATGAAAGAAGCTTATTGGAACATCTCTGATGGTGAGATATTACCTATAATCAGTTTCTTAATGTATTAGGCTTAGACGTGCGTGTTTTTGCTTTATTTTGCTTGGTGACTTACTTGTTCTGTCTGTTACTACTTGAAACCACTTAAATCCTACTTTTTATACTCAATAAAATCACTTTTGTATATTAATAAACCCAGAGTAAGTGATTAATACCTGGGGGAGCAAACAACTGTTCATATTGTTGGGGGGGAGGGATAGCTCAGTGGTTTGAGGATTGGCCTGCTAAACCCAGGGTTGTGAGTTCAATCCTTGAGGGGGCCACTTGGGAATCTGGGGCAAAATCCGTACTTGGTCCTGCTAGTGAAGGCAGGGGGCTGGACTCGATGACCTTTCAAGGTCCCTTCCAGTTCTAGGAGATGGGATATCTCCATTATTTAAAAAAAAAAAAAAAATCTCTCTATCAGTGTTATAGAGGGCGGACAATTTATGAATTTACCCTGTATAAGCTTTATACATGGGCATGGACCAGACCCTGGGTCTGTGTTGCAGCAGGCTAGTGTGTCTGGCTCAACAAGACAGGGTTCTGGAAGTCCCAAGCTGGCAGGGAAAATGGGCTGAGAGGTAATTTCAGCATATCAGGTGGCAGTCCCAAGGGGGTCACTGTGACCGAACCTGTCACAACAGGACTCAGATTTTGTTCTCCTACAGTCATAACATTAACCGTGACATCATAATAATGTAACCTATTGGTATGTAGAATAGTGAGAATTTCAGGACAGCAGCAAAAGACAGTGTGGGCCAAATACTGCTCTCAATGGAGACAGTGGAATTACTCCTGATTTGTATAAATATAAGCAAGAATAAAATTAGGCTCAAGACTCTTCAGCTAATACAGTAAGTTAGTTGCATCTGTAGCAACTGCTGTCTAAGCTATGAGAGGATGCTGAGTCTGATTTTGATGTCACATCAAGTTTTTGTTGACTTCAGATGAGTTACTTCTGATTTATGCCACTGTAAGTGAGATCAGAATCAGGCTTGTTATTCACTGTCATTGTTTTGGTCACAGCTAAAATGGCAAAGGGGCGGGAGAATGTAATGATGGGAAACGTCATGAAAGTAAATGGTGCAAGCAGATTTGTTTACTGAGTGGCATCTTATCAAGTCAGATCACAGGAAACACTAAATGGGCTTTATTGCCCTTCCTTTTAAACCCAGACCATGAAGGAGAAGAGGGTGGAATTCTTCTACACACCCACACAGTATTCTTGCATTGACACGTGTGTACACAGTTTATAGAGTCATCTATACATGCAAGTGACAGAACTTAAATGAGCAAAATCTATTCACCTTGGTGCTAGAAGAGTGTATTCATGTTTTATATATACAAAGTTGCATGCACACAAAGGGAGGCTGGTCAGGGCCCCTAGTGAAGATCAAGCTGTTTTTTATTATAGTTGCTAGGTGCTATGGAAATATTAAGAATAATAATTAATAGTACACCTCTACCCCGATATAACGTGACCCGATATAACACAATTTCGGATATAATGTGGTAAAGCAGCGCTCCGGGGGAGCGGGGCTGCGCACTCCAGTGGATCAAAGCAAGTTCGATATAACACGGTTTCACCTATAACGTGGTAAGATTTTTTGGCTCCCGAGGACAGCGTTATATATGGGTAAAGGTGTAGTAGCACTTAGCTCATATATTAATGGGTTTCATCTATAGTGCTCAAAGTGCTACGTAAGAGAGATGAACACTCATTTGCCATGTAGAGGTAAGAACATCATAAACCTACTACATGAGGTTAGGGATAAACATAATCTTGAAAATAGATAAAGAAATATGAAAGTGAAAAATAATAACAAGAGTTTATACATGTGATTCTAACAGACCAACAAAGCAGCTTTTAAGGTGGTGGCTATTGCATAAAATAATGCATCATGAAACAAAGCAAAGTTCCAGCTAAGAAAAAAAAATGTGGGGAAAATTAACACAGGAAGGGACATATAGCTTCTTTCATATAATTCATTATTCAGACTATTTGTTCTCAGACTGTATTGGAGAATGTATGGTAGTGGATGAGCAGAAACGAAGAGAGGCATGCAGAAATGTCACAGAACGCTGGTCAGTCTAATTGAAAATAAACTCTCCAAGAATAAGGACCCACTGAGCCAGAATAGTGGTGAGTCGGTGGTGATGCTCATTATGGGTGTGCTGTTAATCATACGCAACTTGAACTGGTAACAGTAATAATATGCAGCAAGTGTGAACATGAAGTAGATCTATTTATCATGTGACCTTTGGGAGGTAGAAGCCTGTACCTACTTTGCATTCAATGAACTGATTCTTTCCCTTTCTGTCTCAGGGTCCTGACCCTTATTCTTCTCTTTCTGTGAAGGGGGAGTGCTGTTACGTACCCTTTTTATGTGACTTGACTTCCTAATTTTCCTCACTTTGGGCTTAATCCTGTAAGGTATTGAGCACTTCTTGAATTCGCACTAAAGATGGTTCACATGAGTGGGGCCCTTATACTTGAGGGTTTTGGCTTCCCAATTTTCCTCATTTAGGTTTCCTATGGTCCAAACTGCTAGAGACAAGTCGTCGTTTCAAACAACGACATTAATAAAGTCATGGCCAAGGTTTCCAGTGTGCGGTATGAGAATCAGACACACAAGGGCACAGCTTCAAAGCAGCATATAGGGAAGTCATGGTAGGCTCAGAAATCCTGTTAATAAATAATAGGATTTGTGCACACACAAACCATTCCACCTGAACACATTTTCCCTACTCTGCACCATCCACTGCTGAATCAGGAGGGAGTGCTTATTATTGGCTAAGACAAGAGGTGGAGTGGGTTCTATTTCCAACCTTTTACTCACTCCACGTAGCTGTGTGCAAGTCACTTATGCTCTATTTTCCTTAGTTCATCCGTCTGCACAGTGAGGATAATAATTTTCTGATTCACTGGGGATCTGTAAGCCTTCGATAAAGAGCTTTGAGATCTTCTGATCCTATGGAAAATGAAAGGTATTAACGTAACTCTTGGTCTTGGATCTAGATGCCAGGCCTTTGGCTTTCCCAGACTAGACTATTGCAATGTGCTCTACCTGGGGGTTACACCTGAAGAGAAACCAGGAGCTCCTGCCACTGCAAAAAGCAGCTGTTTGCTTGGCAGCGACAACTGCACTGACTCCATATATGCTTTTAGGTGCCATTTGAAGGTACTGACTGGTGATCTGAAAGGCTGCATCTTGCTTCATGTTCCCCTGCTGCCTCTGAGGTCTGCTGGTGTGCTCAGGCGAACAGTCACACCTATAACCAGCTGGTTACTGATGGCCAAGCATTTTCCATGTAGGGTCTTCAACTCCTGATTTATCCTCCCATCAGAGACAGTATTTGTTAGGCCCTGTCATAAAGGTTATCTCTGCTGTTTGTTTACTTTCAGGAATGTCTTTTATCCTTTATTCTGGTGCAAGTAATGTGTGTTTTCTTACATAATGCACATGCAACCCGAGATGCAACGTTGGCTGCATTTTAGAAATTAAAGGGCCAATGGATCTTTAATGACCATAAGTGGTCAGGACCTCATCTGAAAGACAGGACCTTCAGCATCATATTGGGTACATCTGCACAGAAGCACAGAGGTGTAACTTCTAGCTCAGGAAGACTTATGCGCACTAGCTCTGCTGGAGCTAACAATTAAAAATAGCAACAGCTTGGGCTGTCCACCTGAGGACTTAATCAGGAGATTATTGGGCAGGATTGTACTCAGGCAGCTAGTCCGAGCTGCTACCTGTGCCACTAAGGCCATGCTGCTATTTTTAGGCACTAGTTTGAGCAGAGCTAGAGCATGTCTGTCCACCCAAGCTGGGAATCGCACCTCCCAGTTGCTGTGTAGATGAACCCACTGGGGCATTAACATACCCAATTCTTCTCTGTTGGAAGTCGGTGGCAAATCTATTGACTTTGACAGATGGAAGACTGGATTCTAGATTAACTCTGGTTCAGAGTTAAGAGTCGCCTAGTGCCTCACAGATACCATCTTCTACAGCACCTGCAGAGGTTTCCCAGAACACTAGCCTGGTCCAGAGATGCTTATATTATGAGATTTGATGGCTATTACTGTCAAAATAAGCATTTTACTTTTTGTTCTCTAGTTAGCATATGTCTTCCAGCACTTATTTAGCATAGGGGTCTTTAGCTCCTGATAACATCCTATTACATTTGGAATCATCCCTTAAATAATGGCCAGCCATCCAGCACCTGGATTGGCTGACAATTACATGTGGGATAATAGGAGTATAATTACCCTATTTTTTGCTGCTTAATTAGGTTCTCAGATTTGAAGTGCTCTGTCTCTTGGAATCCGCAAGCAGGGAGATTCTGAGCACAGTTATAAATGCATTTTGGAAGTTGACACAATACTAGCAATGGGATGAGAGCTTCAAGTGCTTTTCCTCCCAGTATGACATGACCTTCATCCAGATTGAAAATTAGGTCCCAACATTCATTCCAGTGGGACAGCTGAGTAAACTCCATGCCATGTTAGTACTTGTCTTCCTCAGCTGCGTGGCAATGGCCTCTCAATCAAGGCATGCTCTTGTGAGCCTAAGTTATGCAAACCTGGTTAAAATAAACTAGGGTGGTTAGCACTGGCATTCTGCCTTTCATTTGTGAAGTCTGCAGGCTCTCCCAGGGAGAAACCCGTCCCTGTTATAAAAACCTACATACATTCACCTAAATCTTCAGAACTACAGTGGCATTGGAAAAGTCAATATTGGTTTGAAATGATTGAACCACTTTATGAAATAATGATTGGTGCAATGAATGTCATGAATTCTAATTAAATTACATATGTATTAAAGTCCACTGTCACAAAAGACAGTGCTTATATCTCTTTCAAGCATATGAAATTGAATATGTTTTCCTGTTGTGATTTCATATATACACAGTTAATACCTCTCCCCAATACAATCTGTTCACCACCATATGTCACGTTCATTACAGATCATACGTAACTCACCATAGTGGCACCAAGTCCAGTGGTTCAAAGAAATAGGTGAACTTGCTGTGATCTCTAATATATATTTGTTTCTGTGAACTCCAGCTCACAGTAGTGCCAGGAAACCGCCCAGCAGTTCAGTCTTCAAAGAGCTATCTATCTCTTTCTTTCTAATGGAGCAGCACTGGAAAAGTACTAAGGACCAAGGGCCTGATCCTGCTCCCAGGGGAATTTTGCCATGACTTGAACTGGAGCAGAATAGGCCCCTAGAGAGTCTAAATTGATTTAACCTAAATCTTCCTGCCCACTGCCCATGCATGTTATATCAACGTCCCTCCCTGTAGATTTTCTCCCTTGGATACCTAGCCACTTACCAACACAACATATATCTGTTGCCCTTACACATCACCTCCAAATTTGTGCTTCTGACTCTGATTTCAATGAAAGGATTTTCGTATATTTTCCAAATGTGCGGATCTCCTGCTTGGTAACATAATTGACTGGTATTTAATAGAAGTGGCTATATTATAACTTAAACCAATATTTACAAATATAATTCTGCAGATTCTCCAGTAAGTACAAGTATTAAAAAAAAATCTTGCTCTTCTTCAAATATCTCCCTTAAAACTCACTTCTGCTGGGATGCCTCCACAAAACAGCAGTTAACTCTGGTGGTCAGAGTGCTGTGACAATTGCTTAGCACACTGTTCATTATCATCTAATGCAGAAGTCCCCAAACTGTGGGGCATGCCCTCTTACGAGGATGTGGAGGAACATTTGGGGGGGCCTGGCCAAGCCCTGGGGGGGGGCAGGGAGGGAGTGCCACCCAGCTCCGCTCCTGGCACTGCACCCAGGGACCCGGCTGCTGGCCCCACGTCCAGGGCTCTGCAGTTGGTGCCCTGGCCGCTGGCCTCGGCCCCCAGCCTCAGCTCTGTCCCCTGCCCCAGTCTTGGCCCCCTTACCCGTCTGCGTTCCCCCCTCCCAGACCTGTGGACCCTCTCCCAGCCCCAGCTCTGGGGGTGGAGGGGTACAGTGTACAGGCATGGGGGGGGGAATGAGGTAAAAAGTTTGGGGACCACTGGTCTGTTTATTGTACCCACCTGTTTTCTCTCATCTGCTACTTAGATTGTAAGCTCTTCTAGCAAGAACCAACTTTTGTGTTCATACAGGACCTAGCAGAGATGGCCTCTGATTCTTGGCTGTGGCTCTGAGGTATTTCTGCAGTACTGCTTCTACTAACGCCGTACTAATAATAATGAATAAAATGACAAACCTTTTCCCTTGTTACCTATTAGACCAAATCATCATCCTATCTTAACAAGTTGATTTTCCCACCAAAGGTTAGAAGGTGATGGTGTGTAAATGATAGCCCCTCTCAGAGTACATAGTGTAGGGTGGGAACAAAGAGATTTGCTTAAAAGAAATGAAATCATCTAATAATAGATATTGAACTTCCAACTGCAAATGACTTATCCGGACTGCAAGGAGCTATCACATTTCAGAGATTGCTTTAGTCAAATGGAGGAAATTAACATACAGAATAGAATATTAGTATAGTGTTAAATGAAAAGTGTATATAGGCAGCAAGAGGAAAATTAATCAATAAAAACCAAGTTTAGAATATTTTTTCTCATCTACTGATACATTTAAAAGTTTAAAAAATGAAGCTAGCAATCTAACTTGTACCAGTAATTATGAAAATGGATCTAGTGCTCACGGATGTGAAGATAAAAATAAATTAGCTGGAAGAAGTTCTTCATCTGAGTGTTTTATGATAAGAATAAAATTGGAGGTTTGATTGAATGATTATTAATATACTCTTTAGATCCCATAGAAACCAGTGCATAGGGGCTCTTACAGCTATTTTAATTGAAGCAAAAAATCAGTGGAGTGGAAAGTGCCCTGACTCCTCAAGATATGTCAAAGTATGTAACATGGTAGACACGTGGGGGTTTGGAGAACAGTGACAACTACAAGCTGACCTTTAGTGAATTTAATCTGCAAATGGGTTCCTGCGTAGGACAGCTAATGCTTTTAGTTATTGTAAAGGCTTGCGCCTGGATTTTAGAGAGCTGAGAATAAATGAATTCAGCAAAGCAGCACTATGAACATTGCATAACAAACAGGTGGATTGTGGAAGTATTTAAATTATATGCTGAGAAAATTTGCAGGGTGTATGAATGTACAAATATAAGTAATGCACAATGGGGAGAACAATATGTCCATTCAATAAAGGAAAAAGGTGTTGACACTCACTGAAATTGGAATAATTGGGAGACCGAGAGAAGGCTGCTGAAGAGAAAATGATGATTTGTTGTTGATTTGTGTTTATTTAGCAATATTCTCAACAATTCCAGGGGTTTGTTACTTGGCTAAACATTTGCTTTCGATTGAAACTTGTGATTTTAGGCCTGAGGGTGAGAGAAAAAATTGTAAATCATAAAATTTGAACGGGAAAACAGTTGGATTTTTTTTAAGAACATGGGGTGCACAGTCTAGTCTCCCCATTTTACAGATGGGAAAACTGAGGTACAGAAAGGTGCATTGACTTGCCCAAAGTCATCAGAAGACCAGATCCAGGATTTGAACTAAGGTCTCATAACTCCTAATCTAGTACGGTAGCCTCTAGGCCACACTACCTTCTCGTATAGTTTAATGAGTTATAAGTGACACAAGTAAAAAGATTTTTCTTTTCAATATGTGATTTATGTGTTATACTCCTCTAGAGTTTTGCAGGCCAGCATTTTACAGCAGTATTCCGGTCATACAAGTGTACTTTGGTATTAAAAACGGGGCCAGGTTCTGCTCTCAGTAGCACTGAGGTAAATTTGGAGTAACTATGGATTTAACCTAGTGTAACTGTGAGCAGAATCTAGCCTGAAATATGCTGAAGTCGCCTAATTTAAAACTGTCTGTTGAGCATACGCAACAACTTGTTTTCAACAACAATTAGACAAGGATTTTTGGTAGGTGAACTTTCTGCGTATGGCTCTGAGGCATTACACCTCCAGTGGAATGTTTCTGGCTTGTCAGGTCACTAATCCCCATGTCAATGAATGTCGTATGACATGACAAGCTGATCAATCTCTGAAATGATACGTGCATAACGGAGCTCCTGAGTTGGCCTGGGCAAAATTTTACACAGTTTTGCATCAACCATTCCCCTACATTGTGACAAAAATCCACCGAGGGAACCATGGAATGAAGAATCTAAAAATTCACCTTTCCCTAACAAGGTCATGACATTACACGGCGGGAGCTATTGCACTAGCTTGCCAATAGTGTTCATCTTAAAGAGAGACACACACCCATTCAAAAGGCATGATACAATGGCTTAGAATAGACTGTCCTGTCAATGAGCCCTTTATGCAGGAGTCCTTAAGCCCTCATTAACAGATACTATCTTCTGCACTTCCACTGAAACAAGCAGCTTCAAAGAAACCAGTGCAATCTCGGCTGAATAATGAAGAATATAGAATCTTGCACTCTTCCATTGAGATTTTAATTATGATACTATAATCAGGAAAGGCAATCAAACCCCTGTGTGTTACAATGGTATCCAATGGCTTTCTCCATTCACTGCACATCCATGGTGCCCTCTTGGATCACAGTAATAATAATGCTCACCATTCACATAGCCCTTTATTAGCCAGATAGATTCTCTCCTGCCTCACAGCTGTGCTTGGAGTTGGCAAGAGGGGTGAGCATAAAGCCTCCCTGATCTTGAGGAGTGGCCCCGACCATTTAGCATTGCTGTTGGAACCTGTAAATTGCATCCTGAATGTCCGGAGGAGGGCTGGGATCAGAGGGACAGACCCAGAGCCAACACTTGTGCCCAGCAAAGAGTGCCCCTCTGACAGGGCATTTGCTACTGGGAATTTGTGGCCAGATTATATCCCCTTTATGCCACTTGAGTGGTGCAAAGGGGCAGTATGTCAATGGAGAATCTGGCTTTATATGTTCAAAACTGGTTATAACAATTAATTAATCCTCACAACATCTGGGGGTGGTAAGTGGGGAAGTGTTATTGTCTCAATCTTTGTCTGTAAAATTAAGTGTCCTGTCTAAGAGTACACAGTGACCCACTGGCAGAGATGGAATTAGAATTTGGGGCCTCCTGACTTACATCTTGATGCTCACTCCTTCAAACTGATTCTCAAGACACAGAGCGCTTGCATGATGAAAATGTCTTGTACATCAAAGTAATATTTTTCACTTTTACTGTTTTCAATTATTTAAGTGGAGGCTAGAGGGGTGGGGAGAGTTTTCCTGCTTCTGATGTGTTTCTTCCCTGTCTGTAGCTACTACTAAATTATTGCCAGGGTTTACTTTTTCCCTGGATCATAAAGAATATTCTGAAGAAATGTTTTGCCTTTGGACTGCACCAGATGGCATGTACAGTACATGGCATGTATTTCCAAACATATGTTCAGAAGAGAATAGTCCAAAACTCCCCAATAAGGACACAGTAAATAACTCATTTTCAACTCTGGTGGCATTCCATGGAAGATCTCAGAGCATTTTACACACATTAATGCTCACAGCAAGAATCCAGTGAGGGATGGAAGTCTTGATATCCTCATTTTACTTGAAAGGAAACTGAGGCACCAAGAAGTGAAGTGACTTGCTTATTTGAGTACATACTCAATGGCAGAGCTGGGAATAGAATCCAGTAGTCTTCAGTCTCCTACTTTAGCCACTAGATCACTTATAATTAATCTCCTGTCTATATTATTATTTATTATTATTATTAATTTGTATTGTGGTAGTGACTAGGAGCCCTAATCATGGACCAGAACCCCATTGTGCTAGGTGTTGGACTAATAATAACATAATACATTAAATAATAATTTATCACCTCTATAATCCCCAATCCATTGTGTTGGACACTGTATAAAAATATAAATATGAATAAAAAGTCCCTATCCCAAAGGGTTTACAATCTAACCACTTTAAGGCTAATATAGCATTGTGCTGGAAGGGACAATGGGTCTGATTCTGCATTTTCACCATTTTTACACTGGCCAAACTCCATTTGCTTCAGTGCAGGTTACAATTAATTTGCAGCCCTGTAAGTGAGAGGCGACTCCAGTCCCCTTGGGGCTCAGCATTAAAAACAAATACCAGACTCTAATTTACTACTGATACTGGCACCAAAATGATTACAGTCAGGTCTCCTTAGGCATGTAAATGGTGGCTTGAAAAACTATACCACAACTGTTGATCCATTACATGCATCCTTTGTGCCCACTGCAATAACAGGGCACAGTACTTGCAATGATGAAAATGCCCTGTCCTCCATAGGACATTAAATCTATTAAAACTTCAGGTCATTGTCTTCTTTGCCACTTCCCTTATTGACTGTATGCCTGGCTGTTGTGCAAATTAGTCTTTCTAAGGTCTGCTGATATCTGGTCCATGTACTGAGTCTTTGGCCTCCCCTTGGGTCATCCTCCATCCATGATAACTGCAAGGGCCATCCTACCGATATAGCTGCCAGGTCTCTGCTGGACATATCCATACCAACGTAGCCTAACCTCCCTCAACTTGTCTTCAGGTGGGGCAACTCATATTAGGTCCCTCATAACCTAATTTTGCTGCCTAACTATCTGACCATCTTCATTCCCATAGTGGAGAGCACACGGATGTCTTTTCTTGGGGTTGGCCAAGTGTCTGTTCCGTATATTAGAATGGTGTCATATTACATTTTATACACTCTATTCATACTTCAGGTATATGAAAATATATATCAATATTCTCCTCCTCTTTTGATGGCAGTAACAAGGTCCAGATGCCCAGCTATGGAAGTTATTTTTCCAGCACTAGCATCTGTCTCATTTGCACTCTCATTTGACTTGCACAGAAGCAGGGTGCACTTAACTGACCAGTTGCCCATTTAGTAACCATTAAAGGAAATTCATGTTGCATTTTATTGCCATCATATCTGCTATTTACTATGGGATATATTATGGTTTTTAAGCAATAGCCTTCAGTAGGAGTCAGGGTGTTTGTGTGTGGGGAGGGGGGGAGGTCAGGCATCAAAAAGGAGCCCCTGGGATCATTTTGGCTCATTCCGCAAAAATGTCTGGGTGGGGAGCAGATGCTGGGATAAGAGCAGCACCCCCTTTAAAAGGTTGCAGTATGTGCTAACCCTACACATACTGCTCCACTTGTCACTGCAAAAGGCAGGAGAGGCCCTTTTCCCATGTCCTCTTTGTGGAGTCTAGCATTGGTGTCAGTGCAAAATATCTCATGTCAGGAACACAAAAACCCAGCCTGTGGATGCACAAATGGAAGGGAAACTTCTGCATTCTCTCTTCCTTCCCCCAAAATGCCCTCTCAGGGCTAGTCAAAATCTAAGTAAAATTCTGGCTGGTGCCTGCCCTGGGCACCTCCCAGAAAGCCCATACCGAGAGGAGCCAGGCATGGCGATTGTCTGTCCTGAGCTTGGCTCCCCAGCAATTTCTGTCAAAGGGAGGCTTGAGGCTTTGGATCAGACCTCAAACCTTAAGATGCTCTGCTCTGTGTGATCTCTTGTGAACTGTACTCATAAGCGACCCTGCAATAGACACGCTATGACAACAAACCACGTTATACATATGGGACAGAAAAAAACATTCTGATCATTACTATTCATTATTTGTACTGTGGAAGTGCCTAGGCACTATGCAAATTCAGAACAAAATAGACAGTACCTGCCGCAAGGACCTTACAATAAGGGGAAAGGTTCCATTTTCAAGTTTCCAAGGGACTATGGCTACCTCAGTGATTTTGACAAGGATGCCTTGTAAAGTCTCATCTGATTAGAAGACAGTGGCTGGACATGAACCCAATATAAAACCCCACATGTAGGTATTAAACCTATCGAAATTCTGTGCCTATTTGATTGTCAAACTGAATTCAGAGTTGGCAACCTCAAGTATCCAAAAATCATGAATCAGCCCTCTCCAAAATAATGAGACTGGCTTAAAAATCATGAACTTTAAATATAACAATAATACACTAGAGATTGTTTGTTTTTATTTACCTTCTGGATTATGAACCTTTAGGATGCAATTGGGTCAGATTCTCAGGCTCTTCTCTGCAACCAGGAGGCTTAGAAGCTTTCATTTTTTTAATGAAAGCTGAGATATGCATATATTTACATGACTGGAAACTAAGGCTTTAAGAAATACACCAACGATCATGGGACTCATGATAAAATCTTGCGAATAGGCAGCTAGATCTGTGCGGAGAACAGAAATTCCATTTTGTGAAGTATTTCGAGGTTTTGAAATCTAGTTTTGTTTTGAATTGGAATGAAACTCAAAATTTTTCTAATTCTCTGTAAAGGAAAAGTCTGAATTTTTAAAAATTTCTGATTGATTGAAGTGTTTTGTTTTGACAAAATCATATTGAGATGTTATGTTTCAATTTGACTCTTATTTTATATTACAAAATAAAAAAATCAAAACAAAAAGTAATTTCAAAATGAAAAATCAAAATGTTTCATTCCAAAAATGTTGAAATGGGATGTTTTGACACTCTTGGAATATTTTCTCTCCCTCCCACCCCACCCATTTTTTCTTCAAAATAAAATGATGGTTAAATCATGATTTTGCAAAGCATTTCGGTTTTGATAGAACTGCATTTTTAGACAGTAAATGGTTCGATCAACGTTTTTCTGACCAGCTCCTTTGGCAACTGAGAACTCTGGGGACATAAATCTTTCACCACACTGCCTTTTATAACCCATTGTACTTACAACTCTCACATTATCCCAGAACAACACTCCCATTCCCTTTTAACTGAAATCACTGGAGCTTTGAACAGGCACAAGGGTCTTCCTGCATGGATGTGAGTTTTCCTGTGTACGCAAGCTGACTTACATTAACACCGGCCCTTATTGCTCTTTTCCTCATTGTCCCTCTCCCACTACATCCTACTGTTTGTTTTACTCACAGTTGAAACTTGTCTTAAACTAGACTCTGAGCTCTTTCAGGCAGGGTCTGTCACTCTACGTTGTCTTTGTATGGTATTGTGAGGGGGTGGGCTAGGCCCAGAGGCCCCCTGCGGGAGGCCTCAGGGTCCTAAAACAGTAGTCCCAGGAAAGGAGCAGTGGAGAGGTCCTCCAGACAGGCTAGAGTGGCTGCAGGGGAAGCAGCTAATCAGAGAGGCTGCAGGGAGTGGCTAATCAGGGCCCAGGAGGACCCTATAAAAAGTAGCTGCAGCACTGGAAACAGTCAGTTTCTTGTTGGAGTGAGAGTTCAGGTGATACTCCTGGCTGGCCAAAGGGAACGCTAGCATAATGGACAGCTCAGTGCTAGTAGGGACTGGGGGAGTGAGGAAGAGCTCCTGGCTGGCTGCTGGGTCTGAACTTAGAGGGGCCCTGAGCAAAGGATGAGGTGGTGGTGGTGAAGGCTGGGGCTCTGGGGAAGTGCCCATGGAACTGAAGGCAGTTGTCCTAGAGCAGTGCTTCCCAAACTGGGGTTTGCAAAATGTTACAGGGGGTTCTTGGGGAAAAAAATCCCTAATGGTGGACAGAGCTGTCCCTAGGGACCCCGGGTAGCACGTGGCCAGCAGCCCAGAGCTCCTAGACTTCCAAGAGCTAAGCAGATCAAAGCAAGCATATCTATCACACTGAGGAGATTTAAACGTCAAGACTCATAAGAAACGGAGGTGAATATTTTTTGCTGTTTTTAAAATTAAATAGGCAGTTAGTATTGTTTGAAAAATTATTATGAAGAACAAGTTTAAGCTTTGTTGTAATGTGAGTTGTTTGCCTGGACTGCTCAAGACCTGAATACTTGTGCAGGAGGAACTCTTTGAGTTGGCTTCTTAAATACCTTCATGCTGTTTCACATCTGATACTCCTTGATGAAACATAAGAGCCTTGTCTTACAACAGGCTTATTCAAACTGATACAAGCTATGAAAGTGAGATCTTGGAAGAGTGTTGCTGTTTTCATAAGGTAATACAAATACTGTACTGATAAATAATAATTAATAAATAGTGTGTAATAAGCATGTCACAAAAACAAATTTTATATTTCCAAGATCACTGCTTTTATAATTTATACTCAGGTAAAGGAGAAAATCCCTGGAAATATTCATTTTTAAGAGGGGGTTTGTGAGACTTAACATTTTAGTGAAAGGGGTTCACAGGTTGTTAAAGTTTGGGAACCACTGTCCTAGAGGGACACAGAAGCATATGGCTGCTATTCTTAGGGTCCCTGGGCTGGGACCTGGAGTAGTGGGTAGGCCTGGGTCCCTCCATAGGCCACTGGGGAAGTGGGCCTACAACTGGACAGCAATAACCCCTTAGAAGGGGATCTGAACTGTCAAGAGGCCCAGCTGGAGAGATGGTGCCAGAAGGGACGAAGAGGGAAAAACCATGGGCTCCATGGAAGAAGCCCTGGGCGTTTGGCCTGATATCAAGGCCAGAACTGTTTAAAGACCACAGACACACCCTGACCAGAAGAAGGCGCTCATGAGAGGTGGGTGCCACACTGTTACTGGATCTAGCAAAATGCTTCCCTTTATGTGAATTATCACTTCTGGAATGGCAATAAATAGCTTTAAGTAGTGTACAGGGTCTTAAAGTAGGCCCTCTGTGATGGGTGAATTTCACCCAAATATCATAAATGGTGAAAAGTGGGTTAGAATTCTCATGTTATCCCAAAGTGTCATTAGTAACAGAGAAGGAATTCTCTTTTTCTAAAAAGATGTTATTAACTTGATTTATCCATTTGGGGACAAATCATGTTAAGAAGTGTGCATCTGATCCTGTACTCGATGATGTAAATGACAAAATTCCCAATGAATTAAATAGTGCAGGTTTAGACCCCCTATGTTTTCAAACAAAAATTGCTTGTCTTTATTATTGACACCTTAGATTATTCAAACTTTAATTATACATATTATTAGCATTTAGGCGCCCCAGTCGTAGATGAAGGCTGCATTGGGCTACGTACTGTACAATCTTTTTGTTCTGTTTGTAAGATTTTTGGGGCAGGGATTGTCTAAGTAAAATTTTAAATCTCTAGAATGTAAAAACTTGAATTTACTCTTCACATATTATGATGATCTTGTATTTCACTCATCTTGGACAAGGATAGTTGACCAATCATTTTTGCTTTCTGGTTTTCATGCACTGACTAGCACCTTACTGAAATATTTAAGGGCTAATCTGGTACTCCTATCACAGGCAAAACTTCAGGTGGAGTCATTAACAGTTTTACCTACATAAGTACTGCAGGATCAGACCCTTAGGCTGCAAAACTGCAGAGGAATCTTTATGTTCAAACAAACACAAAAAAGGCTTTTGGAACAGAAATATAGATATAACTTCATGGTATTTCTATTAATTATTAGCATTATGGAAGAGCCTGGAGGCCTCAACCAAGATTGGGCCCCATTGTGCTACGTGATTTACAAATCCATAGTAAAAGGTAGTCCCTACCATCAAGAACTTCCAATCTCAATACATTAAAACAATGGAAGGCTGGGAAGGAAAGCGGAGGCCCAGAGAGAAGTGACTTGCTCAAGGTCACACAGCAGGGGAGCTGGGAACATCACACCACTTTTATAACCCACTCATCTTAGGTTTTTTGAAACCCTTTGCTAATGAAATGCAACATTTGGGCCTAAATTGCAGCATCCTTTTAATTCTGCTTAGGGTTCCCTGGTTGTGCTCTTAAAATTCCCAAAAGGTTCCCCAGGGCCAGTGCAACCTATTAGGTGTCCTAGACGGTCGCCTAGGGCACTAGCATTTGGGGGGCGGCATTTTCTTTGGCGGCGACCACGGTGGCCGGATCTTCGGGGAGGGGGCGGAGCAGAGGTAAGCTGGGGTGGGGAGCTGCCGCACGGCTCCCCGGGCTGGGGGTGGGGAGCTACTGTGGGGGGGTGCCTCAGGGCGGGGGGGAAGCTGCCACGGTGCGGGGGTGCCTCAGGGCAGGGAGCTGCCGCAGGGCTTGGGGAGGGTGCAAGGTTAAAGTTTCGCCTAGGGCGCGAAACATCCTTGCACCAGACCTGCCTGGTCCAGGCAAGCCTTACGCTACCATGGTAGCAAGCATTATTGCACCCATTTTACATATGAGTAAACCCACACGCATTGGGAGGGTAGTGCCCAGTTCCTCAATGGTATGTAGGCACCTAGCCTCCATTGAAGTCAATGGGAGTTAGGCATCTAAATACCTTTGAGGATCTGGGTCCAAGAGTCTGATCCTACAAAACCCTTACTACCATTGAAGTCAGTGAAAGAGAGGGTTGGTGTTTTTTCCCCAAGGTCACACATCTCTCCCAGGCAATGCCTGGGATAGAGCTCCTAGCCCTCTGCTCCATCAGCCCTGGCCTAAAACAGTAAACGCCCATGCACCAAAAGCTGTCGCCTTACAACGCACTGGAGCCCAGGCCGGCGCAAACGTGTCTCCGAGCCAGACCCGAACCCGCTGCTTCAGCGGCTGAGCAGTGTGAGCGCAACAGGATCCATTTCTCCGCCTTCCTCATCGGCCTCTCCTAGCGGGCTGCCTGGGGTAGAGGGCGGAGAGCAGCGACCCCTTGGGAGGTGCCGGGTCAGCCACTCCCCGGGCGCCGCGGTGCCTCTGCTCCACTGCAGCAGAAAGGTGCGCGGCCGCTGCTGCCGCCGGGGGAGAGTCCCCAAGCTGCCGACGCGGTTGGACTGAGCCGAGCTGTATGGGAGGAGCTTGGGCTTTAATGCACCATAAGGCTCCAGCAGCCAACAGCCGCCGCCGCACGAGCTTCTCTTCAGCCGCCTCCTGCAGCGGCCCCTCTCCCTGAGCCCGCGGCGAACCCCGCGGTGCCTGCCGACCGAGCCGCCAGCCTTGCCCGGCTAGGGAAACACCCAGCAGGGCCGCAGCTCTGCAACGTTACCCCTTTCTCCCCCCCCCCCCCCCCCAAAAAAAAACCCCGGAGCCGCGAGCTTTGCAGAAGCGGACACCATTTTGTGGCTAGCGGTTTCCTGACTGGGCGAGCCGGGGACTGCTGCATGCGGAAGGGAGCTCGCCCGGCGCCAGGGGAACCTGTTGGGCACCGCCAGAGCAGCGCTCGCAGCCCAGCCCAGCTGCGGCACTTCGCACTGGAGCGGGGGCTTGCGGCAGCCTCACTGCAATTCGCCCGGCTGCAGCAGCCGCCGCCGCCGCCGTCCCTGAGAGGAGGAGGGAATTTGGACCCGGTGCTGCAACAGCAACCGCCCCCCGGGGTGGTGTAGGAGCCCGGGGTTTGCACCGTGTGCATCGCCGTCCCTGGGCGGAGAAGGAGATCCGGACCTTTGCTGCAGCCGGAGGAGGTGAAAGCTTGCTGGGGTGGTACCCCCGCCTCCCCCGTAGGGTAGGACCATGCTGTGCTCGATGCAACTCCCCTGCCCGCCTCTCCGCTGAGCCTGGCCGGGTTGGGGCGATGATGGATACTTGCCTGCTTGTTCTCACTTCTCACGAAAGTAAGCCTGCTGTAAATGGAGGAGGACATTGATACCCGCAAGATAAACAACAGTTTCCTGCGCGACCACAGCTATGCAACAGAAGGTAATGGCATGCTGAGGAGCCCACGGCGCGGAGAGCCGCATTCCGCTGGGGCGGAGGGGGGTGGGGGGTTGGCGATGCCTTGGCGGGGCTCAACTTAGACCCAGGGCAGATCCGGCAGCAGCTCGGCCTCGGCATCTAAAAAGCACGGCCCCGGGGGAAGGCATGGGTGTAAGCAGAGCTCGTCGCCATGGCACGGAAAGGGCCAGAGGGTGTCGCTGGAATGGCAGCGGATTGCCACCGTGGGAGTGAGGAGGGCTTGGGCATGGAGCAGCAGGTGGATCCGGACAGCACCTCCCTTCGGGAAAGGCCAGGGGGGGCCGTGTGGGGGTGCGGGCAGGGCCGAAGCTGTGCCCTACCCTCTGAGTCACACACCGGGTGAGCTCCACTGGGATTCGGCTCTGCTCACATCTTTCTGTGTCAGCCTCGCCTGCCCACTCCCAGATGTCACCAGCCGCCCTCGAACCCGTTTTTGCTTTCATGGGGCCACGTTACAAAACGAAATTTTAGCTCATGGTTGCCACAGGGCAGGGCTTCGGTTCCTGCCCGTTCATTCCTCGTCAGGATTATGTCACGCATCCAGAGGACAGTAAAAAGCCCCAAGCAACCGAAGCTCCCAAAAAACTGCTGATGTGTGATGAATAAATCGTGTCAAAGGGAAGGGCTGACGGCAGCCAGCCAGGTTCCGACACACGCGTTCAGAATGCAATGGGTGTCCATTTAGTTATTAATTCTGCAGCAGTGGTTTCTGCTGAATCAACAGTGAGCGGAAGCGGAGTGGGTTTAAAGTGTTCAAACATCTGGGATTTGTCTTGAAGGGAAACAGAAGGAAGAGGTGCCTTCTTTATTCGCTGTCCTTCAGTTAACCCATTAAAGAGGCTAGGCAGGGCTGTGCCTGGTAGATTTTTCACTATTAAGGGTGCAATTCTACCTCCCACTGAAACCAATGGGAGGTTTGGGTGTGGAAGGAATGCAGGATTGGACCCCAGTTTTGCAGATGAATAATGATAGAAACATCTCTGCAATACTGGGATGGAATCTAGTTGAAATCAGTGGTATTTCTCCAGGTCGATGCTGGTATAGCTGAGATTAAAATCCTGCCCACTGCTCCTGCAGTTGGGTGAGAATGAACTAATTACATATTTGTAGCAAACTGCCTTATTAATAGTTTTTTAGCCTTTTCACTTTCAGAATATTTGGAAAACATATTAGTAGTCTCAACACATGCATGCAAGGCAAATAAGAACTAGCATCCTTATTTTTACAGATGGGGAAACTGAGTCAAAGAGAGAAATTGATTTGCCCACTGTTTTAAAAGGAGTCACTGCGGCAGCTGGATTAGATCTCAAAACTTCCTGTCTCCTGATATGTTACACCGATCCCTAGACCAATCCTCTCACTGAGAAACAATATCTGTTTAGTTTTAAATTTGGAAATTGTATTAATTTGCCCTTTCACTTATTTCCTATCTGTCTTTTGGGAGGCAATATGGCCTGAAGGCTGTGGAATTGCAAGTATGTGGATGAGTGTGAAATTGCAAGTCAGATAATTCCGAGATCTAATCCTAACTGCCATTGGATGACCATGGCAAGTCACTGCATCCTTGTGCCTCAGTTTTCCCATCTGTCAAATGGGAATAATACATAACTCTATTTTGCAGGGTTGTTGTGGAAGCTAATTAACACTTTGCTTGTTAAAAGTGGCATTTAAATACCACTTTTATTTTTAATTACTGTTGAGATAAATGGAAAGATTTGTGGAATATCAAATAGACATTGAATTACAATTTGAGAACATGGTACGTTATATTCTGACGATATCACTGACATTCAAGGGTCTGAGCATAGGTTTTTTTTATTTTAAATTCTGGGAAATACAATATATAATGTGAATGAAAATATTTTATTAGGGTTATAATTATTTGTTCCTCTTGAGACTTATTTCCTGAAAGGTTTCCACATGAAGAAGTATAATTTGACTAGCATATTGCAAAAAGGTGAATTGGCTGTATGTAATTCTGCCAAAAACAGTATATACAGTACCTCATCCCCCAGCTAAGCATTTCAGGTTTGGCCACTGGTGCATTTGAACGTGGCTTTATTATTCTGGTATGGTGGGGGGGTGGGAGATCACGTGGCCTTGTAAAGTTAGAGTAACAGAATGCAAGATGTAATACACATTTCACACTGCATTCTGCCACAAAAAGGCAGCCTCCACCCAGTGGGTAATGCCCAGGAAGGATGGATAGGAAAAGGACCTATTTGCCTCTGTTAGTATTTCTGATTCCTGAAAACCTGCAATCTCAAAACTCTCTTGCTTCCCAGACAAAATTGCTTGTTCAGACAAAACGCAGCTATTGTTCAAAAAGAAAAATTAATCCTCTGAAAAATTACAGGGAACCCCTTAAACAAATAATCCCTTCAAACAGGAATCCAGATTAAGCTCTTTACTGCTTCATTCTCCTGAAATGTGACACTGATACGACATACACAGAGAAAATCAAATGTATGAAAGGAGAATGAGATTTTTTTATTTTGATGTGCTATTAGATGGGAAAATTAAATTGTTCAAAAGTGTGGGACACCTAGTGATTCACAGATTAAAACACTGATCATGTACAAGGTAGCACTGCTTGTGGGCAGCTGAAATGTACCTGGTCAGTCAAAGGGCTGCAGCCTGGACATGGATGGCAGTGGCCAAAACATCCAGAAAGGTAATTTGGTGAGGATTTGTGGGAGGCACGCTAATAGTCCTTTCTTGATGTAAGGGGAGAGTGGCGGTGCAAATGTCACCCTCTAGGGGGCAGCTGCTACAGCTGACACATTAAGTGCCATTTGACTTCCACATGATTACCTGCTTGGAACACAGGATGAGTAGAAGGATGACTGGCTGAGTTGAACCTGCAATGATTTAAACTCCTAATGCTAAGAAGCATTATTTCAAACCTGATGCTTATACTTTAAAGCTATTCCTTCCAGCTGTTGCATGGCAAATTCCCCCAAGTTGTGCCGCAGAATTCCAGGAAGAACAGCTTAATGCAACAAACTAGAGAACAATAGTGCCTCCTCTCCTTAAAAATGAAATTGAGGAACCTCGATTATACCCCTGATCATCTAATAGGTAACATACCAGGTCAGAATAAAATGTCTGTTGCTGGACTTTAAGAAGTAAATGAAAATATTTCATAGCAGAATATCAGCTGGGAGTTTCTTTTGTACCTATCATGCTTTGATGGACTTCTGATTCCTCTTGAAATATTTCTATTAGAACGAGGCTCAGTGAGCTGTGAAATACTATAGCTGGTTAGTGCGTGGTGTAAGTAGAAAAAAAAATCATAGAAAGTTGTGTTTATTTCTCCCCCCCCACACCACAAAAGTAGCATATGTCTAAAAAGATTTGATTGATAACATTTCTTCTATTAAAAATCCTTACAATGCCTCTGCAGTATGTGAAGACTTGCTTTTGAAATGAGGTGGCCCGCAGTGTTTTTAACTGAAGAAGTAAATGGGGTTATGTAATTTGGGTTAGTGAAGTGTTGTTGCTACTTAAATCGCTTTGATATTTTTATGCAAATGCAGGATAAGTATGGTATTTCAAATGCATTCACTTGAATCCTTATCTTTGAGCAATGCTCAGACCTACCGGTAATGGATGGAAAAAATCAGTGCTATTAAAACTCAGCTTTACAGTTGCCAGGAATTATCAAGCTATTGAATATAATAAACAGAATCGGTATAAAATTACTGGCAAGTGTTATGAAATTCACCAGAGTTATAAGAGAATGATGAAAAGTGTGTACTAAATTTCATTGCGGAAGAATTGCCATTCCATTCTGGGTCATTTTATGACCCAGAAATGATATAAAATTTTCACAGAATGGGAAATATTCCATAAAATGCTCCAGACATACTTTTTTTGCTTTTTTGATGCATAAATCAACCTATATATGAACAGCAATTTTAAAATTAAAAATGCAGAGCCTTTGCTTGAAAATAGGACAAACTAAGACCTTTTATCTGAGTGAAAAGGAACCTGTTTTTGCTCCACAGAGGTTCCATTTATTGAGCAAAATGTTGGAGAGCTAAAAGTCTCCCCCCCCCCCCTCCTCCACAAAAGTGGACCATTTTCCTTAGCTTGAACTGAAAGGTGAATCCATTATATGTTTAAGTCTTCAGATTTCAATGTGACTATTTTGCATAGCCCTGCTATTTACCCAACACTTCTCTGAAACCCTCTAGGTGGCTTGCAGGACAGAAAAGTACTGATTAAAAAAATGTGAATAATATCAATATGGTCCCTTTATGCTTCTCAAGTTGAATGGAAAGTGCTGGGTTCATGATGAGCTGCTTGTATTCTGCAATTTCCAGTGCAAAGGGAACTGCTGCTATTACCACTTGCATCTAGTAAAACAACACTTTAGTAAAACGGACATCATTTTTTAAGCTGTCTTGCAAGCCGTCTGTGTCTGATGATCCCACTGATGTCAGCATGCATTCTAAGTGTGGAGAAATTTCAGGATTGGGCTTTTTAGCCACAGTTACTACATTTGGCTGACTTTGCCACTAAAGCTTACAGAAATCTCCATTCCTTCTAATTTTTGTAGGATACATCAAACTTAATTTTATGCGACTCGACAGGTGCCCTTCCCATTCCAGACATCTGCTAACCTCCTCCAATGGAGAGGGCTAGCAGGTGTTTCCTTCACATTGCAAATGCCAAATATAGTGCAGTAGAATCTGTTTTGTATTATGTTTAAAATTGTAAACACTCCGCAGTCAGGAAATGCGAAAGTTAGAATTCCTCTAATATTCTTAACTTCCCTGCATTGCACATATGGGATCCAAGTTTGCCATGTTTGTGACTTGTCTGAGAATTGCTGCTATGTGAGATGTGGAATAATCACTAGGCAGTGTTCCACCCAGATTTCCAATGATTGTGTACTTGTGATAATGCAGAGCTGTGTAGAGAGCTACTGGGGAGTTGTCCAGGAGCCCCAGGCTGGCACTTTTACTATCAAGAAGCTTATGGATGTGGGTTAAGGCTAATTGAAACCTGGCTCCACAAAGAGTTTACCCATTCAAATCTTTTAGGTTCCATCTGAAAGACTTTTCCTCTGACCACTCTTAGAAGCCCTCTTCAGACTCCCCAACCCAAGTTCCTCTTCTTCCAGAACCTTCTTAGTCATTCACAGCCCCCTTCTTCCTCTGCAGCTTTACTTCTTTGAGCCTCGCCTTTTCCTTCTCAGCCCCATGTACTACTCCCACATTTACTGAATGAGATTCCTTCCTCTTTTGCCCAGGGGCCAGCAAAGAGGTCTCAGTAGTAAAAGCCGGGCTACCAAATTGGGTCACCCATGTCAGTCATGTGCAGGCTGACTGCTACGTTTCCTTTCTCACAAACTCCCATTTCCTCAGCCCACCTGGACCATGAGACTTGTGCTGCAATGGACTCGACCTGGGCAGGGGGAAGAGTCACCTCAGATGTCTTACATTGGAAGTCCTAGCAGTCCTCGCAGTGACTGGATCCTCCCCTGAGGCTGCTTGAAATGGGCATGTAATTTAGCTATTGTGATTTGGGGTCAGGAGGGAGCCAGTTTGTCTGAGAAGCCTGCAATGAGGAGAGAATCATTGGAGGGAAAAATGGTTGGGGTGGGTGGGGATGCCTGAAGAAGGAAATGAGGACAGAGCAGCAGAGGGCTTAATTACACATGCTCAATCAATGCAGTGGAATGGTTTCTTGTAAAAGCAAGTTCTGAGGTTTCAGATCCATGACTGAAGGGTTAAATGACATGACTAACCCCACCCTATTGGCAATCTTGCTTGGATTATTGCTGTTCATTACTTGTACGAAAGACTTGGTAAGGACAGCTAGTGGGCCAGGAACATCAGATGCAAGACTCACTTTTGCAGTTGGGGGGCCAAATTCTAAAATCCTCCTCCCCCTGACTTCAATGAGAGAGCTGTCGGAGTTAAGGTAAAATGAGCAAGGACCGGAGGCTATGACCCTTTTGGGTTTGAAAAAGATGTGGACTGAATACGGTATTCGACATATTATGCTAGCAACCAGGAAGACAGTTGCACATCTGTGTCTGTCAGAACTCATGATCATATCTGCATCTGAATGCCAGGAAATCCCATCTCTTTATTTTTTTATTTTTTTTAAATAGCTGGAAACAGTGTTTTTTTTTTTTTTCCCCTTTGCTTGCTCCCCAGGTTTTGCATCTCAAATCAGACTCTTTCAATTCCTGCCAACATGATAGCACCTGCAGTGGTCACCTGTCCATGAGGTGGGTCAAAAGGTACTCCTGTGAGGAGTTGAGATACCACTGAAGTAATTTAGACTCAGATCCTCAAAGATAGGCTTCCAAATTCCACTGCAATCAGTGGAAGTCTCTTTACGGATCTGGGCCTTAGAGACTAGCTCTTTTCCTGGGAAGGGAACCACACAGTGAGTCTATCAATAAGCAAATAAGGACTTTACTGAAACAATCACTAGGTGGCTCCCTGACAGGAAGCTAGTCTGCATATTTTTGAAAAGGCTCAGAACCCACTATCTAAGTGTAGGATCCTCCCAGGCATTAATTGTATGTGCCCTAGGAATCAAGCGGAAATGCAAGCGTGCTTCATTTGTAGTCTTCACGCACAGAAAGTGATCGGAATCCAAAAAGCCACATGGAATCTTTCCCCTCATTTTCTCTCCCTCCTCCCCCAATTCTCCCACTACTTGGCATATTGACTGTCTGATGTATGGAACATTTTTTTTGGTGGATGGAACTGGAATCATGTCCTGGTTCCCCTTGCATTTACACTGGTGCAAATCAGGAATAACTCCATTTGACTTCAGTGGAGGTACAGTGATGTGAGAGGCGACTCAGGCCTCTGGGTATCTAGGATTCTGGGGGGAAATTCCAAAGGGGAAAATACTCTTGGGCTATATAATCCATCCCCAGGGCTAGTGGAGGGTTGTTCCTGACATCCACTTTTCCATTGCTTCGCTGAATGCCCCAGTGCTAGGGCTCCCTCTGCAAGATTGTTCCACGATTGAATAGATTTTACTGTTAAGAAATCAGCCTACATTTTCCTTTTCTTAATTTAATTCAATTTCATGTAGTTGTAGCCCCCTTTTTCCAACTCTAAATCAACTTTGCCCTCTTTTCTGTCTGCACTGTTACCATGGACCAGTCATATCTGCACTGTGTTCTGGTTTTGAAGAAGTAGCTTTTAGAACATGTAATCCCCCCACTCCGCCCCACAAAATGAAGACTAGCCCAACCTTTACAAAAAACATGTACTTAGAAGCCATCTCACCAGTACCTTGACAAGGCCGTAAGGTATCTTGGAGTTGTCAGATGCATAAATCGCCTGTCATGTATTGCAAAGGGCAGGATTAGTTTCTTTTATTTTCTTCTGCGGGGGGGGGGGGCGGGCGGGCGGGAGGGGGAAATCCACAAGCTTTCATTGCAATTAAAGACAGAAAATTTCTGTTGCTAATTTCCTCACATAACTGGATCCGAGATCATTGCCCATATGCTTCCCCCGCCTTCCTCCAATTGCCCAGCAACCACGTTGGTCTTTGATTCATTTGTGTTGTGTTATATCTAATGCTGCTGGCAGGCATTCCAGGACATTCTGCAGAGTGCAAATTAATGCATTTTTCCCTACACTGACAGAATTTTTAAAAAGATTAGTTTGCTTACTGGGGCTGGTTTTTGCTGTGCTGGGAACCTAAAAGCTTTTTACTTTCAATGTCAACTTGATAAGAGCTCTTTGTGGCCATGACAGCAACTTAAAAAAAAAAAAAAAAATCTATCTACAGTCGCCTTCTTAGAAGCATGAAATAGCAGCTCTCCCTCCCTCCTTCCCTCCCCTGCACACCTTTTCTCCTGCACTTCATTAAAGGTGAGCGATGTTCAATATCTGTTCCCATGGAAAGATCCATATTATTGTTGAGTGGGGCAGGTAATTAACCTGGGAACCTCATTAAAGTTGTTATACCCTATAGATATTTTTGAATATGAAACTTAACCCTTTCCTCTACCTGCATTGGGGTTGGGGTGCTTTTTTTGTTTTGTTGAAGCTCCTCTTTTTCTCCCCTGACCTTCTCCACTCTTACTGGGTCTGAGGGAGTCCTGATCTGGACTCGTTGTCTAATCCACAGATCACTGAAAATGAGACCCTTAGAATTCAGCCATTTGTGTTGTATTGCGTCAAAGCTGACCGGGATTTACTTTAATCTGTAGATACTTTAATCTGTGGATTAATAATAGAATAGACCTACTTGGGGACACCGTAAACCGTGGATTACTGACGTGGCTGGGAGCAGTTAATCATGCGAATCAGAACACATTGTGACCTATCCCAGAGAGCCACTCTGGTCATGGTGATAGAGCATCTGCTGCAATCATCTTCCCCGTGTGCAGAGGAAGGGGGGTAAGTAAGATTCTTTTCCCACACACACCCTGTGCAAGGACTAGGACAGCTACAGTCCATGGAATTGAGCAATAGCCCAGGGACTGTTCCCTCTGTGCCTCCAAGGAGCTTTGCACCACTCTTAGCATAAGCCAGTAGCTAAATATCACAGTTGAGCCCTAAACATCCAATCCAGCCCCCCATTACAATCAATGAAAAGACTCTGTATCCCGTAATGAGACTCCTGGACCATTTTGTCACTGAATTTTTGTATCACAGTAGGTAATATAAGTGAGACTTGTAGAAAATCAATATTTTTCCCTTCTGTCAGAGGATCTCAGAGCACTTTACAAATGATCATGAATTCATAGTAGGCCTCAGACTACTGCTGTTGGATAGGGCATTGATACTGTTGGTTTTATAGATGATGATCCAAGACACAAGTGAAATGACTGTGAAAGTGCTGGGGATATGACATCGGATCATCTGACTTCCATTTGCTTTGGACACAAGACCATCCTTTTCTACTGAACCAGCATCTTTATCCTTTTCTTTGGTGTACTCGCTCCTGTCATTCTAAATCCATTGGAGTGTAAAAAGAAAGCCAGATCCTCAGATAATGCCTTTTGTATAGCAAGCTTTATATGGGAAAGAGTTTTTTATGACTATATCCTTGAGATCCAATCAGGTTTATACTGGGAACACCAGCTGGGATCTTCATTACGGGGGTGGCCTCTTGGTAGTTAGGAGACGGAAAGATAATGCAAGGAGTTAGACCATTTGGCACAATCACTTGGTCCTATTTCCTTCCATGAGTGGTGGGTATGATTACACTTACAAGGCTAAATTCTCTCTCTGTTTCATATCAGTGTAGACCCTGGTAGAGAGCTCTAATAGAAGAACTTCTGAGCGTCCAGGTTGCAGTGATGGAAAGCAGCATTCACAGTCTCACTTAAGGGGAGAAGCGGGTCTGTAAGGGGCCAGCACAACCCCAACAATGCCTGAAAAGGGGACTCTGCCAACACTACCAGTGGATGGTGGATGAAACTTAATTGGATGTGTTGATGCAGGAGGTTAGACTAAATGATCACAAACTGTCTCTTGGGCTTGAAAATCTGGGAATTCAAGTGGCTCTGCACCCCTCCCAATGGAACCCTGATAAAGCTCTGCAGAGTGACATGGAAGATGTCTTTAGAAACTAAAATGTCCAGCCCCTCAGCACACTGGCAGCACTGCCAACATGTGCTAGTCATGCCGTTGGCCTGAATGAATGCGGTATGTTCTGAGAGCTAGCAGAGGTGAGACAGGGCACGTAGAGCAGAGATGTTGGTGTGACAGGATGCTGATTAGGTTGCTTAAAAATAACATTTTTTTTATTTTTTCCTCCTGGTCTTGGTTGCGTGACTGCAGTGAAAGGGCTTATGCTAGCATACTGAGCAGGTACAAAACTCCCAGCTGTGTTCAGGGCCTAGGCACTACATGGGCATCACCACCACTACATGCATGGGCCAGTGCAGAACCTCAGAGATTGTTTGAGGCTCACAGCAATGTGTGTGGCTGCTGCAAGATTTTGAGCTGTAGAAGGTAGCCGAGTCTTTCTGTAACTGATGATGTGAGGGATTTAAGTGGCTTGTGACTTCTTCTGGGTTTTAATGATATCTGTGGCTACGTCTACACTACGTATCCTACACGCCAGAGTGAAAAGCAAGCAGCATCCATGCTGCAATGCGTAGCCATATGTGTCAGAGGAGGCAGCTGGGAAAGGCTCCAGTGCATCCCTGCTGCATGTACTAGTGGGGTTCCTGCATATCCTCGGGTATAACCTGCGAGAGAGTGCTCTGATGGAAACGTCAGAATCACTTCTCCAGGAGTGAATCAATCTTGCAGCACAACAAGGATAAATTTAGCCCTTTAAGAGCCAAATCCATTCTGCCTCTGAATTCAATGATTTTATTCCAGGTCAACATTAAAGCTGTGTGGAGTGAAGTAATTTTGCTCCCCATGGGGTTCATATGAACAATGTCTTTGAGTTTGGGATGTCTGGGCTCTCATTGACCTTAGTGGGAGCTGTTTGTGATCAGTACATCCTGACAAAGCCCTGGCTGGGGTGATTTAGTTGGGGATTGGTCCTGCTTTGAGCAGGGGATTGGGCTAGATGACCTCCTGAGGTCTCTTCCAACCCTAATATTCTGTGATTCTAAGTTCAAGTGACTTTCAGGATCTCAAAGCAAAACACAGTAGTAAGTGTTGAGTGTTGCTTGATTTTTTTTGTCTTAGAACCATAGATTTATTTGTATCTAAAACAAACCAACGATCAGCTCAAATCTACTAGAAAATGGGCACAAGCTCACTCAAAAGTTTCATCATGAGTATTAGAAAATTGTTCTGTGAATCTGGGCTGAATTCCAAGTCACTAACAGAACCCCAAAAGCCAGAGAAATTCATGAGATTTTTTGGTGTTTCCTTATGATTGTTTCACACATTCAGAATCAATGTCCTCTTCTCTAATAAAGATATAATAGGCCCATTAGGGTCAATATCTCCATTTGAAATAGTTGTTCATGTGGGTTTTTGCTCATCGTATTGTGAGCTTGATTTCTGGAGAGGAAACATTTTGAAGGAGCTGTAATTCCTGTGATTGAAAGGGTTTGTTTTCTTGGAGCAGCTGCAGTCGTGCAGCTCTGCAAGGAATGGGAAAGGCCAGCGCAGATGCACAGTGAAAAGTATCCTGTTGACTTGGTTTTAAATAGTTCTTGAAATGTAGAAACAAATTACTAGAGATCTTGCACAGTGCAAATGTGGAAATAAACTAATTTAAGTGTGGGGTCGGGGGAGATGGCAGGTCAGAAGGGAGGGAAGCTGTTGTCATCCAAGGATCTCGAAGCACATTATTATTATTTATTACAGTAGAGAATAGATCGGTGCTAGGTTGTGGTAGGCGCTGTACAAACACAGCGTAGTAGACAGTCCTTGCTCTGAAGAGCGTACAATCTAAATAGAACAAGACCGACACAAGTGGAGTGAACAATATGATGGTGGCAAATGTTATGTTAGTTCTATAACTTTTATACAGGCTTTATCTATATAATCTTATTTTTAAAAAAGTGTGTGTGTGTAGAGAGAGATCTATATATAAATACTAATAATGTATAAGAGATCTATACAGGCATTATATGCTTCCCCTTCTCCCTGTTGAGGAGATGTCAGCCTGCTAGCTGAAGTGTAAGTGCTAAAGGGCAGCTCATGGTGTGTGGTGGTGTTTTTTTTAATGCGTTTTAATGTTAGCTTGATGCTGGTGGAAAGATGTTGGCCTGACCGTTCTGGAGATGGAGTCCTCTCTTTATCCCTAGAACAACTCTTTGACTCCCCTGCATAACATGTAATTAGCACTGTCATTGGAGTGTCAGCATTTACTAGCTGCGAGCATTCAAAACTGTCAGGCCCCCAAAATAATGAGACTGACTAAAATCTTGTTGATTTTTTTTTTTTAAGTGTTTTCGGTTCTCTTTACATGCCCTCTAGTTTTCGATCCTTTAGAGTTCCCAGGCTTTTCACTGCTACCACAAAGACTAGAAATTGACTTTGTAAATCTGCCCCCCAAAACAAAGGTATTTAGGTAACTAATGATCTAGATAGGCACCTACTGGATTTTACAAAAGTACCGAAGCAGGTAAAACACCTAACTCCCATTGAAAGTTGTGAGGTATGGGGCATATCTGTTTCTTTAGACACATAACTACCTTTTGTAAATCAAGCCTGTTTCTGTAATGAAACCTGAGATTTTCATGGTATTGTGAGTCAGGAAGGTGGGGCTTTAAGAAAAGCAGCAGTTATTGCAAGATTCTGTGAATAACAATAACGTTAATGGAGAGATAAAGACTTATCTCCCTTGTGTCTATTTTGTCATCGGAATAACAACTTTAAATGTTAAAAGCTCATAGATTTATACATGTCCAGCCTGTTCAGCGAAAAGAAAATAAATCAAGTACCGTAGGGCACATTATATTTTATCGCTGATATATTATCTCTAAGCTGGGTGGGTATTAACCCCATAATGACATCTTCAAACAGGATTTTAAATAATCTTGTGGACTCATGTGAATGTTCCCAGTGTGCTGTGATCTTGAAACTCATTTTAATGAAGGAATATTGACGTGAGACCTGTTTGTCCAGTAGACCAACAGTAACAAAAAAAACCCAAAGAAGTTAGAGAGACGATCCCTGGCATTTGCGCAAACTAAAAAACTTGGTCAAGAAAAGTGTGGAAATCTTAAAAAGGTAATTGTTTTATCTGTGTCCTCAGACTCCAGTTGTGCATGTAGCTTATAATTATGGATTTTTGCTGTTTAGTGCTGAGTTTTTGAAGGCCATTTTAGAAATGGAGGAAGATATGTTACCAATCTCTTTCAAACATAGTCTTGATGTTTTTATAGTTAATATAAAGAACTCCTGTACTTTATTTATATATAAGCAATGTGTCAGTGGACCCTATCAGAGTGCAGCTAGCTGCATAAATATATTACAACTAATATTTAATGAATGACACAAGCAAGAGTGATTTCATAGTCTCGTCACTTTGAGTAAAATTCTGCTTTCAGATCAGATCACAGTGGATCTTGATTGTGATATTCTGACCTTTCTATACAAGACTTATTTCTTAAAAATAAAGTAATGAAACACAATGGTAACATAGGCTCTCAACCCACATTTCCTACCAGAAGACCCCATCCTGCAAGACCGTGAATGTCCTCAACTTCAGCTGTATCATCATTTTTAGTACTAAGTGTACCATTAGAGTTAATGGGAGCTTGTGACACTTTGCACCTTGCAAAATTGGACTCTAGTATTGTATCATGCGTTTGATTTTTAAAGTAGAACTATGCATTGAAATCAGTGATGAAACCTGCCTCAGAAGGGATGGCATGATGTAACTCTTGGTAACGGTGCACTAAACTTTAGACCATCTCTGTATACCTTCCTCTCAATTTGGATGTATCATTCCACAGTTTGAGGTGAATAACAGGAAATTAAATGTCAAAGCTGCCACCCTGAAGTGAATAGTGCAGTTTGCATAGTTATACTTATGAGGCATGACTGAGTTTTCACCTTGCCTTGGTTTTGCAAGAGCTCTGTTAATGAAATATTCTGGTTCGTTCTCTCCCTTCCCCATCCCCTGTAGCTAATGAACAGATGAGTTTGACCAAATACTAACTGGGTACTAACAACGTTTTAGTAGCAAACAACTGAAGAGCAGAATATCAATAGACATGATAAATTGTTCTGACTGGAGGTGTAGATAAATACTACTGAGAAAAAGAGGGCAGGGTCAGATCATGAAAGAGACGATCCTCATACCTTGCGTTGTTTATGCAAAATAATGATGAATCTGGCTGAACATGGTGCTCAGAATGATAGGCGCCAGATGCAGTTTCCAGTGTCTTGAGGAAGCAATAACTTGTTAACACCTGGCACCCAACCATTAAACTCACTCAAACACAGTGCAGAACACTAACTGCTTGTACTTGAGTTTTGATGACATAGCTGGTGAATAAACCTGTTTGCAAGAAGAGACAGTGCACATCTCTAAGCCGCCATTTTAGTACCTGAGCATAGAGATGTCTACAGCCAGCCACCGTGCTGTGCCTGTGAATACCCTGCGGAGGGATAACTTCAGATTTCTGGGCTGTCAGTCCAGTATCTTCCCTATTCATTTTAAATAGGTTTAATACTTAGGAAAAACCTTTTTAACTCTGCTTTTTATGTACTTTGGGACCCTAACTCAGCAGCTGTGTTGTAGGACTCTACTGTCATACGCCTTGACCTTAAAATCAGATTCATGACGGGTCCTATAGTCACTACCTGAATATAAGTAACAATTCTCTCATTTTATATTTAGTCACTAGCTCAGGCACATGTGGACTAATGTTGCATTTGCATTACACGTGTCTGAGATGCATATTTTGATGGCGCTCTGAGAGACCAACCCCTCCTTTACCACATTTCCACATCTTTGCGGGTTCTCCACCTGCTTTCCAGGATCTTAGGGAATGCACGGAGACACTGGTCTGTGCCAAAGCTCTAGTTTGGCAATTACACTACTTTAAGAACTGTACATTACTGTTGAGAAACAACCAAGCATTCAGATGCTACTGGAATCTTCCTCGTGGGCCCCTGACTCCCTTGTGCCTGGGCTGGAGGATTTCTCTCTCTCATTTAATCATTTCATCTTAAAATAAGCACTCAAATACATCTTTTAAATGCAGTTTGTTGTGCTGCAGCCTTAATGAGCTATTTGAATATTGTGATGCATGCTTTGTGCTGGGAACCGCTTTGAAGTAAAAGACACTTAGAACGGCTGGATGTTTGTATAAGGCAAACGAGCGTTAAGGTTAGTAACCCTAAAGACTTCATATGATGTTGCTTGAAAGGGTGTGGGTAATGCTGTAGGAAGTATTACTGTGCTTTAAGGTGAATTCTGACCTCAGTGGGGTTGTCAGCGAGGGTCTAGATCAGTGCAGAATTTTGGCCTGCAGATTTTGTGTAGTCACTTTGGCAGAAATGAAAGAAAAAAAAAAAAATGAAAAAATAGCATGAATAGTAACAATAAATATGCGGAAAATCTGACATGAAGTTCCATGGCAGATTTCTGAGCTACCAGGCAAGAGAGCTTCTGTTTGATTCTCAGCCTCGGCTTCTATCAAGTTATCGGGTTGACCGGTACTGGGTGTGCTCGAACACAGCATGCTTGATGCTAGCAGTGGTGAATGTATTGTAGGAATGGGGAGAATCTCTCTCATGATGTTGTGGTGGATTGAATAAACGCAGGTTCTTGATAATGAAATAAAAAGGACCATTGGTGGATCTGGAAGGCTACTAATCTAAATCTGATAACAAGAAATACTTTTATACACAATGTAATGTTACCATGTGGCAATGAGTTCCACAGGGTATCTGTGAGGTTTAGAGGAGTTCAAAAAGGATTTGAATATCCACACTTAGGATTAAAAGAAAAGAAAAAACTAATCAGATATAAACTCTCCATGTATCGGGGCAAATCCATAACTGTCTGGAGGTAGGAAGAAACTTCTCCTATGGGCAGGTTATTCCATAATTGCCAATTTCAGGTTTCTTGCACCTTCCTTTGAGAACCATCTAGTGGAACTGGCCACTGTCAGAGACACAAGATACTGGACTAGATGGACCATTGGTCTGATCCAGTCTGCCAAGACCTATGTCAGTGGATGATTGGGATCCTATCCTGTCTTCTGAGTGGAAGGCTGAAGCTGAGATGTGTCTGCAGCAGGTAGTGGAAATGAAAAGGGGATAGAATAAGAGGGGGATTCTAAAAGGCCTTCCTGTAAATACCTAAATAAACTTAGCCTATCATGAAGCTGGCTGACAGACCCTTAATTATAACAGCAGGAGTGGTGTGGCTTTATAACCCGTTCTCTACTGTAAATTTCTGGCTAGCAGGAATGGTGCCAGATGTCTGCTTCTGATTGCTTCTGGTCCTGAAGAACGGTTCAGGGGTAACTCTCGCAGCTGGAGAATGCAAATAATTGCAGTTATCTAGGGTTCTTCTTAATTTTTTTTTTTGGAAGCAGCCAGAGGCCCACTGAATGGGCCCATCTAAATTTTTGTGACTATCTCCACAGCAGTTATCTGCCCAAAAGTCCATTATAAGTCTCTTCTGATGAGATTCCACTGAACGGGAATGTGTTCTCCTCTAACGAATGAATTTGCTGCTCCTTTGGGAAAGGTATCTTTGCTTTCAGCATCCGGTATAATCCACAGCCGTGGGCATTTCTCAATCCATGCAGTCGAGAAAAGACTATTTTAGTCTGTTGAGGAGAAATCAGGCTCAGCATCTAACTGCTAGAAGAGGGTGACTGCGTGAGGTGGTTTGAGGTTGTGGTAGTGGGGGAAAGTTGTTATTGTGTCCCTAATACACATGTACAGATGGGTATAGTTCCATTAAATTTGTTAAATAGTGCACCCACCACAGTGTCATTGGAGTGAGTTATATAACACGCACAACCAATATGTCTGCCATTCTATGTAGTTGCCAATGGTTGCAGTTTGGCTGGGAGTGTTGTGTGCTTTGGGAATAGGCCCTGGTCAGCATCGTGGAGGCGGGGGAGGATAGTGAGAGTGTGTTGGTCGGAAGTGCGGCAGGGGGGTTGCAATGCTGTTATACAGCATCTTTCCAGCTGCTCAGGCAGGTGTGATCACCTCTTCTCACCCCCCCCCCCAGGTAGCTTCTGCGCCTACTGAAGTTGATCCAGTACAGGTGCATGCACTGGGCTGGAGAATGCACGCTCCATGTGGATGAGGAAGAGATTAGACTTGGAGGTTACTACACAGGACATTATGCACCACGCCAGCAGATGTAGAATCCTCCTCCAAGAGCATCACATGAGATGCACGACACTTGGCAGAGCTATATGATGAGGTGGGGAGAGAGCTGGGAGGAAGTATGGGCAGAGTGTCTGGGGCTCTGCAAATGAAAGTGCCTTGCGCCCTCTTCCCCGACTTTCCCCACACATCTTCTGGACTAAGAGAGGCAGGGCCCAAAGTTTTTTGGCTTAGAATTCCATTCAGAGTGAGGTGCAAGTGTGCATTAGTCTCCAAGTAATTGACAGGCTGTCTAGTTGTCGGGTCCTGAGGGAAATGGCATGGCATAACCTTTAACGCCATACTGGTGTTTGTAGAACGGTGTTGCAGAACATGAGGGCTGGCAAACGTCTCTGAAACAGAAAGCTTTTGAGGCTAGGGCCATAAGAGAAAATGCAGGAGATGGCAAAAGCTGAAAATTGTGCCCCTGCCTTATAAATACAGAGGCTTTATTTTGCTCACGCTTACCGTACCATTGTTGAAAATAAGGAATAAGTCAATGGAAACGTGTGTGAAATCAGTGTAAGAATTGATGTCCCTAATGCCACCAGGTGCTTTCTCCTTGGGCATCCACTGCCTTCCGCTACCCCAAACCCCTCTGTCTCTGCAGACATATTTTTTGAGCTTGACACCTCTGTCAAAGATACCATCACCACCACTTCAGGAACTGGGCACCTGGACAGTGCAGAGAGTCACCACTGTCAGCTTAAATAGCCATCTGCTCCATGTGAAGAACTCCCAGGGGAAGCTCCCTATGAAGAGCAGCTGCAGAATTAGGTCATTAGGTGTAAAAGAGAGAATGCTGAATACACTGCAGGAAAATGTAGCAAATTGCCTTCCCCAGTGTATGCCTTTCCCAACTGACTGTCCCAGAGCAGCTAGCCACTGAAATGGGCCATGCATTTTTAATCAATTGTGCTTCCATTGTCTTGATTTTATGTGGCCATCCTGTATGGGAAATAAAAGCCCTGATTCTTCTCTCACTTGCGCCAGATTTACCCTAGAATAACTCCACTGAATGCAGTAGACTTGCTTCTGATTTATATCATTGTAACTAATAGCAGAAATGGGCCTATGGAGTATGTTGCGGGGGGAGGGGGAAACTGTGTTGTGCTTCAATTGTATTCAGTTCAATTAAATAAGACTTTGTTTTCCATGCTGGGTTTTGAAGTAGACTTTGAACAGGAGTCGTATGCAAAGATACATGTACATTTGCACAGTTACTGCAGTTTCATTTAGATCCTCTTTTGTATACATAAATACCCAGTTTGCACAAGCAGCTGCCATAATTGTGCATGCAAATGTAGCCTGTTACATACACATTTGCATCTATGTTTACTTGCTCAAAGGAAAGTTGCTAACAGGAGAGACTGTGAGCAAATCTTCCTACCCTTTGTTCCTGTTGCTGAATGGCATGCATGCTATTGCCAACTCCCAGGCATTCCAAAATCATGAGATTTACAAAATAATAAATGCTGGCTTCCTTTTATTTGCTTTCTGGAGTTGGCACGTTTAGGCTTCATGTTTGGTGTACCATGAGTTCCTTTCCTTATGAAAGCTGAGATTCACAGGTAATTTACTTCCAACAGCTGAATCTTTAAGAAAAACAGCAAACATTGCAAGCCTTACAGTAAAGTTGAGAGAGTTGGCAATGCTACATTCAGGCCACATCCTACCTGCCGTGGTTTTATGACCTTTCTTGAGCAACACCTGGTGGTGTCGCATTTCTCTGGTAGATTTTACATGAGAGACATTTTGTCTTCATTGTGTTTTACCTGCATTGTTAGAAAGGTCCTCTGCTGGCAGGAGAGGTGGAAGGCAAGGTACCCCTCACCCTTATGCCACCCACACCCTTCTGCTGGGGTGGCAGGATCCAAGACTCCCCTCCTACTGAGCCAGATCCTAACCTGTGTGAAGACAGGGTGCAGCAGACTGAAGAGTGATTCCTCAGCCAGGCTAAAGACCAGTGGTGACTGGCCCCCTGCTTACCACTCTGATAGAAAGCTTTTATATCCTCACCCACTCCAGCAGAAGGCCTCGTGTGGGTATTTGGGCAAACCAGCAGGGGGCTCTTATGTGGGGAAACCTCTACTGCTACCTCCATCCCAGTAGATCCCTCTAGAATGGGGACAGCAGAGTCCTCACCTCACAACAGACTCTACTCTGGGAGTGTGGATTGTCAGGCCTCTTCCTGAGGAGAAAGAATGAGGAGTACCTGTGGCACCTTAGAGACTAACAAATTTATTTGGACATAAGCTTTCGTGGGCTAAAACCCACTTCATCGGAAGCATGCAGTGGAAAATACAGTAGGAAGATATATATATATATATATATATATATAATCACAGAGGACATGGGGAAAAAATGGGTGTTGCCATACTAACCATAATGAGAGTAATCAGTTAAGGTGGGCTATTATCAGCAGGAGGGGGGAAAAAAGCTTTTGTAGTGATAATCAGGATTGCCCATTTCCAACAGTTGACAAGAAGGTGTGAGTAACAGTAGGGGGGAAAATTAGCATGGGGAAATCGGTTTTCCTTTGTGTAATGACCCATCCACTCCCAGTCTTTATTCAAGCCTAATTTAATGGTGTCAAGTTTGCAAATTAATTCCAATTCTGTAGTTTCTTGTTGGAGTCTGTTTTTGAAGTTTTTGTTGTTGTTGGAGTATTGTGACTTTGAGGTCTGCAATCGAGTGACCAGGGCGGTTGAAGTGTCTCCGACTGGTTTTTGAATGTTGTTATTCTTGATGTCTGATTTGTGTCCGTTTATTCTTTTGCATAGAGACTGTCCAGTTTGGCCAATGTACATGGCAGAGGGGCAGCAATCGCAGCTGGGGTTCTCTCTCCTCTTACTTAATCTCCCCTTCCCCCCCCCGCCACCCAAAGACAAGTAACAATGCATACCCCCAATGGCTTACAGTGGGGGTATCGTATAGCAGGTGATCTGCTCCCCATTCTTTCCTGTGGTCGCTTGCTATGATCCCAGAACCAGGGGTCTAGGCATGGGCCTGCTGTGTCTAGAGATCAACCCAGTCCGCACTGTAGGTGGTCTCATTATTTTTCATTCACCAGATCAGAGAGTTCCCCCCCCACACACACCCCCGGAACACATACATGCAAGCAACCTATCTCAACATGTCATTCTAGCTGAAGGTGAGATGTCAAAACTTCATGACACATACACACTCTGAAGTTAGACACTGGTTTGTCACCACTCATGCAAAGTACAGCTGGAAAATGAAACCTCATTATTACCAGCTGAGCTTGAGTTTCCCTGCAGACTGGGCATTTTGGTTATGGATCCTGTTTCATAGTGCTGCTTGACAACTTGATGTAATGTTTTCATTAAAAGCACTACCAGATACAGCAACTTAATATTACTGATGAGGTGTCTCCGGCTAATAGCTGGTCATTAAGCCTTTCTTAAAAGTGAAAGTAATGTAGAAACATCCCTTTAGTAGTCATCGGGCATAAAAATAAAATCGAAGTTCAGCAATTAGAACAGAGAACTATTTATATTTGCTTAAGATTCTGTTCATTAAGCTGTGCAGAGAGAACCCAGCAGTTAGTTTCTTATGTCAGCTGAAGACAGTGATTTCACTTGAAGGTTTCAAACATGGTCAGAATTTAGCGTTTCATGTTTGTTTGTGATGGAGTTTCTAGCAAGCAGGAGATGCTTTCCTGCTCAGATTCCACACAGGTGTTGAAGGTGAAGTAATGAGGCAGTGATGAGGACTGAAGGTCGAATCAGACACTGCAGAAGGAACCACTGTGTGGAAAATAGCTGCCTGGTATTCAGAAGGGAGAGACACCTTTGGATAAGACATTGACAGAGTCTATTTTTTTTAAATCTATTTTAAGTAACTTACTGTTGTAATTTGGATACATTAAGGCTCCATAATAAAAATAATAAGAAATAGCTCTATATAACATTCTTCATCTGTAGATCTCCAAGCACTTTACAAGGAAGATCAGCATCGTCATTCCCGTTTGACAGGTGGTGAAACTATGGCACAGAGCGGGAAGTGATTACCCAAGGTCACCCAGGGGGCCACTGGCAGAGCTGGGAATAGAACCCAGGTCTCTCAAGTCAGTCCTCTATCCACTAGACTACCTCACCTCATGCAAATTAAAATCTTGGTTGGTGAGATTCTTACATATTGTTGCTGAACCAACTGAGACTTCCCTCTTTTGTGTATAATATAACTATAAGATACACTAACTGGCTCTGATTATTACCATTGTGACTGGCGCAGGGAATTATTTAACATGCTGGAATATCCATGGGGTATGTTGCCAGACAAGCCTTTCTAGAAAACTGCTGAATTTTGACTGTCACAGTTTAATAGCAGTCTGTAGGGCCAAATAGTCAGCTGTCACACCGAGGTATAGGGGGAATGCCTTGGCATGTTTGCACTTACAGATGTAATCACCTGTGCAAGGGGTTGGATATGCAACTGTCTGATTTGTGCACACAAATATGAGGTTGTGTGTATTCAGTGAGGGCCCTTTCATCTTTACAGGTGTCCCTGTTGGGCTTGTGGCTGAAAACCAGCTTTTCTGTGGGCTCAATTCACTTCTCGCTTACGTGGGTTTTTAAAATCTAATTCACTTTTCATCAGTGCCGCTGTTTTTCTTTTTTGCATTTCATTTAGCTTAGCTTCCCTGCTTGTGCCAGCCAGTTTCATTGGCTGATTCTTAAACATGAGCACAGTGCAGCAAGACTGGATTCTGATCTTAGTTAATTGATGTAAATCCAGAGCAAGTCCAATGAAATCAGTGCAGCTACTTTGAATGTACATGGGTGTTAGGAGAGAAGAATTTGGTCCATCGTGTTTGGGCTTCTGACCACATGTAAGAACTTCTGATTAGTATGTTTGGTGTGTAATTAAATGTGATTGTTTAAATGTTCCTGCTGATAGACTTTAAGGTCAAAAGGGACCATCATGATCATGTAGTCCAGTGGTTTTCAACCCTTTGGTGAACCCCCTAAAAATTTTGAATGGAGGTGCAGACCCCTTTGGAAATCTTAAAAATAGTCTGCAGACCCCTGGGATCCGCGGACCACAGGTTGAAAACTGCCGATCTAGTCTGACTTCCTGCATGTTGTAGGCCACAGAACCTCACTCACTGACTCCTGTAAGAGACTCCTAACCTCTGGCTGTGTGACTGGGGAGAAGAAGGGGGAGAATGGATCATCGTTTTTGGCTGTATGTCACCCTCATGCATTATCTCCATTTGGTTGGCTCCTCCTGCCTTGTGCCCTTCACATGGAAGTAAGTGTGTACCAGCAGCGATTAATAGCTGAATCCTGCAACAGTCTGCTGTCACAGATGGGATTCTGAGCTTCTGAAGCCTAAAACTCATTACAAATAAAGCAATATGTGCTATGGTACCTAATGCAATTAGGCTTGCTATAAATAACATAGATTCTCAGGGCTATGTACTGCTCTTGTTGTCTATGTAAGGAATGGCTATTGGTGTCATTAAGCCTTGTGCTTGCAGATCCAGACCAGTCTTAATTTGTCTCCATTTAGATGATGTTACACTAGGAAATTGTTATATGCATCTCTCTGTGTAAAAATAGAATGTGGTAAATACAGCACCCTGGTTCTTTGTTCTCAGCACTGTTTCCCTTTTAAATATGGAGTCCAATTCAAGGTCTCTGTCGTGATATTCAAAACCTTCCATTGGTCTCAGCTGAGTCACCTGAGGAAATGCCTCTCCCTTTGTGATGATTTCCTGCAACAGCTGCATTCCACTGGACCAAAGAAAGTGTTGTTCTAGGCCTTGTCTGCACTGGGATAACGGGTGAGCTGGTCAAGGTTTAGATTTCACCTTGACTTGCTACCACCTGTTAAAATACAACTTGCTTTGTCTACAGAAGGGTCTTAGAGCATGCTAGTTAAGCATGTAAGCTAACTGGAAGACAGAAAGTTCACACCTGTTGTGTGGAACTCGCTCCCACAAGTGATAAGAATGACTATAGATCTCAGAGCTGAAAACCAAATGCAATCCCCATGATTTGACTCAGTAGTTTGCACGCTCGCGCTCGCTCTCTCTCTCTCTCTCTCTCTCACTCAACTACACCCACTTACATTTACTTGTTTAAAATAAGCAAAGCATTCTCCTCTTATCTACTTAAAATTTTTCTTTTACCAGTGGGAAAGGGAGAGTGGGAATTTAGTGCTGGTCTACACAGGGACACTCAGGAAAGTAAAAAGAACGAGGAGTACTTGTGGTACCTTTGAGCATAAGCTTTCATGGGCTAAAGCCCACTTCATCAGATGCATGCAGTGGAAAATACAGTAGGATGTAAAGTAAATCACTCTTTTAGTTTAATTCAGATTAATTAAACAATTAATTAATAGTGGATTAATTAAGCTGCATTAAAACCTTGTGTGGATGTTCTTATTCAGAATTAAAGTGGCCTTAATTTAATTTAGCTTAAGTTATTTCCATAGTGAATTGGTTTATATTTTGCATTTCACAGCACTCTGTGTATCATCTGTTTTACTGTTCCCAAGTAGTTTGTCTGGGTCTTTCACACAGTATCAGAGGGGAGAAAATATATTTTAAAAAGGTTATAAAGCCAGATAAATTGACAGGCTTTTCTGCAGGTGGGGGCCAGATGAAGGACCTGAAACTACTTTCGGGGGGTATTTGTGTGTAAATAGACTAGATTTTAAGTGTACTGTCCATTTAAATTGAATCTTACAAAGATGGGAGGTTGTGTTTCAGCACCATGGACAGCTCAGTGACTGCTTGATGTGTGATCACTGGCCTGCATACAGCACATGGCAGGCATCCATTTGATAGTGTCAGGACAGAAAGAAAACCCCACAGGAGGTGACCTGACCTTGTAATGTTTGCTCAGTGAGGAACATAGTGAGTTAAAAATAGCAGTGGAATTGCTTTAAATGCTTATTTAGAGGTTTCATCGTTGTTGTTGTTAATGTGACATTGAAAACTATGGATGTCTGTATTATTTTCCATTTAATTGTAGCTTTGGTAGCTTTTGTTAATTATCTTACTCAAATTGCATTGTTGCCTTCAGCTTTCAGAATTGTGTAAATCTATTACCGGTGTTATAAAACCATGACATTACTCTCTAGATTGTTCAGACATCAGTTGCTTGAATTTCACACCTCCCTGGGCCACCCAGGAGCCTGGAGGATATGCATATTCCTTCCCTCTCTACAGATTCTCTGCCACCCTCACTGTTTCTATATCCTGTTGATGCTTGCTCTGGAGAGAAGGACTGGGTCAGTTAATGCTGCTGCTTATTCGGTTAGCCAAAGGGATTTGCTAAAGAGGAACACAAAGGAAACACTCTCCTACAAGGCTAAATATGTTGTATGAAATCCTGTCTCCACTGAAGTCAATGGCAAAATGCCTGTTGATTTTCAATGGGGCGAGGATTTTGCCTGTTGGCTCCACAGCATTTTCAGACCATACCTGGGAACCGCATGACCCTACAGTGAGGCTTTGGAGCCAAATGCTTTCTGGTTTTTGTTGCAAGTCTCCATCAATTGTAAAAGCAAACTTGTATTCTTGAGGGCTTAATTTTGAGACCCTTTGAGATAAAAATAGGGCACAACAAACCATTGGTGTTCTGGGTTTTAGCTGAAGATTTTTGCGTGGTGGGCAGGGAGTGCTTTGATATAGCAGATCCAAAGCCTGCTTTGCATTGCATTCACGTGGCAACACAGGAAAGGGATTGGCAGTCCAGATGTTTGCAAAATAAAAACTGTTTACAGTTTCATGTGACTGCAGGGGGACCTTGTACAAGCTAAAGTCCGCTCCATTCCTACTCCCAGATAAAATCCAAAAGGGAAGTGACCAGATAAAATCTAAAAGGGAAGCTCTCCTTCAGGTTTGTGCAACAGGATGCCCTGTCCCTTGGCAGGCAAATGAAGATCATCTGTTTTTCATGTGAGCACATCTCAAAACACAGTTTGACAGGTAGGCAAGTCACAAGAGGTCCAGGGCAGGAATAACAGGTGCTTCAACAGGCTTAAGGTGCATTCGAGATGTTATGTGATTGTCCAGGATATATCAAAATGGAGTGCAGAGTAGTGTGAGAATCCATTACTCCTAGTTGCAGGCTATGCTGGAGTTCAGTATTAAGTGCCCTTGGGCAATTCACTTAACCTTTCTGTGCCTCGGGGTATCCCCATCTGTAAATTAGAAGTAACCCTTCCTTCACAGGAGCATTGCAAGGCTTAATTAATCAATATTTCTGAAATGTTTGAATCGGGGAAGGATCTTGGAGATCTAAGTTCCTATATACACTAAGAAGAGCTTTGATATCCATTTCTGGATACACTACACTAGTGGGTCTCAAACTTTTTTTACTGGCGTCCCCTTTCACACAGCAAGCCTTTGAGTGTGACCACCCCCCCCCCCCAATAAATTAAACACGCTTTTTTATATATTTAACACCATTATAAGTGCTGGAGGCAAGCGGGGTTTGGGGTGGAGGTTGACAGCTCGCGACCCCCTGAGGGGTCCTGGCCCCCAGTTTGAGAACCCCTGCACTACACAGTTCTGTATTTCAGCCATCGTGAGCCGGAGTAAGAAGACCACCTGGATTTTGTACAAGGCTCTGCCGCTACCCTACTGAGCCACGTTGGGAAAATTGCTTCATCTTTCTGTGCTCATTTGCAAAACAGGAATAATCCTATTTTCCTACTTCACTGGGTGTTCAGGTGCTGAGGTTCCTGAATGGAAAGGTCTTTAGATGTCTGGTTATAATGATGCTGTTTCATTTTGAAAAAGCTATTTCTGCTTTTGAGAAGTTCATCTTGTTTGCATCTGACAGAAGAGTCAGAATCACTTAGGAGTAGTAGATTATACACATTTCAAGAAATTTGCACCTACTAGACCCAAGAGCCTTCGTTTCAAAAGTGTAATTCATTGCAAATGTGCTTAAAACACAACTGATATTTCAAAGCCAATTAAAAGAACTAAGATTGATCTACAATTACAGCAGCTGTCCATTGAAACAAAGACAGTGAATTTGGGGTTAACTGTGCTAATCCAAACTCAAGAATTGAAAGGTATGCTAATATTTACACTCAGGCTTGCCTACACATGGAGTTATATAGGAGTAGCTATTCAAGGTGAGTTAAGAGACACAGGAAGAAGGTACTCTTATTCCAGAAGTTATTGCAGAATAGCTATTGAACTTTAAATTCACACGCTACCTTAATCCAAAACCACTTCAAGTATAGAAGCTTGTTTTCTCAGATGCCAAAAGCCCCAGCTGTCCCTTTCCTAACTGCCAGAATATCCAGCTTCTCCCCCGATGATGCCATTACATGTTGTCAGTATGAAAATCTGCTGGATGCTGGAAATGTGGGCAGAATGTAAAATGAAAAGGCTCTATGACCAGCATGAACGCTGATTGAATTATTCCTATTCATTCACCTTTAATTTAATAAAAGCCTCTATTAAAGTGGAGCTGCTGCAGAACTTCCAGTCTCCTGTACTGGAGTGCTGCTGAATTCAGGGATCTTGCTGTAGACTCCTCCACCAGTTTGTGATGGAGTACATGCGACCTGGGGCATGGTGGCCTTTAGACTGGATCTTGTGTCTGTTTTTCTTTCCTAATTCCAGCCATTGTTCTTGGCTTTTAGGGGCAAACAGTGTCCTTCCTTCATAGCATAAGATGGCCACGTATGCTGTGGAACTGATTTGGTTCCATAGCACTGGGGAGGAGCTGGTGAAGGGGTCCCGCCACACAGCTTAACCTCACACATAGGAATTCTAGAGGCCGGGATCAGCTGGATGTAGGGCCTGGGGCCTGTGGATCTGCCAGTTGTGGCTGCAGAACATCCTGGGGAAAGATTCCTTCAACATACTGCCCCCATCTGCCAACACAAGTGACTAGAGCCTGGGAGGAAGCGCAGGTTAAAGTCCTAAATCCTAAGAGGTTTTAGGAAAGTTTTCCTGGATATATTCCGCTGTCAACAGCTGAGTCTCTTTGGACCTCAGCTAGTGCTGACTGTGTTTACACTTTGCTCCATTGTCTCTTCTTTCTGGTGCAGATTCTATTGGAGCATGTGCGTTTGTATAAGAGATTACAATCCAGAAATGAAGACGAGCAGTGTGACTGGCAAGCAGGATTCGAATTAGGAGAAGGAAGTGCATATGGCGTTGGCTTGTCAAGTATAAATTTCCAGACCTAGCTAACCAACTTCAGAGTTAACTTTAACTTGCAGCACCACACAGCATTTAGGGAGATGAAAGCATTGTCAGACTGCAAATGTCTCACTATCATGCAGACAGGAAGAGAATCAGGAGTGCAGAGCACAGAAGAGAAGCGGCAGATGGGAGCTAGGATTGTGTGGGCAGATGAGCTGCGAGAAGGTGTGATCACACCTAGGTGGCAGAGCAAACCACACAGTGAAATCATCAGAGCCTTGATTGTTGTTGTTGTTGTTTTGTTTTTCTGTTCTGTACTATCCTCAGGCTCCCACAATGAAGGAGAACAAAGACCTGCAGTACCAAGCATTCTCCTCCATGGAAAAGAGAAATGGACACACAGAGTCCAGTGGTGCTGGTGGAAAAACAAGATGGTGGGCAGCCAGGTGTCTGGGATGGAGATGGTTTGGTTGCAACAGCACAATGCAAGTCATGTCCTTCTCCTTGCAGGACCTGGGGAAGATCCCAGAGTGCTTGCTCCATGTTGGAAGCCATGATGCAGGTCCCTGTGAGGGGAGCTTTATCTAAAACAGCCCAGGTTAATTCCTCATTTCCCACCCACAGGCCCTTTCTCCTACCCTCCCTGAAATCCTTTCCAGTGATTTATCATGTGGGCTCCTCTATCAAGGACATAAAACCAGCAGGGAAGGGGAATATGTCTTCCACAATGGGGCTCTTATAGCCTCCCCCTGCATTTCCTAGTCTCACCTTTTGCAGACCCAGGTTCTTCATTCAATCCTCTCTGGAGGTTTTATATCCCATCTTGTTTCCTTCAAATATGTATATTTTATTAGTCCACCCAGTTTCCTTTCCTCCTCCCTCCATCTCCAATTCCTTTCCTCTTGTATGCTTCCCAGGCCTTTCTCTGCAAACATTTCAAAGTCCCATCTTTCTTTTTCCTGTCCCCTTTCTCCCTTTGTCCTTCCAATCTCTCTTTCCTCTCTTCTCCTTTACTCCTGATTCCTGATCCCCTCATCTTATCTTCTATACTCAGCTCTTCTTCGCCAAGTAACTCTGTCTCTTTCTAGCTTCCCATCTCCTCACAGGTTGAGCGCATTCAGAAGTGGAATTGCTAATAACCAGGGAAGCAGCAGAAGAGAACAGAGGGATGGGGTGGAGTGGCTCTTTTTGTTTGTTTGTTTGTTTGTTTGTTTTTGAAGTGGGAGAAGGGAGTTAGCCGAGAACTGTATTATTGCTGTTAGAGAGAGAAATTGCCAGTAACTGTCTTCACATTTGGTACATTCCTACTCACCAAGGACCCACATGGCCTAGAAACCTGTTGTTATACTTTTGAAACATAAAAGAGCTTTATTCCAAAAAGGCACTGCTTAATTCTTTGGATACAGAGAGCACTGATTTCATGGGGAGAATCTATTGTTAAAGCAGCTAGATTGGTGCTTACAAAACCTTTCTGTCTCTCCTTGTACCTTTTTGTGGAGGTGTACTCAGGTACTATTTGAGTCCTAGTGGTTTAAAAACGGTGAAAGGGGGACCAAAAGGCTCCAGTGTGCCTCTCGAGCTCAGTTCTGTGTGCCCAATACCAGTGGGAGCTCCAGGAGACATTATGCCTGAGGTACTCAGAGGAGCTTTGGGACCATGGTCTCTGAGCCATTCTTGAAGGGGTTCCCTGTTCATTCTTTTCTGTGTCTGGCCAGCTCTGTTGGTTTATGTGGCTGGCACAGGCTTGCCCTTTCTCATTCATTTTGGAGAGGGTAATGCCAGCAGCAGTATTGGCCCAGCCCAGTTCAAATGCAAGGACTCGCCTGGGTCCAGCTCCTGCATGGTTAGACTTTTGGACTGCACAGAATCTCCCCACATGCAGCATTTACAACTTCAGCACTGACAGCAGAATTGCAGGCACAGATCAGATAGAAATGCAAATATTCAGATTTGCATCCCCAATTCACTGTGGGGGTAAATTTGCACCAGCAAATGAGATACTCGGCCTCCATTCTCTTGAAAATTTACCCTAAAAAGTGCGAAGTTTCTTAGTTCTTACATACCTCTTCACTTCTGAGTATACACATGCCTAATATATTCATGTTCATGGTAGTAAAGGGTGTTCACTGAGGATGGAACAGATCTATATAAGCTTCTTATGGTGTAGCTATTAACCTTCCACCCCGTTACTTTAAACACTGAAATATGTGATGAGCCACTACCACTTGAATCCTATGCCATACCTGGAAGATTAGGTCAGGCAAGATATTATTGCTAATTTTACTTCAGAATTAACTCCACCATCTGCAACATGTCCCTCACCTGCAGTCCATTTCACCCGGTCATGGGGAATTAATCCCCCCCCCCACACACACACACACCTTTGTATAGTTAATCCGCATGGATCAAATTCGTCCCTGGTCTTGCTTCATCAACTTTCAATGGAATTATATCAGGGATGAACTTGGCCTTGTGTTCTGTTCGTACAGTATTCAGATGTGATCTTGAGTTTCTTTTTCAGGGCTTAGCACAAAAAGAGAGAGAGAGAGAGAGAGAGACAGCAAGAGGCAAAATACTGATTACTTCTCTTCTAATGAAACAAGGAAAAAGTTCCAATAGGGAGTGCAGTTTTGATGTGCATCAGGTTCCTTTCAGTTTGCTTCTGGTGGCACATTATTCTTTTGTTTTTAATATACTTCAGCTATAATCTAACTCTTAACATCAGAAATTGCTCCAGGTACAAAGATTCCTGTGGTTGCATTACTCTTCCTAGCCCTGTTTTGTCCTTGGAATACAAAAGGCATAGTTGTGGTCCAGATTCTCTCCTCTCTGATATGCTGGTACAAATCTGAACTAACTCCACTGAAGTCATTTACTCTGGATTTACTACAGTGTAACAAGAGTAGAATCTAGCACACGCTCTCTGCATGGAGAATTGTTGTCTCAACCCAAGCAGGTTAACTCAAGGGGTTGGTAATGGGCTACAGAGGCTTTCATCTCTAGGATTTTCATTTCAGATCTATTCCAGGACAGCAATAATAGAATGTCATTGCATTCAGGTGACTCTTTAGCATCTGATGTGAAAAAGCTGGTAGTCTTGATACAATTCTGATGGACGGGTGTCCATGTCCCAGAACTGAATGGCATGGTACTGTCGACAGAAGGTCAAAGGTTTGCAAATGAGCCATGAAGGCTGAACTACCTTTTCATCCTGGATGTGCTCCCTCATGGTCAGATATTTAGTATTTTGTGAGGCCAAGTGGTGGAACCTGAACTATTGTCTGTTCTATAGGGAGAACATGCAAGGCTGTCCATATGGCACATTCCAGAGGCATCAGTCTCTATTTCTAAAGAAAACATTAGAAAGGATTTTTTTAAAAAAAGTTGCTAAGCCTTAAGGGCACTTAATAAACACCTTGAACTCAAGATCAGTGTTTCTGCTGTGTGTGTGGTATCCTGAAAACCTCTAATTCGCTCTTCTTATCACGTCCTATTTCTCCAGTTACTGATTGAACTAGCAGCCCAGCCAGCAGCAGGCAAGGATATTCGGAGACTGTCTCAACAGCTAGTCTTCATTAATAATTTACTATCTAGTCCTCGCATCAGAATTATTTTAAGCAGTATTTGTAAATGTATCTCTGTCTGAGTGACTGGGGTATGACCTCAGTCCACCAAATCTCTTGGTTCAATAAAGGCATAAACAAAACCTGGCCAATATTAACATGTCACTTGTAGAATTTTACCCTAGGCCTATGATTAAAACAAAAGGGAGTGTGTGGAGTAAAGCTTGGCCATTTGTTTACATGTTTCATCATGCCTACTTTTAAGGTAGGTGTTTTAAACTATCTGTTTCTCTAAGCTTAGAGCCAAACCTGAAAGTTCTTAGCGCTTAATGCCTGTGCATAGCTTTATATTTTTCAAAAAGTCACATGGAAATAAACAAATAATTCTCACAACTCTCCCATGAGGTGGGGTGCAAAAATGTGAAGGGGCACTGGAAATTTTATGTAGAGGTTGGAGCAAGGAACTGGGAGTCAGGTTTCCTGGGTTCTAGTCCCAACTCTGACACTGACAGGCTGTGTCAAATTGGTCAGGTTTCTTGAGCAAATATTTTCCAATATGGGTACCTAAAGTTACTTTAAACCCCTATATAAGAACCAAAGTAACGGCTGGCCAACTTGCAGAGTTGCCGAGTGCTCCAACTTCCACTGAAGTGAGAGTTTTACACCAGAGTAAAGATTTACCCCCTAACAGATCAGAAACTGACCCAGTTTCATAGAAGTCTATCCCAAGCTATGTCTGCAGCTGATGACTTTTGGGTATATCTAGACTAGGATAAAAGGTGGGGAATTTTTTTTTTAAACATGTTTTAAATCCCCACGGTGTATTATCATAGACTAAACATAACCTTATTTGTGTAATAGCATTGGATCTGATTCTGCCTCATTTCAATGAACCTAAATTGGAAGGAATTAGCTTACTTGTATTAGTGGACTTGCTTGTGACTTGCATTGGTATAGCTGGGAGCAGAATCTGGCCCTTGAAAAAAATTCACTGTCCAGGAGGAGAGATTAAGGCTAAGGGAGAACACTGAAGTAAGTGTCTCTCTCTACGTTCAGTGAACAGATCTTTGTAAGGGTTACTGCTACCAGCCCCATACAATTTGTAATCTTGCTGTAAATCTGTAGAGTGCTTATGTGCTGTAGTTTGGAGACTGTGAGTATTCATCACCATAAATATAGACCGCACCTGTGTTCCTCTCTTAAGAGAGACGGTACAGCAGCTGCCTTTTCTGCTTCATGGTTTTTACATTTGCTAGGTAATGATAAAACTAGTCTGAGAAACCTACAGATGTTCACTTAAATGGATATTAATGTTCAATGTGAACCCGTATATGGAAGCTGGCTTGGTTCAAAGTCCTACTGTATAATTTAAAACTGAATTGCTGTGTCCTCATGGCACCCTGTGCTTTTAATTCCGGCTGTATCTTTTTTTTTTTTCTTTTTAAAATCTCTGTGTAACTGAACCTTCCCATTCATTGCCATCTGTTTCTGATAGTGTGGCAAATTATTGACAAGGCAATGAAATCCGGTGGACTAAAACTTGCAAAAAATAATGCTGTTTTCTGCAAATGAAACCTTCAGACCTTCATTTGAAGGACTGAATCTTCCACTTACCAGGATGGTGATGAACAATATTTATTGATTCAAATTAATATTTAAAAAGGGCCCTTCCAGAACTAACTCTAAGATAGGCATAATTGAAAATACTACTCTAGCCCTGGGACTGCGTGTGTCTTTTCAGTCTGTGAGCTGGTCTCCAAATGAGGTGCAAGTGGTACCTGGGACCACGGCAAAATGGCTTAGGTCTCGGATGTGATCCTTGCTGTTTCCAATCCTTCATCAAGTACTGGCTATTGCTCACTGCTGTGCTTGGGCAGTCATAACTTACTGGCTAAAAACAAACCTGAAACAGTTCTGTCTCAAAAAGGCAAAAATAAATATGATTCTCAGTAATGTTTTAAAAGCTCAACCCCAAGGTAAGTTTGTTTTAAAACATGCCAGCATTACGTGATTTTTGTTTGTGTGTGTGTGTGTGTGTGTGTCAGGCTATTCGGGCGAGAATCATCACCGTTTTATGTGATTAAAAAATATACCCAGCAAAGATTAGCCAGAACCTTTCTTTGGGGGGTGGGGGTTGTTGGGGACTAAAGGATGTTATGTACCATTGTGCACACTCTGAATATTACTCCATTAACTTGCGTTTCTAATGCAAGTTAAGGTAATGGAATACGATAAGATCCATTAGACTGTGGAATACTCTCCCAAGGGAAGTGGTAGAAGTCTTGTCACTTGATATTTAGAGTTAATCTGGACACAACACTTGAAGGTACTATAACGAAAAATCTTGTATTGACACAGGGCTTCATAGGCCTTTAACTTCTGTGAAGTTAACATTACTTTATGTGGTAAAATGTATCGTGTTCACATTAGCACTTACCGTTCTTAGATGCCAGTCCTCCTTGGTTTTAGGACAATTTTTGGCTCTTCTTTCAGCAGTATCTTTCTGGCTACCAGCACTAAGACTCTGGACTGCCGCCTAAACAATCTGGCAAATAAATTGTCATTTGATGCTGGTACCTTTTTAAAACCAGACTTACCTTAAAAACTGCACTTGGTCATCTTCACTATAATCACTTTAGAAACAACTCAGATGGATCAATAGAGTTTTAACATTACTGTATATCAGTCATATTTCTCTCTTGAAAGCTGCAAGATTTACTTTGATTGTTTGGTTTTTCCTCCTCTGCGTTACTGAATTTCTGCTGGTAAGAAAATGGAGTTCTACTGAAAGATGTGGCAAACTAGACTGGAAACCTGTCTGTTTGGGAATCGAATCTCTTCTGGCAAGAGTATCACAATTAGAAAACAAGAAGCCTACAAAATGTTTTTTTTAATCCTGTATTTTAAAACAGAGTTTCAGGTTCCAGCTGTCTTTTTAATCGGCTTCCCCCCCCCCCCCATCACCTGCTGAATGTTGCTTGAGTCAGCATGTTGTAATTGGTCTGTGGAGAAAACAGCCTCTCTGGCTTAGATCTAGATCCTTACTGGTATCACTTAAAACCCAAATGGCTTCTGATGCAAAAGCAATTTTTCTACTCTTTGGCTTTCCATGTACTAGCAAACTCGAACACTTCTGAGCACTGTTTGTACCACTGTTGTATTGGCCGAGAACACTTGGCTAATTGTATCCTGTAATTAAATTCTTCATTAGCAATAAAGTTAATCTTCTCAGTGCACATAAAACCTGACCCACAGCTTGAACTGGCAGAATTGCAGTTGTTCATAGACCTCTTTTTTCCAGGCCCAAAGGTTTCATTCCAAAACCAGAAGCAATTAGTAGAAGCAAAAATTCCCTTTTCTGAGTGAAGGATCCAATAATAATAATATATTGTACTTATACAGCAACTTTCTTCTGAAGATTTCATATATTTTAAGCCTAGATGGGACCATTATGATCCTCTCGTCTGCCCCTGTGCATATCGTAGGGCAAATGATGTCAGCCATTAATCTCTGCATCAAATCCACAACTTCTGTTTGAACTATAGATATGTTTTAGTAAGACATCCATTCTTGATTTGATTTAAAAACTGAGAGTGATGGAGAATCCATGACTCCCTAGGCAAGTTGTTGCAATGGTTAATTACCTTCACTGTTAGAAGTTTGTGCCTTATTTTTGGTGTGAAATTGTCTAGCTTGTTTCCTACCACTGGAACTTGTTATGCCTTTTTCTGCTAAAGGAAAGAACCATCTACTGCCAGATATCTCTTCCCCAAGTAGGTACTTGTAGACCGTGGTCAAGTCACCTCTTAACTTTCTCTTGGATAAATTTAAATAGGTTGAGCTTCTTAAGTGTCTCACTATAAGGCGTGTGTTCCAGGCCTCAAATCATTCGTGTAGCTTTTTTTCTCAACCCTTTCCAATATTTTGACGTGCGAACACAAGAACTGGACCCAGGATTCCAGTAACTGTCTCACTAATGCCAGATACAGAGGTAATACCACCTCACTAATCCTACTTGATACTTTCCTGCTAATACATCTCAGGATTGAGTTTGCCCTCTTAGCTAAATCTTTGCACTGGGAGCTCATGTTCAATTGGTTATCTACCAGTTGACCCTTTAAGTTCTTTTCAGTGTCACTGCATTCCAGGACCCAGCCTCCTATCTTATAAATGTGACCTCCATTCTTTGTTCCTAGGTGTATGACCTTGTGTTTGGTGGTATTAAAACACATGCTGTTCAAATGAGCCTGCCTTACCAAGTGAGCCAGGTTGGCCTATGTAACTGATCTGTCCCCATAGTTCTTTAAATTACCGGGTCTCTAAACACCTAAGTGAAGCAAGTAAATACTCCAAATCTTCATCCCCATTCCAATCACTAGACTGTGCTTCCTTTTCTTGAAAATTTGAAAACCAGGCAGTTCTTATTTCATGACTCTTGTTCCTGAAGAGAAAGAAGCACTTCACATGTGAACTGCTGTGTGCTGTCTTTTCCCCACCCATCATATGAAGGTTCAAATCCCTACGTGCCCCATCTGCATTTTAATTTTGTTAACCAGTTCTTGTGGCAACTTTATCATTATCCGCTTCTAATTCTGCTTAGAGAAATAGTTATTTCAGCTAATAGGCTAGTGTTCATCATGCCCTCAGAATGTGCTTCAAAGAATCTCTCTCATTTGGTTTTTAGATTTCAGATTTTTACTACAGTTCATTTTAAGCTGTTGGAATCGAAGAGGAAAGCCCAGCTGATCCGAAAGATCTGTTATTACTTAAATCTGTCACCCCGTCAGTGGAAAAACTAAACACAAACAATAGCCACTGTTGGTGGTACCCACAAAAATCAATGTGTGTGTGTGTGTGTGTGTGTGTGTGTATACTCCCCTGGTGACTGCACTGCAAGAGAGGGGAATCCATCCAGGATGCTGAGACTCAAAGCAAAGAAGTGCAATTTAGTATGATTTTAATAATGAAATGTTCAATCAGGGATCTTTCTGATTTGAGCCTGATCCTGCATGGTGTTGATGAAATTAAGACCTTAGCATCTCCTAGCATTGTGCCCTCTAAGAGCTGTGCAAAATCCAGGTGTTATAAAACAGGAGTTCTCAACATGTTTCTTTCTGAAGTCCCCCCCCCCTTAACATGCTATAAAAATTCCAGGACCCAGCGGGGGGGCGGGGCTCTGAGTTTTAGCTGTGGGGATCTTGGCGCTTCAGCCCTGTGGGTAGGAGGCTCCAGCTGCAAGGGGGGTTCAGGGCTTCTGTCCTGCAGGGCACCAGGGCTTGTAGCTTCTGCCCTGTGGGATGGGGGGGGCCTCGGGGCTCGCAGACCCCCCCCCCCAAATGGCTCGTAAACCCCTGGTTGAGAACCGCTGCTGTAGAACACTGAGGGTGTTTTGGGTGGTGACTGCTTGAAGAGAAAGTAATGTACAGGTCCACTGTGCTGTGTCCATGCCCTTGTAATTGCCCCTTTGTGTGTCTGGTGGATAATCCTGTTTGTTGGACCATTCTGTGTTGGCGCTGAAGTAGCCCTGAGCTTTGTCCCAAAATATAATATTGATTAGCCACTTGAGTCTTTAGCCACTTAATCTGTGACCTTGAGTCCGGCAAACCTCGAAAACAGATCATAATGCTACAAGTTTTTTTAATTAAATGCCTAATTAAAATTGGTCACTCTCCCTTATAATAGTAAATTTAAATGTAATGATCTGTTTAAATATTAATAACTCTTTATCTAAAAAACCGCACTCATTTGTATTGCGAGGGTAACTCGTGCTAGATAATATTAGCTGAAGCCATTGCAATTCGTCCCTTCCTTCCCTTTGGAAGTGATACTTGGTTTGGAACGATCGTGTTGCAAGTCTAGATGTCTTTGCAGTGGAACGAATCTTTTAGCCTTGTTCATTGACAAACCTATTGAGTTCCTGCTATAGAAGCAGGAGTCAGATTAAGCTAATAGCCGGTGGTCCTAGATAAACCAGCACTGCTCACAAGACTTCCTCAGTTTTGAAGATTGAAGCTACTCAAATCCTTGGTCAGTTGATCCTCTGGCACAGATTAGAACAGATTTCCTCAGACTGCAAATGCCTTGGAGCAGGGATAGTCCTTCACAAGTGTTTGGCGTAGACTTGATCAAACATTTTCGCAAAACACCTTTTGTTTTGGCTGAAATTTGTTTTTTGACCCCCCCCCCCCAATTGTTGTGGGGGGGGGGAACCCAATTTTTTTCTCTTTATTTTTTCATCCCTACTAGAAAAAATGATGGGGGGGGGGGAAAGAGTGTTTCCCCACCACCACCGAAATGGAACAATGGGGAGTGGCCACGTGCATCTTGAAAGGGGGCTGACTCATTCATTTATATCAGTTGAACATTAACTTTTTCACTATTCCTGGGACCAAAGTTGCAAGCTGCCAAGAGCTTCCTGTGAGTTGCTGAGCATGCACAACTCTCTAGCAATTCAGAGGCTTGGATGGGGTGGCCAGCCTGTGGCTCCGGAGCCGCATGTGACTCTTCAGAAGTTAATATGCGGCACCTTTTATAGGCACCGACTCTGGGGCTGGAGCTACAGGTGCCAACTTTCCAATGCGCCAGGGGGTGCTCACTGCTCAAACCCTGCCTCTGCGATAGTCCTTGCCCCCGTTTCCTGCTCCCTCCCTTGAGCCTTCCATGCTCTTGCTCCTTCCCCTTCCCCCCCCGAGCCTCCTGCACGCCATGAAACAGGTGATCAGGAGGTGTGGGAAGGGAGCGGGAGCCGCTGATCGGCAGGGCTGCCAGTGGGCGGGAGGTGCTGGGAGCCTGGGGGGAGCTGATGTGGGGGCTGCTGACGTATTACTGTGGCTCTTTGGCAATATACATTGGTAAATTCTGGCTCCTTCTCAGGCTCAGGTTGGCCACCCCTGGGCTTGGACCTCATTTTAGAAAATACTCTAGGATTGTGGGTGGAGCTTGGACCATGGGCAGTGTGTGAGACATGTACCTCAACATCTTTCCACTTGTGGCCCTTGTGTAAGTGATCACTGTTTTAAAGTTGAGAGTGGAAATCCATATGCACAACCCCTGCCCTTTTTTGGTTCTTGGCCTTCTCCTGATGCTTGTGCCGATGTGTTTGTGGCTTTGCTTTTAGCTGCACAAACATTTTGTTAAATTCCACTTTAGTTATCATTGATAATATTATCTGCAGCAAGAAGCCAAGTTGGACACATGCCAGTTCCCAGAATGCTCTTTGGCCTCAGTTATTTCATTGTTGTGCTGATGTCTGAGCTTTGGGAGCAGAGTCAAAAGTTTGGGTAGAGCTGGCCCCAAGTTTTGTGGAGCCCTGTGCCAACTAGGGCATGTAAGGATTCCTACAAAGTGCATGTTATGGAGGATTGGGGGAGGATAGTGTGGGATTTAGGGCTTGGCAGATGAATGTAGCGCTGATTAACAAGATGAGACAGGTTTATCTTCTGGGTTCTGGGCACTTGTTATCCCTTCTTCCTCTGGGATAGGAGAAAAGCCCAAGTAAAACTAAGGGTATGATTCTAATGCTCTGATGTTGTTATACTGGGTTGGCTCCACTGGCTTCAATAGAGTTAATCCCAGTTCACACCCATAAACATTGAATTGGAATGAGACCCTATGATTTCTAAACAATTCCTCAGTAGTTCCATTCTATTATTATTCTATTCCAATACAATAAAATTGCTGTAGGTTTTCAACACAATAAAAAATCCCAGATATTCTCGCAGTTCCTCTATGTTAAATATGTGAATGACGCCTAGGAGTAGGATGAAGGTCCATGTATTTAGCTTTTGATTTAATTTCTCAGAAGGGCACTGCTCAAATACCCCAGTGGCAAAAGTACCTCGCTTAAAATTCCTTTCTACAGTCTGTTTTGCAAGTGAAAATTGAGGGAGATTTCCTTCAACTCTTGTCATGTTTTCATAAACATATTAATAAACGAATTGACCAAATCCTAGCATTCAGCTTCCTCTTGCTAACTAAATTGAACCATATGTTTAGGTCCCATAGCTTCTTTGGATTTTAAGAAGAGGTTAAAAAAGTACCTATTTGCATCACCTTGGGGTATTGAAATTCTAAGCACAAATAGTTTTGCATAATTTATTACTCTCGTTGTGGTTTTGCTCATACAATAAGTTCAACTTCAAAGTACTTTGTCTCCACTTGTAATTATTTATGTGCAGCAAAAAAATCATTAAGTACCCTCCAAGCAATGCCTTGTTCCTGTCTGATCAGTAGTTGATTCTAGTTCTTGCCTGTTCATGAAATTTCTCACACACTTGTAAAGGGGCACTGTTAGGACAAAGATCTTCTCTTAAATACCCCTCCACCATTTTCCTCCCCTGGACTTTAGATTTGTAAAATTGAAACACTATAAAAACGTGCATTTTTTTTCCCCCTTACCCTGGCTATGCTGGATGTTTACCTTCAGCGGTTTAGCTTGGACAATGAAGGTCGACTTGTCAATTTCACTTGTATTTATAGTGAGTTTCACTTGCCAGTTCTTTCCCACTGGCACAACGCAGCAACGCTGGGGCTGCAAACAGTGCCAGGGAATCTCTGGACAGCAGGATGGTAGTAATATGTGGTATTAATTATTTATATGGAATACAACATTGGAAGGACACTCTACCCCTGTAGACTCTGGGGCAGTATGGTCAGCCCTTGGCCTGTTTTAAACACGAGACCATCTGGTACTCTGCACTCCGGGACCCCATTGGTATCCACAGCTCATTAGCAATGGGGCTGAAAGGGGAGACCACACAGTGTTCAGTCTCTTCTGGGTGGCTTTCATCTGTCATTGCTGTCCAGCAGTTTAGGAGTGGCAGACTCAGGAGTGCACTATATCAAACTGCTATTAGGACAAGTCAGACCAAGACGGGAATGCAGAGTGGAGGTGGGCAATGCAATGAAAGAAAATACCAGGGGAGGGTGAGGGTTCCCCAGAACATGGGAAAGGAATCTTCCTGTTGTCTTAAAACACACAAATATATATATATATATATATATATATATGCATTTCATCGTCTCAGGATGTGGGGCACTTTGCCCTTGAGAGGTACCATGGGTATGAGCAACCACGGCTTCCATTGACATTTTAACCTTCAGGAGCCTGGCCAGTACTAAAGATGTGTTAGACCCTGAAGACTAGCCAATTTGGGGGGGTAAGTAAGAACCTCTATGCACAGTGTGGTAGGAAGAAGGAGGGATGTGTGACCACTAGGAGAATAAGTCTGGTCAAAATATTTTGGTGAAATCGGGCCTAATGCACCCTCCTGCCTTGGTCTGGAATTCCCCTACTGCCTCTGGCTTACATGGAAGACTTTCCTCACCTCTACCTGGCCCTGCCCACTCCTGCCTCAAGTGGGGCAGGCAGGCAGCCCAGGAGTAATTGCAGGGGGTAAATATTCAGACAGGATGGAACATTTTTTGAAATTTTGCAATTTCAGTGATTTCCTGCTCTTTCCCCCACCCCTCCCCCCACTCCCCAATCAAAATCGTGGATTTCACTGGAGAGTGGGTGGTAAGGACAGGATGACATTTTGGTGAAAATATTGATCAATTTTCCGACCAGTGTCACTTACTAGCCTAGAGCCTGGAGATGATCCTGTTTTAAAGGGTATCTGGCTGGAGAGTGGGAGCAGGTAGGGAGCATGAGATTCCCTGCCATCCATAGGGCAGCATGGTATGTGTTCTCTTTCAGCATTTGCAGGAGGAGCCTGGGGGAAGGTGTGAGAATGAGAGAGGGGTTAGGAGAGAGAAGCAGGACAGCGAGAGGAGAAGAGAGGAGGTGCTGAAGTTAGCCCTTTCCTGTCCCTTCATTTTTGTATTCTAAAGCGGTATCTATGCCAGCACACTATGTAGCTGTAACTTGCCACTAGTGGTAGCAAGGGTGGAAGATGCACTGCACACAGGGCTCAGGCATTTTTACCACTGTGTTGTCTAAGCTAGTAGGGTTATGTCTAAGCCACTAAGGTTATGTCTGCGCCGGAGCTGGAGGTATAATTCCCAGCTTGGGTAGATACCCTCACTAGCGCTGATCGAGCTGGAAGGTGTAACTTCCAGTTAAGACAGACATCCCTATGCTAGCTCTGATCAAGCTAGTGTGCTAAAAATAGCCGTGTAGCCTCAGCTGCCTGGGTGGCAGCACGAGCTAGCTGCCCTGAGTGTGTACCGAGGAGGTCAGATGGAATGGGACTCAGGGTGGCTCGCCTGTCTCTCCGCCTGTGGAGCTGCAGCTACCCTGCTGTATTTAACGCACTAGCTCAATCCGAGCTAGCGTGGGTATGTCTGCCTTAACTGGATAATACATACGCTAAAGGGTGGGTGTTGCTGGTTTATACTAGCACATCTGCCAGAGGGGCTGCACTGGGGAAGCATTGCCACTTTGCTTTATGCTAGAAAATGTCAGTGTAATGTAAGTGTTACCCAGCAAATGTCATGTTGAGAACTATTGTTATCTTTACAGATAGAAAACTTCCCACCTTGCATGACCCACAACTACAATGCTTCTCATGCCCTAAAGCTGAAACCTTATTTACTTCTCAAATCTGACTTAATTGTTTTAATAACTGAGATTTCCTCTTATCATGATCCTAGTTCTTCTACCGATTAATTCCACCCAAGGTAATGAACTATCATGTAGAGCAACGGGGAACTGCTCTCATACTCTGCATTCCTCCAATCGTTTTTTTGGATGCTAATGAAGAGAACCAGGGAGATATCAACCATTACTATATACAGGGCCTGAATAAATCAGCGTGTATGGATCATTGAGCATCTTTGTTGTAAAACAAATGGCCTGTGGTCAGTTAATCATACAAAAAAAATCTCTTGGGCCCCACAGCAATATTCATAAGTCCCAAATCCTTTTGCAGTTTCATAAATAGAACATCTGTTAAAATATGGAGAAATTACAGCCACAAATGATTGTTTACAAATGTAGCTGTTGCGGATTGTTAGGGATACAGAGAGTTATTGCTCTAGTTTTGCAGAAGCCTCATCTCTCCCTGGTTCACACCTGCTTTTTGTTTTACCTTCCAAATCTCCTTTTGTTCCATTATCTCTCATTGTTCTTGACAAGTTGCTCTGATCCTGTGTTGGCTGTAATGCAGCTAAGGCCTTGGCTACACTTGCAGATGTACAGCGCTGTGAGTTAAACCTGACTTCGTGCAGCTGAGTAGGGAAAGCGCTGCAGTCTGTCCACACTGACAGCTGCCCAGCGCACTGTCGTGGCCACATTTGCAGCAATTGCTGCGCTGTTGGGAGTGGTGCATTATGGGCAGCTATCCCACAGAGCACCTTTTCCCATTCTGGCACCGTGCGTTGTGGGAAGGGGGCGTGGGTGCAGGGGATTCTGGGTCCTGTCCCAGTGCCCAGTGATGCATCACTTCGCATCCCAGAAATCCCTTTGTTTCCGTCCATCTTTCAACGGTTTCTGTGCAGCGCGATCTGTCTGCGGGAAATGGAGTCCAAACTGCTGAGGCGTATGCTGACGAGTCTCGCCAGCACGTCACGTTTGGCTGTCAAACTATTCCTTAAGATCCAAAGTGACAGCGAGGGTGAGAAGTCTGACGATGCTATCGAGCCACGTAACACGTAGGACACGAAATTGCTTGTGGCATTCACGGACGTGCTCAGTACCGTGGAATGCCGCTTTTGGGCTCAGGGAAACAAGCACCAGGTGGTGGAATCACATCGTCATGGAAGTCTGGGATGACGAGCAGTGGCTGCAGAACTATCAGATGAGAAAAGCCACTTTCGTGGGACACTGTGAGGAGCTTTCCCCCACCCTGCGGCGCAAGAACACGAGATTGAGAGCTGCCCTGCCAGTGGAGAAGTGGGTGGCTATTGCAATCTGGAAGCTGGCAACTCCAGACAGCTACCGGTCGGTTGCAAACCAGTTTGGAGTGGGAAAGTCGACCATTGGAATTGTGTTGATGCAAGTTTGCAAGGCCATTAATCGCATCCTACTCAGAAGAACCGTGACTCTGGGTAACGTGCAGGAAATAGTGGATGGCTTTGCACAAATGGGGTTCCCTAACTGTGGAGGGGCGATAGATGGGACGCACATTCCTATTCTGGCACCACCCCACCTAGGATTCGAGTACGTTAAGCGGAAGGGGTATTTCTCTATGGTTCTCCAGGCGCGTGTGGATCACCGTGGGCGTTTCATTGACATTAACACAGGCTGGCCCGGAAAGGTGCATGACGCACGCATCTTTCGGAACACTTGGCTGTTCAGGAAGATGCAGGCCGGGACTTTTTTCCCAGAGCGGAAGATCATGGTAGGGGAAGTTGAAATGCCCATTCTGATCCTTGGAGATCCCGTTAATGCGTTAATGCCGTGGCTCATGAAACCCTACACAGGGAGCCTTGACAGCAGCAAGGAACTGTTCAACTACAGGCTGAGCCGGTGCCGAATGATTGTGGAGTGTGCCTTTGGCCATTTAAAGGGCCGCTGGCGATCTCTGTATGGGAAGCTGGATTTGGCCGAAAACAGCATCCCCGCGGTTATATCCGCGTGCTGTGCCCTCCATAATATTTGTGAAGGGAAGGGTGAAAGCTTCACTCAGGCATGGACCTCCGAGGTTCAATGCCTGGAGGCTGAATTTGCACAGCCAGAGAGCAGGGCTGTTACAGGGGCCCAGTGCAGGGCTGCAAGGATTAGGGATAACTTGAGGGAGCAATTTGAGGCTGAAAACCAGCAGTGATATCTGGTGCCCTGCACGGGAGTGAAGTGCAGTAGTTCCAATCTTTAGGAATCAGTGTCTGCTTAGCAGACAAACAGACTTGCAGTGCCTGTTTATTTCCTGGGCTAAGGAGTCTTTTACTTTTATGCAATAATAAAGAATGTTTTCAAAGCCAAAGAATCCATTTATTGAAAAGAAACAAGAGGGTGGAGTGGGGAACAGTACAATTACAGATTCACGTATGTCCTGTCTGGTGTGCTGCGCAGTGAGTGCTGCACTTCAGGACAGCTATACTGCATGGTGATGGGGGTTGAGTGCAGAGGGTACGGGTTGTGGTTTTCAGGGCTGGGTGGTGAAGATACTGGTGTTGGAGGCAGCAGGTGGCGTGAAGAACATGAAGTTGGGGAAAGTGGATTAGAGGTGACAGTGGGGCACAACGGAAAGAGTTTTAGGACAAGGGCTGTGGGGAGGTGGCGTTTGCGTTTGCGGTACTGCTCCTCTTTCTGCATGGCTACCAGCTCCTGGATAGTGTCTGCTTGGCGCTCCAGGATGCTTATGAGCCTATCAGTGCTTTGCTGCTGGTGCGCGGTGCTTTGCCGCCGGTGCGCTGCGTTTTCCTGGCAGATCTTGCTTTCTCTCTCCCTCCAGTTCTGTGCTTTCTCATTCTCTTTAATAGATTGCCGCATCACTTCTTGCAGCATGTCTTCTTTGGTTTTTCGCGGTCTCTTCCTGAGTCTTTGCAGTCTCTGAGCAGGCGATAAGAGGGACGGCTGAGGTCTCAAGGTTGATGCAGCGGTATAGGCAAAATGCAACATTTAACAGAGGCAGCATTGTTTATACCAGACAGAGTAATGATTTCCCCCGCACTTAAGGAGTAGAAAATACATAGGGTCTACACAATAACATAATTTTCCCGTCCAAAACAGAGCACACACATCCCATGGGAGCCTCAAAATGGTGAGTAAGGGGGACTGATTGTTTCAGGGCTGCACTGTCCTCTGGGTTTCTGTGCCTTGGAGAGAGCCAACCGCTTCAGGGGGCACCTACACTGAACACTGTCCCAACATTTTCCACAGGAGTTCGTCCTGGACGATATCTCACTGCTGAGGGTGACCTGAGAAGCAAGGGAGGGTCTTCTACTGCAATGCAGCTTCCGCCCTGGCCCATATGCAGCTTGCCTGTGTGCAGCAATGGTCCCCTTACGGCACAGTGGCACGGACACGTTAGCCTGGCTGGGACAAGGACCACGGTGGCTCTCCCAATAAACCTGCGCAAGCGCATTGCACACGTTCTAGATGAGACATTCGAGGAGATTACCGAGGCCGATTACCACGATGTGATAAACCACATCAATGCACTATTCTGCATCTAGGCATGCATGCCTAACCCTCCTCTCCCAAAGAGTCCGCACCGAAAAAATTCCTTCCTGAAAAACACAACCACTTACCGGGAACCTGCTCTTCTGTTTGTCCTCCACCAAGTACCGGCCGCTGCGACTGGCTACCTTCCTCCTGGCTCGAGAAGAGCTCCTGGCTGCATGGCTCCAGGGATTCTGGGGTGTCTCCATCTGGCCCACCACCATCACTCCCGTTTTCCTCCTCCTCCTCCCCCACCGGTTCTGAAGTGTCCATGGTGGTGCTCGGAGTGGAGGTGGGGTTAACCCCAAGTATCGCATCCAGCTCTTTGTAGAATCGGCAGGTTGCGGGGCGGGAGCATCTGAGCGGCCCTTTGTGTCAGGGGCTTTGCGGTTGGCACACCGCAGCTCCTTCACTTTAATCCTGCACTGCAGGGCGTCCCGGTCATGGCCCCTTTCCATCATGTCCTTTGATACCTTCCCGAAGGTATCATAATTTCTACGGCTGGAGCGCAGCTGGGACTGTACAGCTTCCTCCCCCCAAACACTGATGAGGTCCAGTAACTCGCCATTGCTCCATGCTGGGGCTCGCTTGGCGCGTAGAGGCATGGTCACCTGGAAAGATTCGCTGATAGCACTCCACACCACGCCGGGCTGAGCAAACAGGAAGGGGATTTTTAAAATTCCCGGGGAATGTAAAGGGTCGGTCACATGGTTGGTTACCTGAGGCCAGGGCAGTAGAGTTTGAACTGATGACCAGAGTGGCTAGAACAGACATTGTGGGATACTGCCGAATAATTCTGGAGGCCATTCACAGCGCATTGGGCGGCCACACTGGCGCCGCAGCGCTGCAGCGGCAGCGCAATACTTGTTATTCCTCTCGGAGAGGTGGAGTACATGCAGCACTGCAACCACGGAGATACAGCGCTGCAAATGCCTTGCCAGTGTGGACGAGGAGTGAGTTACAGCACTGGGGGCGGCTTTACAGCGCTGCAACTCGCAAGTGTAGCCACGGCCTAAGAGAAGACCAAGACACGTGGTGGTAAGTTGGCATCCGCTACTCTCTCCCCCCCCCCTCTAGAAAACATCTACCATCCAGCGCATTCAGTCTTAAGCAGCCTGAGGCATAGGAGCCTTAATCAGTTTCACACTTTCCTTATTGCCCTTGGACGCTAATACACAGTGAATGCATTTGGCTACTTGTCCACGTTGAAATTTTATGTTTGTTGATGTTGGCATCACCTTCAGCTACAATTAACCTCCCCAAGTAAAGTCTTAGCTGACAAACAGGCCTGTGTGTCATCGTTATGTAAACAAGAGGCAGCAGGAACCCATGGGCCTGAACTCGTGGTATGCTTCGGTGTTTTTCCTTTAAATGCAATGATCTTCGGTGCAGATGAACTTTTTCTTTGTTTCTCCCGCACTGAAATGAGAACTGCAGGCACTTTGATAAATGTGCTGGAAGATTATCTGCTCTCATGGTAACTCTCTGGGAAAGTGTGCTCTTTATCATTTGCTTAAGTGCTGACTCTGCAACTTCCTAATGCAGATACTCCTGAGTGAATAGTAACAGACAGGCCTATGCCACCATTAGTTTCTCCTTCCAGCCCTATTTTTCCTATTTCTTTCTCCCCTCTCTACCCACTGAAACTGAGCAACCTCCCAAAGACTCGACTAGGTTATATTAGCTCTCTCTGTAGTTATAGCAGTTCCTGTGTTATTCAGAGAAGCCTAATGTAACACACTGCATGGGAGGTACAGTTGATACATCTTCATATTGATCTATTACCTAGAGGGAACTGATTAATGGCAGCCAATGCTGGGTTCCATGAGCCCTCTCTCTGCTGAATGAAATAAGTCCTGCTCTTTGGGGTGATTCCCCTATCCTGGTGCACAGCCCAAGTAGACAGGTTGAATGAGGAGGTGCTGGGAGATGAAGGCAGGAGAGGAAGAAGTCCTCATCAGGCCACAGAGCATCAGTAGGCCAGTGGCTGATGCTCCCACTCTGTGCCATGGAGTCAGGGACTGGTTGGTAGGGTCCTGTACTAACCGATCCTTTGTTCCCTCTGTCCTGGGTTACAAGGGAGCCAGTGTGTGCCGTAGTATGCAGAAAGTGTATCTTCCCCTGAACAAGCCTCCACAAAACTTTTACACCCCCCCCCCCCCCCCCAAGTTCCACTACTCTTTCCACATACACAGGGGCCTCTAAGGCCTTGAAGATGAAAAGCAGGATTTGCTCTTTGGGGCGAAAATGTCTTGTCGGATGGTGCAGGGATAGAGTGACCAGATGCCCCGATTTTATAGGGACAGTCCTGATTTTGGGGGCTTTTTCTTATATAGGCACCTATTCTCCCCCCCCCCCCCATCCCAATTTTTCACACTTGCCCTCTGGTCACGCTATGCAGGGACAACATTCTGGCAGATGCCTGGAAAAAGGTGTAACGCCCCCACTGGAAACAAAGCAAGGGCAGACTAATCAGTGACACCTTGAGGCTTCCTTTCACTTGTGTGACAAATTAGGAGGTGAGGGGCGAGCTGGAGGTGAAGGGATTGAATGAGAGAGAGCCAGCAGAGTGTAAAAAAGTTGGGGTGAATTAGGCAGTGAAAGAGACAGATTGCATGTCGAGGTGGCATAAAGGGATCAGAGGGTGAAAGCCAATTAACTGATCAAAGGCAGAGAAACCGAGCCCTAAAGAAAGAGGGTTGATTAAGTGGAGAAGACTAAAAATGCATGTTAATAAAATGGCTAGGGGGCTTCAATGAATTTGGAAGTACAGCTGGCCCTGGGTCAGTGTGTGGACAGGGAGAATAGAGAGACGGGGGCTCCAGAGAGGGAGGCTGTTTAATCGCCTTCCACTGTTCTCTCTTTCCTTGTATGTTTTATGCTCTTCCACGTTCATGGTAGAATCCCTTGCACAACTAACCATGTGGTTAGTACTCTCTGCAGACCTAAGGGTCACCGGTGGAGTTGGGCTCCTCGGGCAGTATCTTTTAGAACTAGAATTGCTTCTGTTTTGTGATTGCCAGCTAAACTGTCAGGACTGAAACAAACACTCAGTAAAACATGGGGCTGCTTTAAAATGAAGAACCTGATTCTGTTCTCACTGCTTTTACATCAGTGGAGTTCCACTGACTTCAGGGGAGTTACTGTTGAGTTACACCAGTATGAAGGGAGAATCTGGCCCAAGGTTCTCAAAAATGCAGTCAGGTCCAATTCCTTTCTTCTTATGCCAGCCTGAGTAATTCAGCGGGGCATCTTCATTGATAGAGAGCGCTTCTCCACGGGAGAAGAAATACAGGTGAACAGCTCTGCAGGCACTGTTCTCTGTTTGGGAGGAGGGATGGAAGATCCACATAACACATCCTTCAGGAGCAGTGCAGCCACTGTGTCACTGCACATATTCCCTTCTGCAGAAGATCTTCCAGGTTTTTGCCTCTTCCATGCCCTTACTGCAGAGGCTAATGCCGGCACTAGCCCTGAGTGCAAAGACTCCCACTGGGCCTGATTTCAAGAGGTGCTGAGCACTTGTTGAAGTCAATGGGAGCAGTTGAAGTTATGGCTACTCATCGCTTCTGAAAACCGGGCCTGGAGTGCTGCTGCTTGCACCCTCTCACTTCCTTGCTCACCTGTGCGTGGGCCAAGCCCTGGCTGTTTAACTCATCCTAGTGAACCACACTGTGTCTTGACTAAAGCCTTTGGGGTATACTAAGGGCCTGACTCCCAGCAGTGACTTCAATTGGGACTGAGCAGTGAGCACCTTCAAAAATGAGTCCCTTAAATAAATACCAAGAGCCCAGTGTGAATAGAAGGTCAGAATGAATCTCTCTAAAACAGATACTTCCTTGTAATATATCTTTTAGTACTCACCACCTATTGAGCATGCAGTAACCATTCAAACACCATTAAATGGCTTTTGGAGAATCTTAACAATTTGGTGCCCGCTGAGTGGTCTGTGTATGTCCAGTTGGAAAACACCCCTGCTCTGCTGCTCATTGTGCCAGACCTTGATGTTCCCTTGACTAGCACAAGAAGTGTGGAAGAGGCCAACAGCAAAAGGGTTAACTTGCATCTTTTGCCAGGATGTTTCCCAGTTTATGCAAACTGCGTTCCAGGTCTGGGACCTAGGGTGTCAAATACATTTCCTCCCTGCCAGTGATTACGGCAGAAATGCTCTCTGTGACTGACAGGCCAAAGAACGACACATTTAATTAATAGCCGTAATTATGCCATGGAGTAATCTGGGGTATTTGGGGCATTCAGAAGTTAGCTCAGATGCTCTTTGCTGAGCGCTGCGTTTTTGAAGCACAGCTATAGAGTGTTGTTCTAACCCAGCATATCCCATCATCTCTGCTCTTGGGATACAGGAGGCACATTCTGGTTTTCTTTGTCTCCTTGTGTAGGTGTGATGGGCTGCTCAGAGCTAAGACAGTCTATAGTTTGCCATCTGTAATGATTTTATCCATTGAATTTAAAAAGAAACCATGGTTATCAAACAGCTGGAGAAACTGTCTGACAAGCAGAGATGGTATGAGTCACAAAATGTGGATCCAAATCTGAAGGCCCTCAAAGTTCAAAAATGTTTGATTTCCTTATTTGAATCTGGGACATTATACAGATATGCCTAAATTGGAACGTTCAGGTGCAGATCTGGACTCAAATTCAATGACCATTTTTGTTGTTGTCAAACCCCCGTTTTATGGACAAAAAACCCCAAACAACCCAGCAAAATGTCAACCAGCTCTATCCTCAATTATGATCTTGGAAATAATTGCAGGTGCTAGGAAGGCAGTATGTACTGGGCTGGATTAGTTTTCCTGTCTTTAAAATGAGGATGATGATACTGACCTCTTTTGTAAAGCACTTTGGGATCTATGGGTGAAAAGTGCTATATAAGAGCAACATGTTAGTAGTAGTATTTTGCAGGCGCAAATAATTGTGCGTGCATTTTATAACTCTGGGACATCTAAGCACCTGATATTTTGTTGGCACAGTTACTAGATAACTCCCTGTTAACTTCCTGTACCCTCTTGGGCAGGTAGTTCCAAATTCATTGTGTGTCCTTCACTCGCATTTATTGAATGCTTTAAATATCTTGACTTATGAAAGGTGCACTATAAAATTGAATGCGATCTACCAAACTAAGAACTCCCTCTGAAGATTGTGGATTTGTATGCCTTTACACCAGCTCTGAATTTGATCCTATGTTCCTAAAGTAGAGTTCATTTCTATTTGATCTGCCGACTTGATCCCTGTTGTTTTTCCACCATGATTAAAATGTCTAAATGGGGCCACCCCAATTTACAGTTCGTTTCAAGAAAGTGGCTCTTATGTCATGCCAACCCTCAGTATGTTCACTTGTTAAATTATGCGTATACTAATGAAGTGTGAAAATCAGCCAAATAACAACTCTCTGTAATCGCTTAATGTCCCCAGAGCATTGTGGCTTTTTTATTATTATTATTTTATGATTTGCAGGCCATTCTGAGTCACGTTTCTTCAGGGCATTCTTCCAACAACTGGGGCTAATTAGCATTTTCATTTTTACCCCTTCTGAGGAGGTCTGGGCGAGCGCTCAAACCCCACAGTGCTATTTTCATTTTCTGTCTTGAACTAAGTAATCCCTAGTTTTCCATTATAGTTCGGAATGGTTTCCCATCGCAATTGCTAGAATCCACTTCATTGCCCTCTGCTTGGGTCTGGGAGTGTTGGGAGGAAAAGCCTCAAACATTAGGCATTCCAAGGTCACTTTTGCTGTGCTAGAAATCTCTTTGGAATTTCACCCTGTGGATTGGTACTTCTCTCTCCTACCTCCCACTTGGGTTGGCCTCCTGGACAAAGGTACTATTCCATCTTGAATCCAGCTATCTGACTCCAGTCTAGGAATTTTTGACTAGGAGAGTAAGACATTTTGTTAATTCAACAGCTCTTTCATCACTGCCTCGCTCGAAGTCTGCATATAATTATGATGTGTTTTGAGATATCCCAGCAGGTCAAGATCATCACTTTAACACGTAACGCTGTATTGATACCTCTACATGTTAGACATTTATTTTAACCTCACTGCCAGAAACTGAGTGCACTCGTCTTCCTGTCTGACCTAAATCGTTGGGAAGGGCTCCATACTGTTAAACATCATTCTACCCTGAGGTGGCTGGCTGCATTTGAGTGTTTCGTGACTCTGATATACAGTACATATGTATACACATAGGACCAAATTCACCAGTGACATAGGTAGGTGCAGCTCCATTGACATCAGTGGAATTGTCGACTTCTGTACATGGTGAACGTAGTCCTAAGGCATCTAACTTGCAGAGGTGTAGGTGGTGACTCCATTGTTAAGGTTGTCTTGAGATTTCCACTTAAAATACCCTTTTTGCACTTTTTTATGTGATTTTTAGTCCCCCAAATTTAACACACTGGCCCAGATCCTTTCTTGAATCCAGTCACTGTTGCATGTGGGAAGAACCTTCAGGAACTAATTATGGTTCCTCGGTCCTCGGGCTAGCTTTATAATGGCTCCAGTCCCTGTTGAGTTTATCACAGACTAGTGTGCTGCAGCCATACTTCCTATGCCGAAGGCTAAGGTGGGTTAGGAGTAAGTGGAAGAGAGAGAGGAACACAAGCATTTCCCTGCCTTCTCCACCAGTTCTGGTCTGTTCTGGTTTGCTAGGTAGGAAGTTCTTGTCCTCTGAGCCATCTGAGGAAGGCTGGATCAGGTCCCCAGCAGCTCCCACATGTGCCCGACCATTGTACCAGGCTGCAGCTCCGGGCTACTACCTGTTTGCAGGGCTGGATAGCGTGTGAGGACAGAGCCAGGGGCCTATTGGGCTGTATGTGTTTTGTGTACATTTAATTATACTGTCACGCACGCCTGCTTATGTAATTGCATTAACTTCAGTGTAGTTACCAATGTGAGAGGAGAATGAGGCCCATGTCCATTACTTGTCTGTAAAGCACCAAGCACACCTAGGATAATGTATAAATAACCTGTCCTAGCCTTTTGCTTTCATCTTTGTCTAGTGGGGAATGGTGGGTTTTTGTGTTCCTGAAAGCAACGTGGTCTGTTGAGTCCGGAGATTCTGTCTCTTATGAAAACAAACATCGTAACTGAGCTCCCGGAAAGCCTGACTGCAGATTAACCACATGACAGCACCTGAGGCAACTGCAGAGTTCCAACACAACAGCCTGAGGCAGAAGGGGGGTTGGGTAGCGAGCTGGTTAACCGGGCTTTCCATCTTCACTTGCCAGCCAAAGCTGAGCAGAGAGGGAAAGAGAATGATACTTTGCCACCTTGACGTGTCTGGTGTATGGTAATTTACTGGGAGCAGTATTTGAGGCTTGGGCGGGGAATGGCACACACTGTTGGATCATGGGTTTTTGTATAGGTTTGGTTTTCTGAAAGGAAAACAACATGGAAATGATCTTGAATACAGCTTACTGAGTCCCTTCAAATCCAGTTTCTGGCACAGTCAATGGAAAGTGCTCGGCACAGTGCTGGGCCAGACCCTAACTGAATAATGCGGGGTGGCTGGGAAAATGAGGGCCCCCAGATTTTGAACAGGAATGACCTGTGCGCACTCAGTGATGATGGACAAGATAAGGACTTGAATGTGCACAGCATATGCAACACTGGCTTCTGAACCACGACTAGATCAGTATACCGTCAGCTGGACAAAGCAAGTTACTGGCATTTTGAGGACATGTCACGGTATGCAAATAGTATATCCTGTGGCACTTATATCCCCCTGTAAATCTCAAATTAATTATGAGTTAACTCAGCAGAAAAGACTGTCTAAGGGGTAGAGCACACAATTAAGGCATTAGGCCAACGAAAGTGCACAGTCAAAGGCTCAAATATTCAATAGTAACATCTAAAATTGCACCTGTAATTTTGTGCATGCAAATTTAGATGCACACATTTTTGCATGTGCAGAAACTTTGGTATGAGCTAGCAAATTATGTGACCACACAAATCAGGTAATTAGATTTGAACACACTGTATCCATAGGTGCTGGAACTAGGGGTACTGGGGGTTCTGCCACATCCCTTGTCTTGAAGTGGTTTCCATCATATGCAGGGTTTACAGTTTGGTTCAATGGCTCTCAGCACCCCCACCCACCCCCACTATACATATTGTTCCAGCCCCCCTGACTGTATCTGATTCTGTTCTTGCTTTCACTGAGTTTATGCTTGTGTAACTGCAGTGACTTCAGTGGAGTTACTTCCAATTTATGCTAATCTAAGATCAGAATCAGGCCCATATTGTGCAAATACAATGATTAATACACAAGACCTTGCAGAATGGCTTGCATGGGAAAAATATTTTGGGTGCAATTTTAAAGGCTAAGTTGCTGTCGCTTGGAAAATGTGAGCCAAAAATCCTTTTTAGTTGCTCTGGCTATTCCCAGTTCTCTTCTGACAATAATTCAACATTTTCCCTCATGCCTTTTGAGTGTCTGCTGCTTAGTTGCGTTGTATTAAATAGCAGTGCATGGAACACATCTCTGTGCCCCTGGAAGGTCTTCTCATTCTTGGAAGTTTACCGCAAATCCTTCATCATTTGACTTCACAGCAGCCTCTGGTTGTTTCATTCCTCTAGCTAGGATCAGATGGTGACAGGAGATCACATGTTCGGTCACATGCAGTCCAGATGTGTCTCATCCCTTTATCTCTTCTCTTACTCCTATGAAAGGTAGAACAGAACAAATCACTGCTCTGCTCTTTGAAGAAAACCTGTTACTTTGTTAGAAAATTGATAGCAACAAAGAAAAGAAAAGGAGGTGGGGAGAAATAGTTGGTGCTCAAAGAATAATAAAGTAGAAATGGGAGTTAAAAATCCCAGGGTAAAACAGGTGCTGGGGTACATTTTTAGATGCTCTGCCTCTGAGGTACAGGGGGCACTGTCAAAATTTGAACTTTCATTGTTGTGCCCACAATTGAATTGTGGGTGTAAACTTGACCACTTGTACCTCTTTGTGGCTGTAGACCCAAGAGTCAAAAGTGATCAAACTTGCATCCACAATTTTTGTGTGTAAATTGTACCTGCAAACAGGAGACCGGGACTGAGCCTGCTGAAAATATGTCCTATAGTGTGTGTTCCGAAGGTATTGTAACAAAACCCCTGCAGTTCAGCTCTGGCAGTGGACCAATACAAACCGCCTGTGAGATACAGGAAATGGTGTGTGCAGTTGATGATGTGGCATTTACTTCTGGCAAGAAGACTGTGCACTGAATAGTGAAGTAACAAGGTGGATATTAACCATGCCATGTATTCTTGATAACTCAAGTCTTGAAACCAGTTACCTTGAAACCCTACATTTTTTTTTTAGTAGGATTTAATTAAATAGACCTATTAGACCAAATGCATAAACCTCTAGGACTCAATTCTGAGCCCTGCTATGGCTAGCTAACTTAAGTAGCCAGTTATGAAACTTCCCCATGTGATAATACTGATGTAGCCAGGTCTGAACCTCTTTCCTGCATCTGATGTAGGGGATGTGCCAGGAGTGGAATGAGTGGCCAGATCATTTGATGGTCTGGCAGGCAGGCAGACTTAGTCTACTCCAGACTATGCCTCCAGGTAGAGAGAGCTGCAAGTGGTTCCTTGGCTGCTCCTCCACCTCTGCTGCGCCCAGCAGAGATAATTAAGCTGTTCACAACTGGTTTGAAGTCACTCACTCACACCAAGTCTGACTCCGGCTCACTCTGTCATTTAAACATAGGCTTTAGCTTTCTTTTGGAGAGCTGGGCTGACCTGAAGTGAAATTTGAAAAGAGGCTGTTGTGAGTTGCAGAAAGAACTGTATTATACATTTTAAAAGTCTCGAACATTGGATGAAATCCTGGCTTCGTTGACGTGAATGGGAGATTTGCCATTGACTTTGGTGAAGGGTCATTGATTTGGTGGAGCCAGGATTTCATCCTTTGTCCTTATCGTACATTTTTACTCTTGTTTACTGGCTAAAGTAGGAGTCTGGGCCTCAAGATTCCCATCCTACCACTCACCTCGTGGGTGATTTCGGCGAGACGTTTTAGGCCAAAGGTTTCCACCTAAGGTGTCTATAAATAAGTTCCTTAGTGAAATCATGAACTCTCTGTGCCATCATATTACTGATTGATCAAATAGGGAAAATGTAGTACATACCTTACACTGGTGTTGTGATGCATAAATAATTTTTTCAAAGCATAGAAATACTTTCCAGAAAAGTGCTATAGAAAGGCAGCGTATTCTTGTTCTCATGGCTTTGAGGTGGAAGTCTTATTGGAGGCTGGATAATTACATGTCTCTTCAATGTTGACCATGTGAGCTTAAGTTGGCAACATTTCAAGTCAGTAACTTTTGCTTGGTATATCAGAACTAATTTTCACACTCCTTCCACCACCAAAAAGTCCTATTGCTATTCTACGTTCAAGATCTTTATGCGCTTGGTAACCAACTTTATGATAGACATGTTTTAGATTGATGCTTTTCATTGCTAACAATAGCACTGACAAACGCTTTATTGAAACAAAACACAGAGAATAGAAAAATCTACCTTCTTCTGTGACATGACCTTAGCTCAGGGGAAATCACATTTTATATTCTGTGCACAGTGCATGGCAAAAAAACAAAATGAAACAAAAACCTCTTCTTTATGCAAAGTACATACTGTTTCCAATGGTAGCACCGGGAATGACTCCATTTAAATCCAGCTAATTATGACTTGCAACCACTGCCATAAATTAAAGCTTGGTATGCGCCTATGACCAGTCACGGTCTGTAATGTTTATGAGCCATAAGGTCACTGTGGAAAACAGCAAGGAACATACTTATAATAGGCTGTTGGCCTCCATGGAAATTATTAATTAAATTTTATCTTCTTTTCTGCACGCTTGAATGCTACCACTATGAATCTTTAGACCTGAGGAAACCATCCTGCAGTAATAATTGTGTGCTTATCACAGGCTGAGCAGTCATTTAATATGCTCCTTTGTGTGTCAGATATCATAATGCAATGATGCAAGATGTCAAGTTTTCTGAAAATGCCAATAGCATGCCTCACTGTGCATCAGGCCCAGGTTTCAGATCTTGCGATAAGAAGACAACCAAGAATCAATAGAATGTGCAGTAATACATTTTCTCATAATTAGCTTTAGAATAAGCTCCTACTGAGAGCATCAGAGGTGCAGCCTACGGTATGTATTATTCAGTAAGGAGCAGAAACCTCTCTCGTAGAATCAACAGAGGAGAAGGAATTGGTGTCTCACTGCTCTAACCCCAAAGAGAACTAGATGGATTTTCTCACCTTCTAAATTCTTCTCCAATTTAGCTGAGTTAAAGTGAGGTTACAGCCACTTTTTAAAAATGTCTTTAGGCCAAACCCTGAGGTCATTGTCTCACTTTTTACTGGGTTCTTAATCAAACAGAACTCCCCGTTAGTGTCAGGAGAAGTGCTGGACTGAGCGAGGACTTCCGGGTTTGGCTCACTGTGAGGTTCAACATTTATTTCCATGTAGTGACTTCCATATCACGTGACTGCTTGATTTCCAAGTTAGGAAGTCCAAGGTTTTTCCTTCCTGCCAGTGATGCAAGCGCCAATTCTCAGTTCTTTCTGCCTCTGCATAATCACAGGGAATCCTTATTAAAATCTATATCATCGCATTTGTTGACGATGCATGAGGCAGAATGTGGTGCATGAGGTTTTACCACAGTTGATTTCTACCCTGAAATGCTCATAGTAATATAAGGGTTTGCTTTGGTCTTTTAAGTCCGCAGATATAACTCAGACACAATCCCGCCCTTCGCCCACTTGTACTGGAAATTCCATTCAGTGGAAGTACGGTAACATTCTTGCTAAACACAAAGGATTAAATCCTGGCCCTGTTGAAGTCAACAAATCAGGATTTCACCCAAAAGATTGAGCCACTCCTCAAATTAGCACACTGTAAGTAATGAGGTAAAAGCTGGGACACAGATGCAGAATGCCTCTAAAGGTTCAGGCTTTTGTGTAACTGCTTTTAATAATTCAAGGCTAGACTGTGTCGTTCCCTAAAGTGGGTGCAGCTCCTAAGTGGCACAACTGAGCCCTCAATAAAAATACTTGTTTGGTCTAGCCAAGAACTCTCTAGATCGCTGAGCTTTGTCTTGGACTGTGTAGCCAGAAAACATTTCTCTGCTCTACTCTAAAATCCTTGGTGACCAGTTATGTCTGATGATTGGGGTTCTTCTGGGCAAAACTATACAGTAGACCAGGGGTGGGCAAAGTTTTTGGCCCGAGGGCCACATCAGGGAATAGAAATTGTATGGAGGGCCATGAATGCTCACAAAATTGGGGTTGGCATGCGGGAAGAGGTGCGAGCTCTGGGGTGGGGCTAGGGATGAGAGGTTTGGGGTGCAGGAGGGTGCTCTGGACTGGGATTTAGGGATTTGGAGAGTGGGAGGGGGATCAGGGCTGGGGCACGGGGTTGGGGCGTGATAAGAGGCTCAGGGGTGCATGCTCTGAGCAGTGCTTACCTCAAGTGGTTCCCGGAAGCAGTGGCGTGTCCCTTCTCCAGCTCCTACGCGGAGGCGCAGCCAGGTGGATCTGCACACTACCCCATCCGCAGGCACCGCCCCTGCAGCTCCCATTGGAGCACGTAGGAGCCAGAGCGGGGCCATGCAGCAGCTTCCAGGAGCCACATGGTGCAGCCTCCGACCCTGTGCCCTAGCCACGTGGTCCAGCCCTGACCCAGCTCCCCAGCCAGAGCGCCGCCGAGCCGTGTGGTCCAGCCCCGACCCAGCGCCCCGGCTGGAGCAGGCTGGCTTAAAATGGCTCGCAGGCTGGATCCGGCCCATGGGCCGTAGTTTGCCCACCACTGCGGTAGACCATCTCTCAAGCGGTTATATTGGGGCCTTGCTCTTCTACAAGTCATTTGCCACTTCTGACTCACTCATAATGGGTAGCAAAAGGTGGCGCCTTTCACTGTGGGTAGAATTAAACACATTTGTCTGAACGCCAATCATTATGTCAGCGATGAATCCTCATCAGCTTTGATGCACACCAGTGGTGCAGTGGTGTTGTATCAATATAGATGGAATATATTGGCCCAAAGAGTCAGAGATGTTAACATGACTTGGTAACTGTTCAACATTAAACAGTTTTGAACAAGGTTTGGGGTTTGGCATGCAAAGATCTCAGCCTGTTTAGTGCCATGGCAAACACACCATTACGCATCTTTTAAACCTTTTATTAAAGATCCAGAAAAAGAAGGAAAAACAGTTACAGCATTTGGAATGTGAAATATTAAGTAAGGCTTTCACTTTAGCGACATTCCTTGTCCTCTTTGCCTTTGGCTGTAAAGAATTTTTAGAAGGAAAACCCCGTCTGAGTCTTTTGGGTGGCATTCATGGTGTCTGACAATAACTGTCTTTCTTTGGGGAGCAAAGGAATTTAACTGAGATGGGCTGGACCTGTCATAGCTGTTGGTGAAGTCAGATCCCATTTCCTAGAAGACAAAACAAAACAAACACACTTGAGGGAAGAACAGCAAAGACAGACAATGCAGCTTCTGTCTCTGGTGTTGACTTTTCTCTCAGTGAGATTGCTAGTGAAAACACAAGCACAGCCTACCGTATTGTCAGTCGCTCTGGGACCCGGCAAACTTGTACAAGCATTGGGCTGTTGTGAGTATTACATTCAGCTGCCTCTTTGGTCACAGGTTTACAGCAGTGTTGCAAAATATACAACACTAAGGGTATGTCTTCAATACTGGCCGGGACAGCGGGCAGTGATCGATCCAGTGGGGATTGATTTATGGCGTCTAATCTAGATGCCATAAATGGATCCCCGAGCGCTCTCCTGTCGACTCCTGTACGCCAGCTCGGCGAGAGGCGCAGGCGGAGTCGACAGGGGAGCAGCAGCAGTCGACTCACCGTAGTGGTAAGTAGATCTAAGTACGTCAACTTCAGCTACGTTATTTACGTAGTTGAAGTTGCATAACTTAGATCGATTTCCCCCCTCCCCAGTGTAGACCAGGCCTAAGAGCTAAGCCAGACTTGTATTAAACAGAAGGCAAAAGAGGGAGATAAGGTGGGGAAGGAAAAGAACATAAGGCGGGTGGCAGTGGCAAAGTCTCACATCCTTAGTGGTGGTTGGGATTCAGCTGGAGCCAGGGGGATGTCATCAGTCTCTCTAGCCCAGTCTGGTCTGGACCTCGGTCAGGATTAGACAAAGAAGAGACAATGGGGGTGGCAGGGATGTCTCTTTCTGAGGACCCCAAAAGGGAGTGATGAGCAGAGTAGCCTATCCCTTCATTATTTTGTCCATCAGTTAGGCCTAATTCATGACAGACCAATTTTGGTTCATTAATTTCCTGTTCCACACTTTTTTTTGCCTACCAGGCATGACTTTACCACAGGCCTTGAGTTGTATTAGTTGGCCTTTTCGTTTGGACTGAGTCAGTCTTTCTGCCGACCTTTCGTATCTTCTCCTGTCAACATTCATTCTTATAGGTTATTGTGACATTTTATGAACTCTTCACGTGCTTTATACAGTTGAACTCACAATTAGGATAAATGTGTAGGCCCCGTTATCACAACAATGGCAATAGCACTGACCTGGTAAGTTGCACCCAGATGTATTACAACATATCAGACAGTAACTCTTGTCTTGTCAGTGGAGTTGCTGGACTGCTGCATGATATGGCAATTTTATAGAGCATCCCAGTGGAACACGGAAATTATCTGATGACACCTACTAGAACTGGTTCAGCAAGGGTTTGTCAGAATACTTTATTACATCAGCCAGACTGACAATCCAGAAATGTGCATTGACTCACGTGCTGGCTTATGCATATGAGTAGAGCTGTTGGAAAATATTGTTATCTGGAACTACACAGTTGACACTGTATTATTGCACAGGGTGGTCATGTGGAATACCACAGCAACAGAAAAGCTAGGACTCTGATCCTCTTGCTCCAAAAGCACAGTCCCATGCGACTTAAGCGAAAGGAGAATCTCTGTTATATTTTACAGTAGAGGACATATGACACACAGTTGAGCAGTTCCCATTCCATTATGTAAAAGGGAGTAGTGGCACTAGCCAATGCATTCCAAAGCCTTCGGCTAGAAGTCATGTTGCTATTCCACACCAAAGACAATCGATACAATAAACCCACACACTGATTGACAACACATCTGCCCCTCTCATCTCCCATAATGTGTTAGCAGCTGATGCAGCAGAGTCAGTCTCAAGCTTGAACAGGTTTCTCTTAATTTCAAGGTGTCTTGATGTAAGTGACATTGCAAGCTCTGCATGGTTTTATTAGCCTCTGCTGTATTGCTAGTGGAGCCGTCACAATGACATCGTCGTCAATCTTTATGCGTTTTCTGAGATTACTATCGGTGCCAGCAGGCCTCTGCCACATGACTTCAGAATTGTTTCCTAGGAGGGGTGGTTCAATATTTTTGTAGGAAAACTTCAGTGGGCTGATGGTAGGGCCATGCTCTTAAATTGATGCCGCTATCTTGCACCTGTTCCCTGACCCAGTTCCACTTACTAACTTTTTGATGTCTCATTAAGAGAACAACATCCTCTGTATCTCACCCAAGAGTTGCTCAGTGAGCAGAATAATAAGGGGAAGATACAGGAATTTTCCAGTGTTGCAAATACTCCTCTTGCAACTCGGTAAAACTCTTGGTTCAAACTGGTGGCCTGGATGCCTGGCTTTCCTTCTGAAAACTATAATCATAAAACCGAAATAGGCATTTAACTGTATTTAGCATCTGAGACAAATTAAGGGATGGATCCCACAAACCCTTAATCACCCAAGCAGGCCTTCTTCATCTATGTCATTCCATTGGAGCCACCTACTGTCATGAACAAGGGCTACTTGCATGAGGAAGGGCTTGCAGGATCGGGCCCTAATCTGCTGAGAGCTAAGCACAAATAGTGGTGTACACAATCGTTACCCATAATCCATTCTGTTTTTCCAAGTCACTATCATCAGCTTGATAATACTGTTTAATCCCTTACACTGATTTAAAATTCCATCAGAGGACAGTAATGTGTTTCTGTTCTGGGGTTTTTTACTATGGTAAAAGCATTACTGGATTAACTTTATCTTTGCTATTACAGAGGTCTTTAGGAGTTTGCACAGTCTATTAAAAAATAAATAAATATAAAACAAACCCAGCTATATCAGCAAGCTCCTTTCAGAGGAGAGTGTTCCCTGACTCTGGCTGACTTCAGATGTTTGCACAAGACCAATGGGTACCCCAGTGAAGAGCTAAAATCTTTCTCTTGTCTATAAACAATAGCCCTGGCCCAGAAGCTTTTGGACAATTGGCTGCTGCAAATGAAACCCCTAACTGAGTCAGTATAATGCCTGTGTTAGATCTGGGTAAGCATTTGTCCGCTATATCTGAGGTTTTATATTAATGCTATCCTGATTCACATCCATCTCTCAGTATTGGGAGACTTGTTTGTTAGTAGACTAAGGTAAAAAGTAGATGTATTCTTGACAGAATTTTATCTGGTGAGATTGCCCATAAGTGCTGAGTGCTTCAACTTCTGTTGACTTCAGTAGGAATTGAGGTGTTTGGTACATTATAATGATGATAATACCTAGTTCTTATTTCCTGCTTTTTACTCAGTAGATCTCATTGGTAGATTAATCCCAACTCTGCCACTGATCAGAAGTATTTATTTGGTCCTGGCTCTGCAGTATTCAGTTTTAGGTAACTTACTTTTGCTTGCGGATAGCAGGTTACTCTAACTATTCCTATCCTTGGTGAGCCGTACGTATCTGCGTTACAAATCCTAGCACAAGTAAGAATGATTAACAGGCCTTACTCAGGGTTTTCAGCAATGGAATAGTAGGGGTGATGTATATCAGGTGCTTTGACACAGAGATGCACATGCAAGTGCCTGCCTGCATTTTGCCTTTAGTTTCTGTAGCTAAGGGTATGTCTGCACTGCAGTTATAAAAACCTGCCACTCGCTTGTACCAGCTGACTCTCGGTTGTGGGGCTCAGGCTTAGGGGCTGTTCAATTGCAATGCAGATGTTCCAGCTCGAGGACCCTGCCAGATGGAGGGTCCCAGAGCTCTGGCTGCAGCCTGAGCTTGAACATCTACACCACAGTTGAATTGCAGTGTAGATGTACCCTAGGTACTTATGTGGCCCCCATTACCATCGTATCTGAGCACCTCACATTGTGGAGCGCATTCGTCAGTCCCCTGTGACACAGGAAAGTACAGCAATCCTTTTTACAAATGGGGAACTGAGGAACACATGAAGCCTGTGTTAGAGCAGGGACTTGAACGCCGGTCCCAGGCTAGTGCCATAACCACTGGGACATTCTCCTAACCACTGGACCATTCTGCATATGTAGGTTCTGCTTTTGGGACGGATTGAGGTCCAGTGTTGGGACTCCTCACCAGTGATGCAGGGGAGGGTTTGCTACCCAACAGTTCTTATTAATGCCGTGTTGCTATTTTACCACTTTCCCATTCCCTCAGGAGCCTTCCCCTTTCACCTGCCAGCTTACTAGCACCATAGCATACGGCAGCATCTGTGGATAGCTTCCAGCTTTGCTACCTTTTCTAGAGCAATCACTTGGAGTTAGACCAAGTAAGTAATTGATAATGTAGGTGTTGTTGCACATAATACAGTGTGGGTTTTTTCTTTTGTTCACTTTGAAAATGACTGCTTTTTGGCAGCCTCGAACATAAGTAAATCAGAGCCATTCTATTCAAGTCAGAGTTCATTTTCAGGGACAAAAGCTCTTTGTTGGGAGCCGACTCTGTTTGTGAAGAAAAAATGATGACTCAGAAGATAACATTGATTTTGTTGTTGTTGTTGTTGTTCTGCAAAAATCTCCGATCAGATGGAGCCTTCCAGTTCGTTTACGATTGCTTGAAATCTCTGTGATGTTTAAAAGTTGAAAGGAGTGGTGCTTCAGCTCAGACCTCGTACTTAGAAGATAAACTTGGGAGAAAGTCCCCATCTGATGCAGAGCATCTATCTCTGGACCAGATTGAAAGAGAAGGCCTGCAATTCTATCCTGTGGATTTTTAATGTAGGGAAAAATATCTGCCAAGCAAGATTTAAGTCCTGCACTTTTGTGGGTCAAGAAACCGGCATTAAAATGAAGGCTGGAATAAGTTGCATTCTCTAAGAAACTTACTGTCACCTGTTCAAGAAGATGAATTGTATTTTACTAGTAGAGGAAAATACCGTATCGTCAGCTTCCAGGTTTTCAAGTCACTTAATCGTAGCCTTTGAGATGTACCCAATCTCTATGCTGGTGCAAAGAGTGATGAATAAGTATCAAATAAGTGTTTAACTCTCTCTTTCAATTTTATTCATTGATGGAGCCCAGTCTATTGGATTAAGTCTGCTCCCAGAAATATGAGTAATGGGAGCTTGAGATCTGAGATGTAAGAATAGCTGTTCAACTTCCTCTTCCTCCCCCTTCTTCATTTGATGTTATCTGCCAACTAATCCGGCTTGAGTGAAACCTTGATGCACTACTATCTTATTCACACTATCTCCTTTACAACACAATACATAGGGAAAAGACTGCCAAGATTTGGAGGTATACGTGCATAAGAAATAATCAGAGGGTAACCTTGGTTAGCTCATATTATCAAACAATAAGAGAGAAAAGGAAGATTTCATTCCTTCTTAAAACTAATCTCCTATGTGAATCATTTTTTCTGGATCATCTTCAGAAAGAGAGATGCTGATCCACTTCCTGCCTGCCCAAAAAAATCTGGGGGGGAGGGGAGAGAAGGAGAATATCAAGAGTAAAATTTTACAGGAAGTGCCCGATGTTATTTGTGATTTCTCTCTAGTGCTCGGACCGAACTCTAATGAGCTAAGAGTGAAATTAGTCATGGCCAGGTTTCAGGGAGCTGCTTCCCTCTCAAAAGAGGCAACTATTTGGCACACGGATGTTGCCAACAGAAGAATCAAATCCTTTCAAAATCATCACCCAACACCAACGAAGAAAATAATCCACCCTAGCAGACTAAAGGCAACTAGATATTCCCTCGGGGCTTGATCCAACTCCCACTGAAGTCAATGGGAAATTGACTTTAACAGGAGCTGGATTGGGCTTTAAAGGCCTAATATATGTGAGAAAGCTGTGAAGAACAAACTCCAAACCAGTTCTTACAGCAGAAACACCTGGGTAGAGGAAAAGCCAGAGCACTGATTCAGATCAAGCCAGTTGGCAAAGCTCTTTCCACTCTCCCCCCTCTTTTCTTATTTTGGGGGGGTGGGGTGGGGCTTAGATGCTAAAATTAAATCCTAATCACCACATCTCATTCCTTAAGAGGACCAGTAATCTGTTAAACAGAATTGTTCGTACTTTGACAGAAAATCTTTGGACTGAGTGGGAAATAGAATATTTTACTAAAAAATACAGCCAGCATTTCTGTTGCATTCCATATAGTTATTCTGAAATAGCAGCAGGGAACTGTGGAAAAAGCCTGTGGTCTTAAACAAATGATTACTCTTTAGCCACTTAATATAATAGCATCACCCTCTATATTTTTTCCTTGATGTTAGAAGTTTAAAATACATCATACATTTTTCAGTGCATTCTAATTAACTCTGATTGTGATTCATGTGCTAATAATAAGACTTCACCAGAGACAACAAGGTTAAGCTGATACTTTGATTCATGTATTGTGGCAAACAAACAAGGACAGGATTATCTCGGTCTAATGGTTTTGTCCAGATTCTTTTGTGCTAATACTGCCTGAGGAAGCTCTGGATGTGTACACTGCAGTGGGCCAGCTGACTCGTGCTTGGGCTGCAGGGCTATATAATTGCAGTGTAGATGTCCGGATTCACACTGGAGCCCAGACTCCAGGACCCTGCAAGGGGGAAGGGTCCCAGAGCCTGAGCTGCAGTCCGAGCCCAGATATCTACACTGCAGTTTTATAGCCCTGCAGCCCAAGCCCTGCGAGCCAGAGCCAGCTGATTTGGGCCAGCCGCAAGTGTTTTATTGCAGTGTAGACGTATACCCTCTGTGTTTAGCTTCAAAGATGGAGCCCCCAACACCAGAAATAGAGCTTCCAGCAAAGCTCTTTTAATTCTTTGTCAGAATCAACTTAATTAAATCCCCTTTGATCAAGCGTGTTTTGGTTTTTGTTTTTCAATTTGATCTAATGAACGTCTGCATCTAAATTTGGAAGCTTGTTATATCCCAAGGTTTATTCCGAGGTTTCCCCCAAAAACACGAGGCTTCATCCAACCGCTTTTGGTAAATCCTGTCTGACATCTTCAATGTATGTGAAGCTCTGAAAAAGGAAAGGGGGTAAGAAACGGTCTGCTCCAGAGGATGTAATCCATGGTATTGCAGTTTGCTAAACAGAAAGCAAATGAACTCTGTTTGGATTTGCAGGCTTGACAGACTTAGGCTCAAGGAGTCCTAAAGCGGATACTGGGTATCTTGACCAGAACACCTTACTCAGGTCACATGACATGTAGGTCACAATGCAGCCTATTTACTGAGGAAATATAGAGAAATCTGTTGGAAGTGACTATTAAGAAATATTTGCTTAATAGGCAGCCTTCTAATAAAGGTGGAGCAGAGTTGTAATCCTTATATTTGGGGAAACTTTGGGATAGTCTCATGAGAGCAGAGTGTCTAATAAGGGTGACCTCTGAAGACCTAATCCAAAGCCCACTGGGAGTGTTTCCATTCTTTTCAATGAATTTAGGTTCAAGCCCTTATGCAGCTTCCACTGTACTGGCTCTTATTGCTGAATGTATCTGTCAGCACAGAGTCTTGAAGTAAATTGGCATGGGGTATGTCAGCAGAAAAACATGGGAAGCTACTGAGCTCTCTGAACTGTTCCATAGGCATTTGCTCTGTTAACCCTATAAAGCTCTAATTCCTTGCCTAGTTACCTGATGGTAGAACAAAATGGACTTCACCAAAGGCAACAAGGTTCCACTTGCCTGTGTATTTATTTATACCTTTCTAGTTCTGTGCTCAGCAGTATATTTTTCTTTATAATGATGCTGGTGAACAGCATAGCTGGGATACCAGCGGTAGATATCTTTAAGCATGGAGATATTAGGTCTATCATGTTGTTAAAGATGGATTCCTGTTATCATACCCTAGCAGATCCTAACAGTAATGTGACCCATGACTTCTCCATTTGAGATAGAGATTGAATGGAGATTTATCACTCAGTGAAGTAAACTTGATCATTTCCTCTCTGGGCAACTGTGGAGGAGGTATATAAACTGGGTATTAGATGTTTATCTATATCAGGACAACAGCAGTGCAGGCAGGTTTGTGCTTGAAATTCTTGATCAGTTTTGGAAGAAATATGTGTCGGGGTGCTCTCAAGATTTGTAAAATAAATATTATTGTACCCTCTGCTATTTACTTCTTTCTAGTAAGAGGCACAAAGCTTTCTTGTTCAGGTATATGAGAAGAAACTCTCAAGGTTAAAGCTGAGGATTTAGTGGTCTGAAAGCTGTATGGTTTTACTGAACAGTTAACGCTATCTAGGCATGTTCTTAATTCATTTTTGCTGTGTATTTAAGTTATTCTGCAACATATTTGATTACAATGAGACTTCCACTGTTAACTTTTTTGGTATCATTGCAATAAAAAAATCCTGAATATTATCATATATTAAAGGATGTGCACACATGCACCTAAAAAACCCAAAAGCCCTCCCCCTCCCCCCAATTGGATTCAAATAATGTATTCCTTTTATAGTTGTAATCCCCTAGCTAATGTTCTGGGTGCTGTACAAAGTAATTAAAAACAAGTCAAGATAGTAGGTCAAAAGATCATATAATGAGTCTGTTAAATTAAGAAACATTAATCGGGGGGAAATTTCCTGAAAAATCAGACCTCTCAGGGCCTGATCCAGCATGGTGCTGAGTGCTATCAACTTCCATTGAAATAAATGGTAGACATGCTAAAAATCCTGTAGTATTATGACTGTTAAAATGTACTGTATGGTAGGGACAGTCCTGTACTGGGGCCTGGTCCAGCTCTCACTGAAGCAAGTGAGAATTTTTCCATTGACTTTGATGGGAGCTTGATTGGGCCATGAGTGCAGAAAGAATGGAGTCGATAGTCCAATGCAGGTCTCTTATGTAACCCCTTAAAGAAGCAGGATGCACCTTCTCTGCAGCTGATGGCTCTAGCTAAGGCCTGTCTGACCTGACACTCTGTCACTGTCCATGGAATATTGGTAGCCAGGCAGTTGCCATGGAGAGAGAGGGTTAATCCACAGTCATTGAAATTGCTGCTATGGCAGATGCAGGGTGTAAGTGCATAACCAGGGCCGGCCCACAACATTTTGGCACCTGAGGCACGGAGCTCAAATGACGCCCCCATACCCCCTCGCTTGGGCCAAAACTTTGAAAGGTCTCAATTCTGCCTTCTTCCTGTTCTGCTCCTCTCATGGTGCTACTTACCCCCAAGAAAGGAGAACTAACAACTTAAAATGCCTTGTTCAGAAATTTTAAAGTAACACTTAACTTTCATACGCCTGAACAGCAAATGTAACTTTTCTTGTCTGCATAGTAAACACTGGCATTTTTATCTGTTTGAATAATCAAAGTGGTGTTTTCCATGCCTTCTTGGTTGCAAAGATTTGAACTGCTTCCCGCTGAAGGTCCACAGTCTGGGCCAGCTCATGCTCTGTTGAGATGGTTGCAAGGCCGACCAGCCTCCCCTGTGTCATTGTGGAGCGTAGATGTGTTTTTATTAACTTCAGCTTAGAGAAGCTGCATTCTCCACTGGCAACTGTTACAGGAAGTGTTAGAAGTATGTGCAGAGCAACAAAAGCATTTGGAAAGAGGGTGATCATCTTATATGTGCACATATATTCCAGAACAGCCTTTGGAGTTGATCCTGCTGAAATGTATCTTGAAAGGGCTTTCAGTTCATCGCCTAAATCACTCCCATCAATATTGTGCATGTCATCATGTGTCAACATTGTCTCTAGTGCCCTACATTGCTGGTGTAGGTCTTCATGTATATTGAGGAGTTTTGGAATAGCATACAGCATGCCAAATATACTGCTCTGTTCCTTGAGCTGCATGAAACATTCTTCAGCTGACTGTATTGCACAGTCTAGCACCTGGTTAAAGAATTCAACTTTTGAATTGTTGTTTGGGGTCTCTTACGGGATTATCCCATGCCTCGTAATCAATGTCGTCGTCGTCTTCTTCGGTGACTCCTGAATGGGTGGGAAAACAGCTTCAGTGTGAAGTTCCTCTGCCAACTTCTGTGCACTCTTCAGAACATTTTGAAATCCCTCATCTGACTGGTAAGACTGTAGGTATGACTTTGCTTTGTCTAATTGTTCCATTGCTCCAGATATATCCAGGTCAACACCTTGGAATCTCTTGCTTACAACATTTATTTCAAACAGTATGTCATGCCACAACACTAAGCCACACAGAAATTTGAAATTATGTATGTTTCTGGTGATTCCATTTCCATTCTGCAAGGTGTTGATCACCCTCAATTCCTGTTGAAGCCAGTGGCAGTTGAGGGTTCTCAGTACCTTGTCGTCAAATGGATAGCACAGTGAATAAATGGTGGGGGAAAGTGTGGGAAATAGGAGAGTAATGATACCACAAGGGGATAGGGAGAAATGCTCCGAGGAGAGCATTCATGTATGGTGTGTTTCTCTCTTTTACATTGTCTTGTTTTATACGGCTTTTAGTTGTTCAAAGCACTACATAAAAATCTGTACCTTTTAATAGTGTTACCAGGTGCCCCTGTGCTACAGCTGTTTTGATCCCAAAATAAAATAAATCCCTTTTTGGTGTCTTCCTCCTTGATATGGCTCCAGATATTGGATAAACCATCTTTGGCTGATTAAATTCAAATCTACACAACAGACGCCAAGGACTGTCTGTACGTAGCTTTAGAACATGATGTTTACTTACCCCCTAAACATAGATTTGTGGTATTAAGCATATCCTCTCAAATATTAGCATTATTTTGAGGTTGTGGTTTCTGTGTATTGGTTTTTTAAAAGTAGATTATTGTCATATTGGCTCAGCTGGTGTCTGTGTAAAAAGTGTTTATCTTTTGTCAAATAAATTCCATACTTCCCTTTGCATTTATCTGCATGTGTAATGACATCGCCCACACTTTATCACTAATTCACTGGCTTCTGTTCTTCTGTGCTGCCCTCCCCCTCATCCCTTGCACATACTTGGCGCTGTGGAACACAAATGCTATCTCTTTTTATATGCCTTCACAAACTGTCACCATTGGGACATGTCTCTTGGACCGTGCTATTTAAACTGTGTGCCCCAATTAGAGTGTGTTTTATTTTTTCCACCTTTTTCATTCATTGGAGTCATCCTTCCAGAGCTATATAAATAATGCCTCATCCAGTTATACTCTGTTGCATAGCTTTGTTCATTATGGTCCACCAAGGTGTGTTACCAAGATAGCTTCTTGGTGCCATTTTTCATGTATGTCAGAAGGGTGGGATCTCCAGCTTGTTACCCATGACTGCATCCTCCTGCGTTGTGCAAAAAAGCAGGCTTGTAAAGTATGCCAGCACTGGTAGTTGAAGGATGAGACCTCACATTACCTATCATCCCTGGAGATCAGAGTAAATAGAAGTGGCATGGCCATTCTGAATTTCAAAGCCGATGAGAGGGTGAAAGATTAACTGATATCAAAGTGATGTAGAATCTCTAAGCCTGGAGGCATTAAGATCTGGAATAGTTCCTGTTACATTAATTCAGATATTTAAGTATTTTTGAAACTCAACAGTTAGCAGCTATCTTGAGCATCTATTAATCATTGCAAATGTTACAGAAATAGTTCATAGTAGTTGAAAAACTTGGAAATATTCAGCAAACCTATTCTGGGACTTCATGACAGGAGGAGCCTTGTTATTTCAAAGACCCGGAAAAGTTACATGAAACACAGATAGGCAGTGTTTGTGTAAAAACTTTACCTTCTTAGCAAGTCAGCATTCTGGAAGAAAATGTTAAGTGTGTCTTGCTGACTCTGTGTCATGTGTAGCTCATTAATCCACTCAGATATAAGGGTGGGTGGGAGGAGCTTTCAGAGGGAGGAGCCCTAGGTTCCTTGAAGAGTCCTTGAGGAGGAAACTGAGAAAAGCTAGAAAATGGGCCATGTCTTAGGCAAGTAACTAAACTGTGCCTTAGTTTACCCAGGGGTAAAATGGGGATAATGATATTGGTCTGCACAACTGGCATATTGTGAGAGTCAACGTTTTTAAGTATTTTGAGATCATTAATGAAGGGGTCTCTGACAAGTGCTGTTATTGAATGTTTGTTATCAATGTCTTATTAGAACGCTTTACTCAGAGGAAAATCTCCCTGTTAAAGTTATTTCATGCTGTAATGTCTGCATTTATCCTAGAAGCTTATGCCATATGCATCGAATTGGCAGAATGAAATATCATGGAAAAAGAAAATGACATCTGTGCAAGATGATAAATTTCGATCATAAGCTGAAAACAGCTGCTGTGTATGAGAGGCAAGCTTGCTGCTTCCAAATTTAACTCACTTAGCTGACATTTAGTTACTTCTAATTAAAATGTTTAGAAAATCAATAGGTTTTGCCCGATAAGCTAACAGATGGCTTCAGCAAAATGACCAAAAAGCAGCATCCGTTGCAAACTGTAAGCTCTGGTTCAGATATAGACTGACCCTTTTGCTGCAGTGCTGATTTAACTGCAGTTCTCCATCGGTTTTAGCAAGGCAGTATGTAAGGACACCTATGTAAAATACTACCATCAGTCAGCTGGGTATCACGGTCAGCACAGTTTTACTATAAGCTACAAGAGCCTTCTCTTCAGAGATGGCCTCCAGTTTTTGCAGACACAGTTTATTGCACCAGCAAATAATTTTACCAGCAGTTCATCATCATAGGTGCAAGTAATAGAAGCTAAACATCTAACTACTTGTGTGTACCTGCCAGTCAAATAGACCTCTAACTCCCAGGGTTTGCACTTGCAGTTAACTGGAGGCACAATTATTGGCAGGTGTAAAATGGTGCCCACTGTGATGGCGGCTGGGATGGGGTTCAGCATCGGTGGGAAAAATGAGGTCTCTGAACTATAGATTTGAATAGAATAATACAGTAGTATTCTTATCCAGTGATCTCAAAATACACAGTAATGAGTTGCCTCACAAAGCACCTGTTTGATCTGGTGCCTCTGTCATCCACTTAAGGTCTATGGATGAAAAGCACTAAGTGTTTTTATGATGTTACACATGCGTAAATTTACATGAGACCGAGAAGTCACGTGACTTTCCCTCTGACACTCAGTGAATCACTGGTATAGCCAGGAATATACTCGGAGTCCCGATTCTCAGTCCCCTACTTTAAACACCAGACCACACTGCAGAAAGTCACTGCAGAAATCAGAGACAAATTTTCTCTTCCTGTTGCATGACAGGAAGATGAATGTCTAACGTTGTCAGTAGGAGTTACATAGATAAATCCTGTGCATCCAAATAGGACTATGTCAAGCATTGCTTGCATTCCCGTGGGGTGAACACAAACTTCACGGTACACCCTTCAGTCCTTGTGAGGATTCCAGATCATTAATGTTCCTTTTATTAGTTGGTAAGATTTAAGCAGCCAGTTCAACAGCTACAGTGGGAATGGAAGGCTCCCAGAGAAGTTATCTGATTTTTCAAAGAGATTCTAAGTACCTAACACTATTTACCTATATTTGAAAATATAGATCTCTTGAGTTGCTCACAGTAACAGAATTGGGCATAGACTCCTGGTGCCCTGATTCCTGGTCCTCGGTTTTAGTGGATAGACTATACTTCCTCCTGTTCTCTCTAGACATGATACGTTTTTGAAACACATTTGTTGGGCAGTGGTTAAGCTGAGTACTGGATAAATGTTGTGGTACCTTCCAGAAGTTCTAATTCACTATGAACACGTATTTTAAAAGAGAGAATCTTTTTCTATGAATATTCAAAGAATCCACATTAAACCATATTTAATAAATGTTCTTTCCCATGCTCTTCAAAATCCTGTGGCAAAGGGTTGCCTGTTTTAATGACACATGAAAAGGATTTTTGAAATGATTGCGTAGGATTGAATTTCTGGTCAGTCATCCACAAGGCATATTGCAGCTAAATCCTGGATATGTTCCATACAGAAAACATGCAAGTCTTTTTCTACCAGCTGCTCCAGCTACAAGCTTTCTGTCTATCTCCAGCACCCTTTTCACACTCTGCTTTTACAGGTGAAAATTTAAAACATATAGATCCAGGAATTTAAATAAAAATCAGACCCACTGGATAATACAATATCTTGCTGATATTCTGTAGCAGCCTTGCACTTCTATTGGAGCATGGACTAGATGAGGCCTCTGGTCATGCCAATGGGTTTGTGACCCTCCTAAGTGCAGAACCGAAAGGAATCGATAGACTGTCTGTCCAGGTTACCAGAGGCAGAGGGGAAGACAGTGTATCAATAAATAAGAGCGGCTGTGGATACAGAGGGTCTACTATCACTTTTCATCACTTGCCAAGCACATTTCCTCTCATTTCCCTAATCAATAGAAATGTATGAAGTGTAATGAAGGACTGTGTGCATGTGTGCAAGAGAGATGTAACAATAGAAAGAGAAATGTACAGAAGCAAAATGATACAGAAAACGATGGATCTCAGTAATTGTACGATTCATGACAGGTTTCATTTGCTCAAATTGACTGCGTTATGCAGACATATTTCATAATTACACTAAGCATACTTACAGTGTGTCTGTCTCACCACAATTAGGATTATTAAAGAAGCATCTTCTAATCCTTTCTGTTATGCATACAGCTGGGCACATGTTTGTCTTTTGTAAATTGGCTATGGAACTTCCTGCACTACTTGCTTTTATTTTAAAACTTTTTGTTCAGGGAATTTCAGCAATGATGCAAAGGGACAGATTAATAAGCCTGGGAAATGACATCTGCTGTTTACCTACAGAATGGGTAGGACACAGGCACTAGCAGCACTGGTTTCTCATCCTTCCTACTATACCAGTGTGCTTAATTCTTGCATAGAGAGAGACCACCTCTTAGGGTTTTATTCAGTCCTTGCTCTTTGCTGTGACTACCAACAGGGGAGCCAGTTGGGCTGTTATCAAATAGATGCTTCTCCACTAGGAACTGGATTAAGACTCAACGATCTGTATCACATAGGCTCCCAAGCAGCCATCAGTTAGTACTGACCTTCTCTCAGTCCTGACCTGGGGCAGGATTCAAACAGGCCACTGTACTTTTTCATGGCAGAGAGGAGGTGTGACTTATTTGTAATGGATATAAAGGGGATTCTTTAATGAGGCTGCTGGACACAGGCAGACTCTGTGGTTCTCTCGCTTCCATAGTGATTGATATACCTTGAGTTTCTTAAAGGTGTCTCTCCTAGGAGTGAAGAGCATGGCCAAGGAGTCCAGGGAATTGACTGCTCACTCCAAGGGGGGGGAAAAGTCCTCTGTAATCTTCTCCATTACAACATCTCTGCATCTTAGCACCGACTTGAGACACAATCTGTCACTAGCTGTATAGCAGTAGGACAGGAACATTCAGAGGACGAAAATAAGTGCATTTTCAGCTTTGCACAAGGAGTAAAATTATCCTCACCTTGCAAGGACTCGAAGGTGGTGGTGGGGAAAAGCTAAATACAGTAGATTGAGTTGTCTGTGGAGCCACTGAGAAGCCTGTTCAAATTACTTTAACCTAGAAGGAAAACCCTTGGCTGTTCTTTCCTCTGGGGGTAATATAATGCTTTTAAACTGAGCTGTTCTATTTCTCCCTTCTTATATCTTCTCTTAGAAATCTCTCTTTGCAGATATCAAACTTCCAGTGTTCGCTACTGCCATTTTATCCCACGAACAACATGTGCTGCCTTCCACCATCCCAACATCAGAGATGCTTCAAAGTCAGCGTTAATACTAGGGTTTAACGTCACAACAGATGTTTTGTGGTCCTGGCGTGAATGATATATGCCACTCACTTGATGTGGCTCTGATTGCAGATCTTATACAAAGTGAGATAATTTGAGACACCATAAAGCAGCTGTTAATTTTCCTCTCAAAGTGAGAAGGATTATTCACAGTGGCAGAGGGATTCTCTGGGTCTCACACTAATTGTCTTGATTAACATGCTGTTCAGTTATTACAGGTGTAACGTATAATAGCTCTATAAGGTTTTCATAGCCTGGCCAATTAAAAATTGTCATTAATCCAAGAGCTAACGAGTTGTGCATCTTAATGCTGAAAGACAAGATGAGTTTTCCAGTGCAAGTTTAAATCCAAGATCCGTGTGGGGTGATAACACAGTTCTAAGTTCATATTGTACAGAGAATTGCCACCCATCGCTGTGCAGCGTGCCTCTTCGTAATTATAGGGTTCAGTGATTCATTTACAAGGGAGAGTGGGGAAGGGGAGTGTAATTGAAAATGAATTCTGTAGCTTCGACCCCTGCCCTGTTAACCTCTTGATCCGTTTAGCACAGACCAGGTACATTTAATGAAGGGACACATGTATGGCCTGGAGACGCACCGCATGAATCCCGATGATGGCAATTGGTTTCAGAGGCTCGAATGCTGGTGTGCGGAGGCACGTGGCTCAGCAGGATAATGGACAAGAGCAGGGGTGATGTACAAATCTCATCCTAGCCAAAGGGCATTGGGGAGGAAAGAGGCCAGACCAGGCTTTTTTCCCCTACAGTTCAGTGTGGCTGGTTATTTTCCAGGGAAAACTTTTTCTTCCTCAGCCTGAAATGCCCTTCCTCTCCCTTGGCCAAGAGAGGTTGGCTGGAAAGTAGGAGCACTCTCCTCCTGCAGATCCCTTTGCAACCCCCCCTCTTTCCATTGCTGATTTCCACTCCAGGCTGTTTCCTCATCCCTTCTTGCCCTCGGTTTGTGATTTAAAAACACCAAAATAGCTTTGGGTCAGATCTTGAACTCCTTATTTCCAGGGGTCAGTAATGACCTGGACAAGCCATGCCACTGACTTCAGTGGGAAGGCATGCGAGTTACTGCTCCCCACTAAGCGGTTTGCGATAACGGTATGGAGCACGCTGTTCTTATTGGTTCTACCCCATCTCCCCTTTCTCCGGTTCCTTCCTTTGCTCAGGTTTAGGTTCTAGATTGGTCTGATCTAGTGTTGTAGAGCAGAACTATGTGTATGTGGAGCTGCTGCACCCGAGTATGAGCTCAAGGAAGAAGCAGTGACTCTTTGAGAGTCCCAATTCCTCCCCTGCTCTCCCTTAGCTCCTTAGGGCATCAGCCCTGAAAAAAGTGCAACTTCCTTCTCCCTTTGCGCTGGCTCGCTTTGGCCTGCAGGAGTGTTGGAGGCGGAGCTTGATATACCCAGCCCCTCCCTAGCCATTTGCTGAGAGGGAATGCCAGCTGCTCCTACTTTCCAGCCAACCTGCAATGAAGGCTGGCGGGGATCGCAAACATGGCCATGGAGGGTGAGGGGAGTGGATCTTATTCCCCTGCACAGCCATGTGGTAAAGAGGCACAATCTGATCCTTTGAATCCAAGTTCTCCAGGGCAGGGAAGATGTGGGTTTTAAAAAGAAAATCTCTCTAAAGCACCATCAAAGTAAATTGTGCAGTGCTTAAGGATAACTACTTCCCTGAAATTATTCTCTTCTGAATTCTCAATTCAAACAGTTACGGCAAACTAAATCTTTCCAGGATAGTAGGCAGAACTATATTCCTGTGCTTTGATTAAGGTGTTTTGAAATAGACAGCAACATGGGGCAAAGCGGCAGAGATGTGCTACAGGAGCCAGAAGATGGAAACTCTCTAGCCAAGGTCTGTGGCACTAATGCATTCTTTGCTGTACCCCGGGCAGCGAGTTTTGTACTTGCCAATATTTGTAGCAGTTAGATCCAGGAGGTTTGTTTCATTTTGGGTTATCAGCCATTGCATGTCATGTGATGTGGTGACACCATGACAAGAAATGGATGCAAACCATGAAATTTGGCTTCAGATATGAACATTCACAAAGCACAAGGGAGTTAAAAAAATTCAGATACCGGATTTTTGTTCAGCCCATTATTGACATAATAGCCATGAAACAGGGATGTGGACCCAAATTTTCTGCCGAGTTTGCAGGTGTTCTCTTGGGGTTTTGTGGGAGATAGCATCACAGCCTGACCATGCTATGTGACACGTGGCATCGCTGATGCAATTAAAACACTTCAAAGCTTGCTATTTTGGATCAGGAGACCAGGCAGGCATGGGGCGTCTGCACAAGGAAATCCTCTGCAATAGAACAGCAATACGGTTCTCTGTGTGGTTGCGCAATAATGTTTCATGGCATTTTGCTGATGAGATCAGATTCTTACTGAGCTTAATGCAGTGGAATTGATTTCTGTTTGCTAACCTATCATTCCCCTCAGTGGGGAAAAATCAATGCAGATCAATCATGTACGATTTTGCATGCCATTAGATCCCAGTTTAACCTCTGTAGTCTACCCTCACCCCCCACTGTGGACCACACAGTTTGGAAGAAGATTGATTGCATCAGATCATCTGTGCATGACCCTCTGAGGCACTCTATGCTCTGCCTGATGAAATGTAGGGAATTAGTTTCTCACCCACCCCTTTTTGTTGGGGGGAGGCAATTTTATCCATCCGGTTCTGGTTAACATTTCATCATGGGTTTAAATCAAACTGGGGGGGAATAATCTGTGATTATTCAGATCTTTTAGAAGACCTCTTATTTCTGCGTAAACGGGACCTGATTCTGTTACTCACGGTGTATAGAGCCAGATAGTCCTGCTGAAATTACTATTGAAATGAATGGGTGGAGTAAGGTATTATTCACGATGATAAGTGAGCCGCAATATGGTGCACAGATCGGAGAGACGAGTTTTATGCCCAGAGGAATAGCTCCCCCAAAGTCAACATTAACACCCCAGTAGCTCCGGGTGCTGAAGTATTTGTGTTTTATTTCATTGCAAGCATTTCAATGATGACCTTCACCACAGTGTCTGGGCACCCTTTGTATCATTTCCAACTTCCCTGATTGTTCACATTGTGACCATAGCTCCTACACTATTGCCCTTCTTTCTCAGTACTGCTTTCTTAAGTGGGATCCACCCCAAGTGGCTCTGGGTTGGCTCCACAGCTCATTTAGAAAAGAACCCGCACAGAGAAATGAGTCGTGCCTGCCAGGTGGCACCTGGATTGGCAGAAGTATAAGGAGCATGCCTTTGCACTTGGGAGTGATTGTGAAGGCAAAACTGTACCTGCAAAATTGAGACCAGGTTGAGGCTTCTTTTAAAGATTAAGCCTTGAGAGTATTTTAACCTTGGCGTTGGTATTTCCATGGTCTTCCTACAAAAGTGTGACCGTCCCTACTTACGCCTTTGACTTATGGCCTCTATTCCGTATTGCTGATGTCGCATGCATTTCAGATGTCCTTTTAAAAGAGAGAAGTGAAAAAAACTCCTTTTGAGCAATAAAGTTCAAAATCTAACAATTTCCTGAACTAGCTAAGACCTTTAGGCTATTCCTGAGTTTTTGAGCCAGTAAGCTTCCAAAACTGCCTTCTATTGACATTTATACTATGTTAGTCGAAGTATGAATGTGAAGGGTTGATTGTGCTTTTTTTTTTTTTTTCCAAATCCTTTCTCACTCAAAGCTTCGACAGCCTCCTACAGACTCAATGGCCCTGAGATGGTGATTAGCAAAAAGAGAGATGCCGAGGATCTATGTCAAGTGTCCAGCAGTCCTGTTAGTGGATACAACCAGACCCTTCGTCATTCCCCTCCCCCTTATCCCTTTCATTTTTCCATTACCTTCCCATGTTCATTTCATCCACTTTAACAGCATAAAATCTCTTTGATTCAGACCATGTTCTCCAGTTAATGGAATCCTGCAGCATCCCTTCTTTCTTTATTACAGCCCCACAGCAGGCTGAGGACATCGGGGATTATTGTACAATAACTCAGTCCCATTCCTGGTCAGTGTGTAGCATCCCCATTCCATTCAACAAATCCACCCATGTCCTCTCTCTATTTGAGGGACTTCTGGAGGGGGGAGGCATGTTTGCAGTGAATTATTATCCCACACTTATCAGCATTAAACGGGATTTGACAACTCCTAGCTCGGGATTTGAATGATCTAAATCCTTCATTTGGCAGCCTGGTTTGCTGTTATTTATGGTGCTTCCCAATTTATTATCATCTGCAGACTTGGAGTCTTTGCTTGCAGTGCCATCAGCTGAGTGATTTATACAAATAATAAAAAGATGGGGGCTCCTAGTGCTGAACTCCAGTTCTGAGTCCCTTTCACGGTTCTGCTTTTCTGCATGAGTCCATCTCGTAGGCATTAACCCCATTGCCCCCTCCCTCTCTGAAATACTTTCTCAAATGCTTCCCACATCAGGACCATACCTGGTAAGATCGAAGGAGGAAGAAGTGCATTAAAGGGCCAGACACACACATCCATCCACAGAGTCTTTGTTCGGTAAAAAGGTCGGGGCTGGTTAAATAAAAAACAACAACACAGCAGACCTTGGGGAATGAGGGGAAGAACTGGCCAAATTAAATTCCATGTATAAACCACAGGCCTAGGTCTGAGGATGCTGACTCATGGAACCAGATGGAATTTGTTGGTCCCAAAGCTCTGGTTGTACCACCAGAACAAGTATTATCCCCCAGATTCTCACTCCTTCCAGGAAACAGTCAACAAATGGTTACATCTACTAGTGCTTGCATTTGGGGACTTGATGAACTTTCGGGGTCCCCTCCAGTTCTAGGAGATAGGTATATCTCCATATATTTAAATCCACAGCAAGTGTAAATCAATGCGGTCAAAAGGGCTACATCGATTTACACCAAAGTGTGAGTTTTGCCCATGAAATTTACATGCCAGTAAGAGTATCCATTTGTTGCCTGTTTCTTAGAAGGAGTGAGAGTCTGGGGCGGTGGGGGAGGATTATACCTAAAGAAATGCTGTGATTTTGCACCTTAAATGTAGTCTGGGCAAGCTCTATACGAATGGTAGTTGGAAACCAGAAGTAAACACAGCCCAGTATATAGGGTGGTGCCATCCAAAGTTTCAACACAGAGTAAAGAGGCATAAGGGAGAAATGAGGCCAGTGGCTTCCTTCCCCCATCACTGAGTAATGGGTGACTCAGCATCAGGGTTGCAAAGAGTAAGAGTGACTCAGAGATGAACAGGCTGCACTGGGAGTTCATTGAAATAGTAACAGGTTAAAGGCTTTCGGGGTGATACTGTGCATACCAGCTCAGAGGATGTTGTCTTTGGGCCATGTTTGATGGGAAATGGCTAATTTTGCAGTCGTAACGCTGACTCAGCCACAGGTCTCGGAGATGAAAGTTGCTGTTCCCTGTCCCCCACTGCAACAATTCCAATTTGATGATTGTAATATGGGTGCACAGTATAGTATCTGTCATCTACAGATCTCAAAGAACTTTGCAAACGTTAATTAATTCAGCTTCACAAAACATTTATAACGTAGATATTGTAATCCCATTTTACGGATGGAGGAAACTGATGCACTGAGGGGCTGATTGACTTTCCCAAAGTCACATGATAAGTCTGTGCCAGAGTCAACCAAAAAATGTTTCACAGTCCTAATCATTAGATCAGTGTTGATAAATGTAAAGTAATGCATGTTGGAAAACGTAATCCCAACTATACGTATAAAATGATGGGGTCTAAATTATCTGTTACCATTCAAGAAAGATCTTGGAGTCATTGTGGATAGTTCTCTGAAAATATCCACTCAATGTGCAGCAGCAGTCAAAAAAGCTTACAGAATGTTGGGAATCATTTAAAAAAAGGGATAGATAATAAGACAGAAATTATCATATTGTCTCTATTTAAATCCATGGTATGCCCACATCTTGAATACTGTGTGCAGATATGGTCACCCCATCTCAAGAAAGATATATATTGGAATTGGAAAAGGTTCAGAAAAGGGCAACAGAAATGATTAGGGGTATGGAACGGCTTCCATATGAGGAGAGATTAATAAAACTGGGACTTTTCATCTTGGAAAAGAGACAACTAAGGGGGGATATGGTAGAAGTCTGTAAAATCATGACTGGTGTGGAGAAAATAAATAAGGAAGTGTTATTTAGTCCTTCTCATAACACAAGAACTAGGGGTCGCCAAATTAAATTAATAGGCAGCAGGTTTAAAAAAAACAAAAGGAAGTATTTTTTCATACAACACACAGTCAGCCTGTGGAACTCCTTGCCAGAGGGTGTTATGAAGGCCAAGACTATAACAGGGCTCAAAAAAGAGATAAGTTCATGGAGGAAAGGTCCATCGATGGCTTTTAGCCATGATGGGCAGGGATGGTGCCCCTACTCTCTGTTTGCCAGAAGCTGGGAATGGGCGATCACTTGATGATTACCTGTTCTGTTCATTCCCTCTGGGGCACCCAGCATTGGCCACTTTCAGAAGACAGGATACTGGGCTAGATGGACCTTTGGTCTGACCCAGTATGGCTGTTCTTCTGTTCTTATCATACTCCCTCTCTTTTAACATGACAGAGATCTGATCAATACAACAATCAGGTAGTTACAGTGGAGCTGCCCTTGAAAAACTACAAGGCCCAACCACCATCTCCCTTAATATCAGTCGAAGGTTAGGGCATTGTGAAACAGGCATTATTGCTGATTTGAGTACAAACTGCAATACTATTAACAAGTAGTAATGTCAGATTCTGTACTTGTCAGTCCTTCCTTCCTTCCTGACAGTTCATCCTAATTTTGCCTCCTAACTCAGTCTGCCACCAGCATGTCTTTGCAATAGTGTGTAAATTTTTTTTTAATGAGCTGATTAACAAAATCTGATCATTGCATTATCCAGTAAAAGATGAAGGCTGGTGGATGAGCCCGCTGCTATAATACATGTAAGCTCAATTGGAAACGATGCTCTCATCAGCGATTCCCCCCCCCCCAATTTACACTGTGAATCCCTTTTTATTTGAGCTCACAGCATAATGAGCTTTATTGTTAGTTGTGCAGAATGTTTCTTTATTTTTCTTTTTATGTGGGCAAATCCAAATAGAGATGTGCAACTCTTACCAACCTCTGTGGAATTTGCACATGCCTATCTGTGGACATACATTAGTCTGTACTATATCTCCCTAAGGCTTCTAATGAAATCCAGTGGGAGTTTTGCCATTGGCTTAAATGAAAACAGGATCAGGTCCTTAGATTGTGGCTCCACAATACCTGGTATATAGATAAAATGACTGGTTCTATTCCATTGTATTCTGCATAGGTTTTTATATCACACTCCTCACCATAGTATCTGTGTGCCCTCCAGTAGTGCATTAAGAGATGTGACTGCACATCAGTCACTTGTTGTTTGTTCTCTCATCTTCTCCCCAGAGGAGAAGCGAGTGGAATGGAGTGTCTTGTTTTGTTTTGGGGGGGATTTTTTAAGTGTATTAAATATACCTGTTGCTGGGTGTTAATATGAATGAAGGCAAGGACAAAGAAATGCGCCTTGCCCTTGGTGCAAAAAGTTGTCAGGCTTCTGAGAGTCCTTAGTGCCTGGGGGAGATCAGTCCACAGTGTCAGACCACACTCGGAGAAGGTTCTGTCTCCCACAGAGCCTAGCTTCACTCTTATTGTTGAGAGTTGTGTTATACAGAGGAGTTAAGTTGTTGACCATGGCCTTCATCCTGGAGCTATAGACAGTTTTTTAGATATCCTGGGTCCAGGCTGCAGAGTGCTTTGAAGATAAGGATAAGACCTTGATCTTGATTTGAAATTCGATGGGAAGGTGGCATAGAGTGCAGGAAAGTAGCCTTTCCGTAGCCTCTGTTGCTCAGGAGACGTGCTGCAGCAGTCACATGTTCTGTTATTGGGTGATTAATCACATTGTCCTTAATATCTGCTGTGAACTAATATGATACAGGGATTTGCAGTGATCAGCATAGAGCTTAGGAGCAGCTCTACATTGCAGACTAAATGGTATATGGGCATTAGTCACAGAGGCCCTGATCATGGCTGGGGGCAAGATCTGCCTGAACCACGAGCACGAGTGTCTCACCCTTCTAGTAGCCTCAGAAACGCTTAGCTTGATTGTCCTCTCTGGCAACTAGGATCAGAGGAAGGAGACTCTCCTCCTAGTTCTTTCTTCCAGCAGTGAGACCAGAGGAGACGACACAGAAGACCCATGCAAAGCCCATCTGGAAAAGAACTAGCACGGGTGAATACGTTCCTCTGGGTTTTGGTACAAGAATCCTGAGAGTTATTCCAGGGTCAGAACCTTAATTACCCTAGCAATCAAATGAAACCAATTCAGTGCTGCCATCTTGGAGTTCATAGGCCTGATATAATGTGCTGATAAGCACTCTCTGGTTCCATTGAGTTCAATGGGAGCTGGAGGTGCTCCTCCTCTTACTGGATCAGGCCTTCTGAGAACACCGATGGGAGTTCAGTCACCAGCTCTCCTAGTTACAGCAATGAGAGGTGCAGGACTGGGCTCCACATTGGGACAATAACAGCACATAAGCCAAGAAGAGCATAGTCTTGCTCCCATTTCAAACCACTGGGAGTTTTGCCATTCGCTTCAGGGAGAGCAGCATCTGGCCCTAAGCAAGGATTCTGGATATGCTAATACCTAGCATATGCAGATGAGCATTAACCAGGGCCGGCGCTTCCATTAGGCGACCCTAGGCGGTCGCCTAGGGCGGCAGGATTTGGGGGGCGGCATTTTGCCGTCCTTGGCGGCAATTCGGTGGCGGGGATCCTTCTGCTCCGCGTCTTCGGGGCGCTTCAGTGGTGAGTCCTTCACTCGCTCCGGGACCCGCCGCTGAAGCTCCCCGAAGACACGGAGCGGAAGGACCCCCGCCACCGAATGCTCTGAGGAGGAGCGCTGCCGCCTAGGGCAGCAAAAACCCTGGCGCCGCTCCTGGAATTAACCCAGTGCCATTTGTGGTCCACACCTTCCTCCAGCGAAACAGAGGCTCCTTCCTAGTCTCCGTTACAATGTGGAAGAGACAGCCAAACGGCTCCATTTCAAACTGGACTGCTCTGAAAATTCAAATCTTCCCATTAACCTCCGTCTTCCCGGGGGTTTTCTTTAATAACTGGTTAGTTTTCTCTTCCTTGTTAGGTTTTCTCCTTCTCTTGATGAAAGGATGGGGGAGGGGAGAACTTATTCTTTATGCTGAAAATAAATATATATACTCCCATTTTTCTGATAAAATTGTATCGCTGCTGAGGAAATCAAATCCAATCTTCAATATATTTAGCATGAAAGCAATAAGGAACATTAATGCACTTCAGAAAGGAGAGAACTGCAGACTGGTATAGCCTGCTGCTTGGAGAAGGAAGGATCACCATGGAAACAGTTTTCTTCAAATTCCATGCACTCCAGGCACCGAACATATAGGAAGCAAGGAAAAGAAGAGGAAGAAAAAAGCCCTTATATGCCTTCTGTTGTCACAAAACTGCTGTAGGAGTCTTAGGCGGAACAGCTATGAATTATTGATCACATGAATATGAATATATATTAATTCAAATTAATAATTATACTGTGCTGGCTTTTAAATGAAGTTTGGGGTGTAGTAGCAGGCAGGCAGTTGAATCGGAGAGGGTTGCTTAAGAGCGTCACAAGTTTACCAGGAAACATCTTTTAAAAAACAGCTAACATGCTATACTGGGCTCACCTCACTTGTTGAAGGAATGGAAGATATTTCCATACCTAACACTAATGTTTTTTCACTTGGAAATACCTAGGACAGAGCCTGATCTAAACCCTGTTGAAGTCCATGGATAGACTCCTGTTGATTTCAGTGGGTTTTGTATCAGGCCATGATAGATTTGACTGACTAAGTGAAGGCAACTAGCCACACAGAATGGAAACTACTGGCACCTTCTTCCCAGTTTACTATGAAGAATGCCACAGATGTTTAATTATATCGAATGACACATATTGGGCCAAAAATCTTGGCTGGTGTAACTCTATTGAAATCAGTGGCGTGTGAATTTGGACTGTTATAAAAGAGGGATTCTAATTTTTTTTATTCATTATTTGGGTTTTTTTAGGGTGATAAAACTTCGTGAGCCATGGACCATTATTTAAATACGCATGAAATCCAAGCAGCAGGTGTGCAAGTAAACAGATAAACCAAGAAAAGTTCAGCAGATTCTATGGCCAAGAACTCCCCCTGCTCTGCTCCCCTGGAATAAAGCAACAAAGTGGCCAGGGAGATTTCTTATGCCCCAGGAGCTGAGTGTGGATTGTTCATAAATTCTGGCCCCAGATGTTTTAAATAGTTCTGCTGACAAGGTAATCCATTAGGTAGCTGGATGCTGTCTGAAAAATTTCTTGTTGTAGCATTGAAAGTTTTTAATTCATTAAAAATTAAATGGCTTAAATGTAATCAGCAGCAGTTGATGGAGAAATTTAAATGGTGAAAAACAAATACAATTCCAAGTGGGTGATTTTAGAAGGGAAAAACATCTGGATGCAAGGGACACATTAACTAGTTACTGTGGTCACCTCTAAAATTTCTCCAGTTGCCTTTATAGCTAATACTCCCATGCTATTTACAGCATTTTCCCCAGCTAACCCCTGTCCTGGGGGTAGGGAATGCCATGAATACCATAGTTGTCAGCTGATGATCAGTGAAAAACTAGAAAGTATGAGGAACATGCGCTGTATGTGTTAGTTATTGCCATAGAGACCTGCGTTCGGACATCTTCTTATCTTTATTACTGTGCACCTATTTCTGTCACTCACTGTATCATTAAGGCACAATTATGTATGTTACTGTGTTCCAGACTGGTACTTAGGTAGAACTTTCCCAGGCAAAAAGTGCATGACTTTTTCCAGAGAAAAGATCTGACTGATGGAGCTTGCTTTGAGTATGGATCTAATTTACACCATTTTCCACAGTTTTTTCATCTGGAACAGTCCTAGGGAAATGTGAGGCTTGACTTTCTGCCCATATTTTAATGCATTCGAGTTGCTATCTTCCATGAGAAGCACATAAATTAGGAAAAGAGTAAAAACACTGGGCAGGATGGTTCGCAGTAAAATATGGTTAGAAATTGACATGTTTATAACTGACATTTTATTTAAACTGGAAACTTTAAATACGTTCCAAAGATGAAATCACCATAAAGGAAAAGGGCTGTTCTAATCAGAGATGGGCCCATGCCACAGATCCAAGTTTGGTTCCAAGGACAAACTTCCCCAAAGTTTGTGTGTTCATGTTTCGGTTGTGAAGTCTAGAACTGGCTCTGGATGTGATCAGATACGAGAGATGAGGGAAATATAGCTGTTTCACTTTGCAGGGGCTCATGCAGACATTTTCCCCATATTCTGTCCACGTAGCTTGGCATGCATCCTGAACCAAATTTTACTTCAATATGCAGGTTTCAATAAACCCCAAATTTTGAAGTGCAACTTGGTCAAAATCACTGAGTTTATCCTATTTTCTTAAAAGTGGGGAAGTTACAAACTCCTACCAGCTCTTGACACAAAAGCATAGTGGTGTCGTTAGCAGTTTGAGCTGAGATTTGTAATTAAAATGGGGATTAAGGGCCTGATCCATGGAACATTGAGATTAATGGCTGTTGGATGAGATCCCCAATCCCTTTGGTATTGCAAAAGAGGGCCCTAGCTCTATAATAAGGTCCTCAGACTTCTTAGCAAACCTTGGCTGGGTTGTGAATTTGTAACAAATCTAAAACCAGGTGAGATTTTCATGGCCTAGGGCTTTCATTGCAAACATTTAGCAGATCACTAGTAATCATCTGCGTTGTGCGTTGGGATCCCAATTTAATTTCCTTCATCTTTTTGATCAGTAATTAGAACCTTTCTGTAAATAACTTAACCACTCTGGAAATGAACCAGATCAGCTGGATGTTTTGTGAACTTGGGCTTTTGCTTGTTTCACTTCCAGGCGGCTGCCTCTAGTATAGCCTAGCCACTGTCCCCCTTATGTAAACCACTTTTATGGCACCGTCCAGTCCTAGCCAATCAATTAAACAAATGCCAGGCTAACCAGTGGAGTTTCTTGGCGGGTCAGAGAGAGCTAGGTTTTGCTCAGTGTTATTTATCTAATAGCAGTTTTCTTTGAATGACAAAAACTTTCAATGTGTCTCTACTGTGGGGGCAGCTTCTCAAGCAGCTTGAGCCGGTGCTGGAAATGCACATGAAAGAATGAGCTATGTACACAGCGCCTCATCCATGCCTGAAGTCTGTGGATAAAGTAGAATATTCTACAGCTCAACCACTACCCTGCATCATTAAAGTCTCTAGCCCTGCATGCATAAGGGTGAGAGACTGCAAGGAGATTATGGAGCAGGGCATAGTGCAGGGTCCTTGCCCTCATCTGAATGCAAAGCCTGCATAAGGCCAACCAAAAGAGGGTAGAAAAGAGGAAAAGATTCAGCCTTTTATATTATTATTGATTATTTTATTAATCCATCACCATTTATTCTTATGCATTCCTGCCCTTTGATTCCACTCCCACAGCTCTTTCAGATCCCCTATCAGTGCCAAGGGGCAGGCTTGAGTGACAGGGACTTTCCTGTACATTGTTACACGTCCTGATAACTACAAATATCCATACAAGTCATTATACAAGAATGTAAACCCAAGGCCAGAAAAAAAATTACTGGTATTCCCTCTAAATCAGCACCACAGTGCATAATGTGTCCAAGTAACCTGGACGTTCCTGGCACTATTGCATCTATTTCCCCACTCCCAGGTTCCCTATAAATCTTTGACAGGTCTAGGCAAGGCATTATTTTTTTTCACCTTGACTCGTCTGTTTCTATCCATCAAAACTAAGTAATGATGAGAGAATCACTCAAGAGGAGGTTCAGGGAGGTCATGCTACTCGTGTGTAAGTAATTTTGTTGTGTATTTATTGCTTAGTTAAGGTGCTGTGCTGGAAAGGGGAGCTACACACGGTGTAGGGAAGTGTTAGGGCATCATACAGAAGGATTTGGGTCACTTCAAATCTGGGTTGAATATGAGCTGGTGATCTAAAGTCAAAGGCTGTGTACTTTATTATCCGTTCCCTGGGCCACCAAGCCTTGTAGCATCAACATTAAATATAGTAATAGATTACAAACCTGTGTTCTAGGAATTGTACAAGTGTAGAAAGGAGGCTGGTCTTGCAGTTAGGCTACAGGACTCAACTGGGCAGAGAGAAGTTTAAATCCTGATTTCCCACCCCCACCCCCAGGCTTCCTGTGTGACCAGGAACAAGTCACTTGGGGTTTGTCTACACACACAAGTTGTATCACTTTATTCTGGTATAGTTGAAGTGGCACAATCCCTATAGTGTGGACAGTTATACTGGGATAAAGATGCCATACAGCTTAGGCTACATCTACACTATGGGGGGGGTGAGGGATCGATTTAAGATACGCAAATTCAGCTATGCGAATAGCGTAGCTGAATTCGACGTACCGCAGCCGACTTACCCCGCTGTAGGGACAGCGCCAAAATCGACCTCTGCGGCTTCCTGTCGACGGCGCTTACTCCCACCTCCGCTGGTGGAGTAAGAGCGTCGATTCGGGGATCAATTGTCGCGTCCCATCCCCAAGAGGTCGATTTCTACCCGCCGATTCAGGCGGGTAGTGTAGACCCAGCCTGTTTCTCATGGAGGATGGGAATAAGCTATACCAGTATAAGGCACTTCATACCAGTATAACTGCATCCACACTAGGTGTTACATTGGTATAACTATTTTGGTTTAAAAAAAAAAAAAAAAATCATACCACTAATTGTGGTAGTTAAGGACCAAATCTCTGTCTTGGTTCCACATCTGTAAAATGGGGATAGTAATTGGCCTGTAGCTCATTTATCTAAGGTACTTAAGGTATGAATAATACACTTTTGAAGCAAATCAGGATCCATTCACAAATGATTCCCTTACTAAAAAAAGGATGAAATTTGTAGTAAGTGTTGATCGGACCAAATAGTCCAGCCATGTCCAGTCAAGTTATTTTGGCTTTCCACTGGTGTAAATAAGAGTAGAATTTGGCCCCTCTGTATTGAGGTTCATCCCTTTTGTGAAAGTTGGTAGCAGATGGTTAAAATCTTAATGGCAGATTTTACTACCCACAAACCCAGGCTGAATCAGAAGGGCTCCATATAATGGAATAGAAATGCTTCACCTTACTGCTTTCCAACTGAGTGCTGGCCAGGCTACCACCCCTGCCACTCGGTAGATTTCTGTGTGTTCGGATGGATGGGGTGTTATCTACCGTAATCCTCTTGGGTTTCTTTGCTGCAGTGCTGGCTCTGTGTGCAATGAAATATTATCCCTAAATCTATTCACAGGAACCAAATGTTATAAATGAATTAAGACCAACTTTAGAAAGCATTCACATGTCATTGCAATTATGCTTAATGCTGGAGAGACGGGTCAATATGGGGAAGATGCGTGAATATTAATAGAAGCAGCATGGAGTTCATTACTCACCTGCCTGCTGCCATCTGGATTGTCACAGCTCAGCAGACATGGTGGGCTCCTCGCACATTATCAGGGAGTGATTGGATCCTAAAGTGAGCGGAGGGATCCCTATGAAGACATAAAACAGTGGACATGATGAATAAATTGTAGATGGCCGTGTGTCCCCAGCACTGAGAAGGGGCAACCAACTCCCATCAGGCACATTCCTGGGTGATGGATAGGAAACGGAAGGACAACTGTGAATATCCAATAAGTAGTCATGGCATCTCTCAGCAGGGCATGGTGGGGTAGCTGGTGGCACGGCTATCTCTGTAAAATGCCAGATAGGCCCTATGATGAGGACATCAAGGTGAATAAAGACCACCTTAAAATAAGACTTGCTGGGGCAGGTAGGGTTTGGTAGCCTTGATGAGCAGATCACCTAGAAGGGAAACTCCAATTTCAAACCGGTGGTGTCAATCTTGGACAGCCAACCTGTAAAGCTTGTCCAATAAGATATGCCCTTTTGAACTTGTGTCCATGTCAAGTGTCCCTCAGAAAGCAGGATCATTCCTCACAAGCCACCTGCAACAGCCTTACCCGACTGTTGTAACTGGGCAAGGGCTGCTAAAGTTAACGATATTGGTAGGCTGGCCTTTGCAATGATCGTGGACTGATGATGACCAAGGGGGAGGCCAAAGACTCGATATATGGATCGGATATCCGTGGACCTTACAGAGACCAATATGCACGACAGCTAGGTGTACATTCATGCGTTTTGGAAGAAGGCTATGGAAGTCGCTGACCCTGATTAGGAAAGTGTCAAGAAAGAAGAAGGTCTTGTGTCCCCAGTTGCCTTCCACACTGGAAGGCTTGTTTCCTGTTTTTACTCATGGACCATAATCTGCCCCACATTAATAGTGAAAAGCAAAGGAGAGCTGGACAGAAAGGTGGGCAGGAGAATGTAACACACAGTCTGAGCAGTAAGGACTATAAATGGTGGTTAGTCCACCAGGATGCGTGAGTGGACATAGCGTGGAATAGATGAGTGAGATACCACATTTCGCCTTTGTACAGAGGCCGGTTGTAGCGGGTCGCTGTAGTGAAGCTAGAGCCTGAGACTCACCCTACCTGTGGCTGTTCTCTTACACCAGCTCCTGGAATCCCTTTCTTGTTCTAGCCAGATTGTGGAGATCTGAGTTATACTGATGGTTTGTTTTTGTTTAATGACAGAGGTTTGTGATTAAAGCATTGGAGTTGCTAGAGTTACAGGTGAATCTTCAGGCCCCAGAGTTAATCTGAATGTTGTTGTTCTTTTTAAGAACATGTTGGTTGGGGTGGGGGAACATCCAGGAGTCACTGCTTCAATTTAGTCTGGTAGAAACTTAATGCATGACTGAGGTGGACTTTGTTGCCCTTTGGGGAGGAAAAGAATCATCTCCTTGTCAGCCAGCTAAGAGTCCCATTGGTTTCCTAGCTTGAGTTAAGCCACCAGGCACCAGCCAGATCCTAGTAGAGGAATAAGGGGAAAATAACCAAACAAACTGGATTCTAGTAAAATGGGTAAATAGCACTAAACTTGTTTAAAATGGGCCAGATTTCACCTGACGTACATTGAAGCCATTATGGTGTGTCAGGCCATAAATCGGAAGCAGTTTGGTCCAGACACTGGCAAAGAACAGAGGCAGTTTATGTGGGTGCAGTGGCACCAGTCTGGGGACAAGAATAGGAAAATGACTGATGCAACTAACATCTATAACTTGAGATCACGGGATGCAATATTTAAGATGATTGAGCAATTCAGGACAATTAGAACCTGGAGGGAGGAAACTTGCCTGTCTGAAATACCATTTAGAAAGTCACCTTTGCGGGTTTGCTAGAACTCTTGAGGATATTTTTTTTGCTGGATGGCATCTTGATTCACATTGTAGAAGACATAGACAATAACCAGCATTCACCGTGGCTTCTGAAGGGTGTGTGTGTGTGTGTGTGTGTGTGTGTGAAAGAGAGATCCATGTATATTAGTACCTTCCTAATATTTTGATTGTATCTTATATGTTTGGGTCCAATTCAGTGCTGACATATTTATTTAGATGTTTTTCACCTGTCTCAGACTCTTGGTGCATTACAGTAAAACACAGATTTTAATCCAGTAAAGTATATGCTAAAAAACAATCCGTGAGAGAAACTCTTGTGATATCTACAGCCCATCTAGAGGGGTCAGAAAAGCATCCCTATTCAGGGCAGCACCTAAGCACCTGTTTTTCTTTAAGCATTCATACGACGTCTGAGTGTATGTACCCAATGTGTGTGCACGTACATACATATAAGGGATGTACATGTTTGTTAGAAATGTTTTGTTTAGATAGACACACACATATACAAAGACAGAGAGAAAGAGAGGTTACATAAATAAGGTATGAAAAGAGAATTTAAAGTTCAATAAAACTGACTTGTACACAAAGGATCTGGATACCAAAAGCTAAAACAAAGTGCCTTTCATTTTAAAAGATGTCCTTTAGCCAACTGCTGGGTTTGAGGCCATATTCCTTCTCCCCCCTGCACTGTTTTGCCTTCGCTGAATGCTGCACTCAAAGACAATTCATGAAGACCAGTAGGGGAATAACCACAGTAGAATTAACCTCTGACATTCTTCTAAAAATAGTCCTAATAAATCCAATCATTGGCAGTTCTCCTGTCTGCTTTGCCTTAGGGGTAAACACCACTGAGTAAAGCCTTTAAAGCATGGCTTTCCCAGATTGTGACCCCCTATATAAGTTACAGGTTCCTGTCTGTTTCCTTGTTTCTCACACATTAGGACAATTCGCCTCACTGTAATTTTGACCACATGTCCCTGTTCACACACAACTTTTCTTCTGATGATTGTGTTGGACTGCACCACTTTGGGGAGACTAGATGGCAATACAGTAGTGTGGATGGAGTGTTTCCTTTACTTAATCTGAAGTACAAAACGGGGGTTCTGCAATGGGCAGGGCAAACAGCACACATCTAAGGCTATTTTGCCCTGTGGCTTTGAATGGGGTGAGAATGCAGTGGTGCCCAGGAAGGTCCCCCATCCTCTGACTCTGCAGAGATGGAAACTAGCAGAGCTCCCCTAGAGTCAGAGGGAAGTGGAGGGAGCATAGAAAGGAAAATATGGATCTGAATGATGACACATTCACTTAAACGTGCACAGGATGTTTTGGGGGCTTTTTATTGAGCACAAATAGTAGAAATGGCTGATAATTCCAAAATCTGGATATAAATCTAGACCCAAATGTCTCCTAGAGTTTGCGTATGGTATTGGTTTGGGATAACACCACTATGAAGACATAAAACAGCCACAAAATTTACTTCCAGACATGAATCCAATTCTTAGTGTCCCAGAACTCCATGGGTTTATATCCGGTTTTAGCTTGTGCTCATTCCTAGTAAACTGTGTTACAAAATTCCATGAGCATATTTATGTACAAGAAGAAACATAAGGACCCTGGAAACTTCTCTGGGGAGACAAAGCACTGACAATACATTTTTCCGTAACTGCACAGAGAATGGTGTCTTATAGATGCCCATGAAAAGCCAGTATACAGTTACTTAAATTGCCTTTGTCTTCTTTTTTTCAGCTGACATTATCTCTACAGTAGAATTCAACCACACAGGAGAATTACTAGCGACAGGGGACAAGGGGGGTCGGGTTGTAATATTTCAACGTGAGCAGGAGGTAAGTGCTAGTGAATGCAAAATGCCTATTTTATCCTTTTAAAAGAAGCTTCCTGCTGCTTCCTAATCCTCATGTGTCACTCTTCCCCCCAGTTCTCTTCTGGCAAACTAAAAACTGCAAATAGGCCATTAACCAAAATGGGACCATATTCCTCTCAGAAAGCACCTTCAAAATGTTGCATTTTCTGCATCATTTTACTTTTATTGCACTTGTTGGGAACCTAATGCAAATTGGATCAAGCTGCTGCGTTAGAAACTCCAGTGGTCCTAATTGTGTCATTTGCCAAACCAAATAATGTTCTTTGAACTTTGCTCCTTTCATCCAAATTTGGCACATTCATTGAACCTTCTCATGTTCACAGCCTTGCTTTGATTTGTATCAATTTGCATTAGCATGTTAGAATTCTGTAAACCTAACTAGCTGCCTTCTGATCTCCGTTTCACCCTTTTTTACACTGATAAAACACCCCAGACGTCAATGGAATTGCACCTGATTTACACTGGTGTCAGTGAGATCACAGCACAGCCTAACAGTTGGTGTAAGAGCCCCTACAATTTTAAGCCATAATTGCCATTTCCCATGTTGTTCCCTGCTCACACCACCAATAACATGCGTAGGGCCTTGTATTCCCTTCAATGCGAGATGGGGAAGAGTCAAAGGGGGCAGAAAAGTCTTTGTGGGCCAAGCACGAACTTTGTGACACTGCCCTCTTTCTGAGAGACCTCTGTCAACTCTGCTGGGTTGAAGCTGTGTGGCTCAGAGAAGGGAGCGATGTCAGGTTGGGCAGGGAAGAGGATCAGCTGCTTTTTGTGGTGTGATCCCGTCTGTCTGTCTGGCAATGTTCTTGCTAGAATAACTGCCAGAAATGAATGCTCTTGAAGCACTATTTGCTCCTGCTCTGGGCTTCTCACTTCTCACAATGGGTGGGTGCAGGCAGGGCAAGCTAGTAGCGGTGCAGAATAGCTCAAAGAATAGTGCTGTGGGGCAGCCCACGCGAGCAGTGAGTTTGGCTCAATTGGCCATCACTGCTCACAAGAGTCCCTTCGCTATAGAACAAGATTTGGGGTAAGTGCCAAGAGCTGTGGGGGGAAGCTTGCACAGTATCTGCCTGTACTGTAGTGGGCTGTCAGCCTTGCTGGTGTGAGTCTGGCACTTCCAGGAGCATCAAAAATTCTCAGAGAACAGAACATTTCAAATTAAAAAAAAAATCTACTGTAGCATAGATGGATAAGAATCATCAAGGTGACCCTGGACATACACCTTACCTCAGAAAAACCTTCCTTAAGAGCTTCTTGGAAGCTATGTATCATTTTGTGGTTCATTTCTGCAGGACCCATATTTGCAGAAGGCATTGAGCACACAATTAAAGATCTCTGCACATGCTGTGGGTCCAAGAAGCACAGAATGGTTTTGGCAAATGAAAACTATCACAGGCCCTTACAATCTGGAATATTTTTTCCCTCCGTTTCCAAAGCTGTCTGATGCTAATTGGTCTGGCACATCTTGTGCATACTTCACAGTCTGATCTGGATGGTAGCAAAGCCCCATTTTGTCCCCAATGTGTTTTGTTAAGGTGGAGTGGGATCTCGGAGCTCTGGCCATGATAAACTTTATAGTCCAAAGACATTTTAAAGCCTATTCTAAAGTCTTACTCTCAAAACTGTTTCTGTGTATACAGTATACACTGGGAGGGACTGTTTAGTTTAGATTATATATACACACACACCATTATCATCATTCCCAACAGTATTTTATTTCCTATTCTCTTTTTATTATTCTACTCCATTTCTTGAACTTTAAACTTCCTTATGTGCTGCAGGGTAAATTCCATTGAATTCCTGCTTTACAGAGATGCGCCACTTCTGGAGGGATGTTAAAGGGCCTGGGTACATCATTTGAACGCAGAAAGTCAATCCATACAATAAATGACAGGTTTCAGAGTAGCAGCCGTGTTAGTCTGTATCCGCAAAAAGAACAGGAGTACTTGTGGCACCTTAGAGACTAATAAATTTGTTAGTCTCTAAGGTGCCACAAGTACTCCTGTTCTTTTTTCCATATAATAAAGTGTGTGCATTTCTGTTCTATTCGGGTTCTTATATAGTGCTCATCACTGTAGTATCTGAGAGCGTCTGGGAGCATTTAGCTACCTCGGCCTCACTCAGGGCTCCAAGGTGCTAAGCACCTGGGCACCTCATGGATGTCCATGGGACTTGAAGGTACACAGCACCTGCCAGGCTTACCCAGCACCTTGCAGGACTGAGCCCTTTGCCGTTTTATGCAACATTCATTCTTGCACAGATTGTTTCCTTTCCTTGGTTATTTTGTTTCTGATGGATATTTATAGATCTTTGGGGCAAATCCTGCTCACCTTATGCCTGTACAGAGCCCCACTGGCTTCTATGGGGTTGCTCGCGTGAGTGAGTCAAACGGGACTTGGCCCTGTATCTGAGCCATTATCTCTCCTCACCAATTTGCCTTGGAGAGAAATGATAGGGAGGATTTCATTCATTCTAGAAACAAAGCAAAACAAAGGCACCATTTCCTGCTCATATCATCAGCATGCAGAGAAACTGACACAAGAGGAGAATACATCGTGCCGGAAAGATCTCTTGTGTCGGCTTTGATATCTAAACTGTAATGTGTCACCGTAATCACACATTCCCCATCTCTTAACAATCCGCAGAGAACAAAAGAATCAATAGAAAATTTGCGCTCTCTCTCTTTCTCTCTCTCAAAATTCCCTTTACCATTTTTTTTTCTCACTCCTGCAGAGTAAAAATCAGCCCCATCGTAGGGGAGAATACAATGTTTACAGCACGTTCCAGAGCCATGAACCCGAGTTCGATTACCTGAAGAGTTTAGAGATAGAGGAGAAGATCAATAAAATACGATGGCTCCCGCAGCAAAATGCAGCCTACTTCCTTCTCTCCACCAATGGTATGTGACAATAATAATATATAATGCTTTGCCTTTCATCCATGGATTCCATGGTGCTTTGTCAGCATGAAAAAATAAATCTTCACAATCCCCCCGCAGGGCAGGTAAGTATTTCCCCCATTTTAGAGCGGGGGGAACTGAGGCATGGAGAGTTTGACTTGCCTGAAGTCACTCAGTGAAGCAATGGCCGAGATGGAAATAGAACCCAGTTTTCCTGGCTTCCAGCCCTCTTCTTCGATCACTAGACCACTAAGGTCTTACGTTTATTTAGGTCTTGATCCTGGGAAGAGCAGAGCATCTTTGACACCCTTTGAAATTAATGGAGAATTAAGAGTGCTCAGCTCCTCACAGGAGCAGGCCCATGCTACCCCTCATCCCAAAGAATCTCTCCCAGGAGAGAGAAAAACGTGGGGAGATGAACAGAGAAGACTGAGGTAAGTAACCAAGGTTCACCTCTTAGTTCTAATTTTAGTTATACTCTTGTCAATTTTTGTAAATGATCAAACACTGAACTAACATTTAATGGGGCATGCCCTAGTGCACCTCAGTCTTCCCTTTGTATCTGTGGTTTTGGTCCAGGGGCCTGTCCTATTTGAACTCCTTTCTGCCTTCTGTTCAGGCATGTAACTCCCATTACCTTTGGAACAGACTCTTTCATCCATAACTTCAGTATTAGGGAAACCTTACCCTCAGGAAAACCATCTTCACATTTTTTGTAGTAGTTTAAAAAAAAAAAAGGAGGAGGACTGATTTTTGCAGCCTTTACTTATGCTGAGTAGTACTTACACAGAGGAGAAGTCCTATTGAAATACCATTCTTCTGGGATCCTGGAGAGAACAATAGAGAAGGGGAGTTATTTAAAACAGTTATTGGGGTCTGTACTTGTACCATATTTACTTGTACCCCTGATTTCAGCTAGAGTTGCTGGGTCTCAACGCCTCTCAAGATCAGGCCCGTGGTGTCCACATAATCCACACACATAAAGTAAAAGGAGGAGGAGAAGCAAGAATTAGGAGGGCCAGGAATATTCATGTTAGGAATTTGATACATTCAATGGGCTGCACTCTGGTCTCACGTACGATAATGTCTGACCAGTGATGTGACTCTGGATTTTAACTAGCTTGGCTAAGATCAGCATTTGAAGCCCAACCTTGGTGAGAAAATTCTTCAGCCTCTACAGGGCAGAAGAGCTTAAAAAGCCTTGAAGTCATTTTTCTGTCTCTGGTCCCTTTTTCTCTTGGTTTGCTCACCTTGGGAGTTTGACCGTTAGGAAGCACAAGCACAGGGAATTGGTATATGCGACTATATGGCAATACAGACAATAGTCAGAAAATGTCTTTTGTTATTATTTCTTCTTCTTCTTTCTGGCAAAATCCAATTTTAAAAAATCAAGAATGATTCTATTCTAAAACATGAGTTTAAATAGGGATAACAGGAGCCCAGCTAGAATTTGCTGTCGATGCACATTTCATGTGTATTTCCCTCACACAGGGTTCTGCAGTCAGTTCACACTTGTTCGTTTGCCACTAAACAGGGAGTTTTCTTCCCTCTGACTATTCATTGCGCTCATTATGTTTTTGGATCCTGGAATCTTTTTTAAGAAAAACTACAGCTGATTTTTTTCAATTTGCAGCTGTGTTCAGCTGAGCAGCTTCCTGTTATGCTCAGATAAATATCAGGAGGATCCAATGATATTACGTGGGATGAATGGGACCTTAAGATGGATGTGACTTAATTACTTCAGGGGAAAAGGAGGGGGTCTAATTATCTCCCATAGCCAACTTACTTTGTATTATGGAATTTACTCTATTGATCATTGTAATAAAATTCAAAGACTTATTAAACTCATTTGGAGGGGAGAATCATTGAAACGCAATGAAGATTAATTATAGAGCATAATGTTCTGTTAATTGAGTTTTTAAATAGTTTTTTGATTAACAGGGATATTATCTTTCCATTTGGGATGGTGTTTCAGAGGCTTGCAAGATATCAAAATGATTCTTTAAAAAATAACTCCCATGTTATTCTGTATCTTTTTGTTCTTGTTGTTAAACCAACATTATAGAGGGGAAACCCCCTGAAGTTAAATGGGTTAATAAAAACAAAATTAATGGTAGTCTAATGAAATTGCTGTGTAAAGGGGAAAATTAAGATGAATGATAAGATTGTGTTTTAAAGCTGGTGGAAGTGATGATAAACTGCTGATAGAATCTCTGCCAGTCAAGGGAAAAGAAAACACCATTATTCAGAATAAAGACCACATGTTCCTGGGGCTCTTTCACCTAAAAGCCTTCATGGCACAGGATAAACGGGATGTCAGTAGTTGAAAAAGCCAAGGAAAGATGGCAGTATGGGAATTCAAATTGGATGTGCAGTCAATAATAAAATGCCAGTTTCTGTTCAAGGTGGTGGAAGGGGGAGTTGAAACTGACTTTTGAGTAAATTACAGACATGATTTTACTTCATTCTGGGGGTGTTCTTTTTACTGTGTTCACAGTGTGAACTTTAAATCACTGTATATTTCACTGTATTACATCCTAGATTTCTTTGCCTGAGCTAGTCTCCACCCATGGACAAAAACAAAACTCATGGAATTTGACATCCGTTGTGTGCAGGGTATTTTAAAGTTCACGCACAAATGACCACTGTTCTCTAAACACTGGTGTATAGCTGCACAAGCACTACTTATGGTTAATGATTCCACTGGCTGCTGGAAATATTCAAAGACATGATGGATAGAGCACTCATGAATATTATTCTCTCTTTATTTGTAAGAGGACAATTGGGCTTGATGCAGGAATTGAATGAAATGTTGTGCAAGAGGTCAGAGTAGATGATTGTAATTGTCCCTTCTGACCTTAAAATCTGGGAATTGCCATGTATCATGGCAGTTTGCAGTAATAAGATTGAATAGAAGGAGTAATAAAATAGGCAGTAGGGACACAATATGGAGATGTGGTGTATCATCAGCATTTAACATGTTTTCAGTGATTTGTTTAAGCATTTGGACCAAGTTAATTTGGAAATCATACTTGAAAGTAGTCAGTTTCCCCTGGATAACTGCCATGCAATCTGCAAATTGTAGGAGGAAAAATCATATAATAGGGTGTTCTCTTGATTAACTTTGGTGGTAGGTATATAAATATGCAGCAATGGGAGAAAAAATGGATTTGGTCTGTAGGTGAGGAGTTCTAAATTAAACTTCTCAGCAGACTTCTGCCTTCTCAGAACAATGTAAAAAGCTCTCTCCTCTTGTAGCCAATGCCCATGTTAGAGTTTCTAGTGACACACTGTGGCGTGTACTAGATAAATCCTAAACTCTGCATACTGAATCATGTGACCTATGGTCATAATCTCTGCAGCTGAGCCCTGGGAAATCACTTCTCAAATAATTTGTCTATTAATGCTTGTTTGAATCAAACAATCTTCTTATATTTGTAATAAATATGTCGGCAGTTGTCTTGCAGCAATAGGAAGGCCAAATATTCCTGGAAAAAAGTGTTGATGATAAACGGTGTTTCTTTCTTTAGAGCTGATTCTTTCCATGTCCCTAGATCTCATTCAGATAAGATAAGAAACAGGAACCTTTTTTACATTTAAACCAATTTTTGTGACACTGGCATTTCTATCAGGCATTCCTTTTAGGATGTCCATTTACTCAGGCATAACTGTATCTTCTTCTCTCTCTTGCTCTTCCAGATAAAACTGTGAAGCTATGGAAAGTTAGTGAACGAGATAAAAGACCAGAGGGCTATAATCTTAAAGATGAAGATGGCCGCCTCCGAGACCCCTCCATGATTACAATGCTACGGGTGAGTTAATTGAGATGCCTAAGGGTCAAGGAATATTTTTGTATGTGAACTTGGGTAGAAAATTGTCACTGTGGTTTATTTATGGTGGCATGCATAATGCCCTCATGTCTTCAGTGGGGTCCCTGCCTCCAGGAGCTCATGATTTAAAGACAGAGAGAGGCTGGAAGAGAGGGAAGAGGTACAACACAATAAGGAAAGTAGCCAAGGTGGTGGTGGGCCATGTCTTGGTAAAGATGTGTTTGTTATTACAATAACATTGAGGATGCTTTTGTTGATACTTGAGCCAGGAATGCTTGCGATGCCAGGTTGGCTGCTTTTGCAGGCATGACAAGAAGGGCCAATAGAGCTCTGGGGCGGCAAGATAGAGTAAGGGCCATGGAGCTGGAGCTGGCTGTAGAACCTTGACCGGTGCTCTGGCAGTGGCTTCCTTCAGGGTGAAATGCAGAATGCAGGCTCCCTTTTCTTCCCCCCTCCTGTGGGTTCTGGGTTCAGAGCAGCCCAGCCCTCTCTCATCGCAGAGGTTCCCTAGGAGCCTGCTGCAGTAATGAGCTGACTAGTTCAGAGCCCCATCAGCCCAGAATATAGCCCCGCACTTGCCCTGACACCTCACAGAAATCCTTTTTCACCATCTGGTATTCATGGTGGCTGCTGTAAATCTAGAAACCTGCAGATTCTCAGGAGAGTTATTCATTCTGAATGAAAAAATGAAGATAAATAGGAAATGCTGTTTCTTCCTTTAAATGTGAAAACGAACACAGAGACATCTCTGATATGCCTTTAATGAATTCAGCTTAGTGTCAGGTGATAGGACATGGTGTCCCATGGATCATTAAGGGATAAATCCTGCAGCTTATGTGCAGGCTGAATAACACAACTCTACTGGAGAGAGCTGTAGGTCTGAGTGGAAAGAATCCTCTCCCCTTTGGTCATACTGGGTACCAGTATGCCCCTGCCTCGTGTGTCCAAACTCTGCGCCTTTTGTGCTGCTGAACATGTCTGGCACACGCTTGTATTCCTGCCTGGCAATGAAGGAGTTAAAGCATTTCTTTTTTTTTCCTTAGTGTTTGACTTGGGTTGTTGGAATGTAAGTACATTCTGTAATTGAGTTTTCCCTCCCAGTGAAAGGAGATTAAAACCGGCCTCCCAAATCAAATGTAAACACCTAAGGCTACATTTTCCATTTACAAGGAAGATGCACGTACAAAATCCATTAAACCAGTTTTCTTCATAGTCACTGGAACGCCACTCGCCTTTCTGAGTGCTGTACCAAGCTGTTGTCTGATGTGGTTTTCTGGAGCTGACACCCTAAAGTCCAGGAGCCTTGCATCAGTGAGTGCTATGGGGGAGCCCCCATAAGACAAGGTGGGAGTGATGCCGTGAGGGCTGTAACACTGACTGGTGTTTGGAAGCTGTAGCATTTAGTAGCAAATTTCGCCTGGTCCATCTTTGTGTTGGTAAATTTGGCCTTCATGGGGGATGCAGTATTGTCAGAGCGGTCTCTGATCTTTAACGTGCAGACTAAGAGCTAGATTGTGTCTTCTAGGCACAGCCCTGCAGGGGGAGTTTAGGTGCTGCGGGGGCCTCTCAGCTAATTCAGTCGGGATTCTTCCCAGGACTCCTGTGGAGTGCACTCTGAAGCTGCCGTTCAGTTGTTTTTTACATGAGTACAAGACTTCTTCCCTGTGCCTGGCCATGTCTGCTGGCTGAAGCAGTGGGGTCAGACCGCCAGGGGCCCCGTCCTTACTTCACCCTGCCTGGTCATTTATGTGAAGGCTAGCCCTGCAGGCAGCATAAGCATGCGGGGTTCTGCAACCTCACCAAACTGTGACTGGTCCATGACCCGGAGTGTGAAAAGAGGAAGGGGATAAGCTCCTTGTATCCTCTGCTCCCCACAGGGCCAGTTAGACCAGTGGGTCTCAAACTTTTTTACTGGCGACCCCTTTCATATAGCAAGCCTCTGAGTGTGACACCCTTAATAAATTAAACACACTTTTTTTTATATATTTAACGCCATTATAAATGCTGGAGGCAAGCGGGGTTTGTGGTGGAGGTTGACAGCTCACAACCCCCCATGTAATTACCTCGTGACCTTCTGAGAGGTCCCGATCCCCAGTTTGAGAATTCCTGAGTTAGAGTGAAGCAGGCTTTCTGTTTAAACATGGAGCGAGACCACATTTACCTCAGCTTGTCATTGGAGATTTAAAAGAAAAACACCGGATCTAAACTGTAGGCCTAAAAACTCCAACTGAACAGTCCATCTGATGTGCTGTTAATCAGACCAGACCAGTCTGTAATTTATTCACACTGTCAGAATTTGCATTACAAGCAGGGTTTTTTGTTTAAAATATTATTTGTTGCTGTGATTACCTCTGGCTCACTTTTATAGCTCCCGGTTTCATCACAGATCAGGCCAATGAAAACATTTAATAACCCCAGACAGCTAATTAATCCTTGCTAAGAAATGAATGGCTTCTATTTTGAATTGCTCCTACTTGCTGGTAGGCACGTTTTGGTTGTTTTTTCCCAGAGCAAGAAAACATTTTATTTCCTATATGTATTGTTGTTATGTTTAAGGTAGCATTTCCAACCCAATACGCTGTAAATTAGGAAGCCCACTAGAATCATTTCTCCAAGATTTGAATGTCAGATTCTATAGCTTCCCAACCCTTCTGTATGTAGAGCTGGGGAAACCGCTTTTGCTTTAAAGCAATATTAAAGGGTATTACTCCAGTTATTGCTTTCTTCTGTGTCTTAATGCCTCAGAAAAGCCATGGACTTAGTGTGGGAAAGGCAGGGTTGCAGCGCAAAGGCACGGAGCTAGTGTGTTTATTTCATCCAGATCTGCAAAAGAGAGATCCGTGTGGAGCTTTTCCATATGGCAGATTTGTCTGCTTATGCCTTAGGTGCACTCACTCAGCTCCTGTTCCCCAACCTCTCAATGCCCAGAGGTGACAGTCCACCCTGAGTGCTTTCTAAGCAACTGCAACTAATCGAGAGGCCTAATAAGCTATGAAGAGAGCAAACACAGACTGTACTTTTCTGCAACAGACAGCTTGTTCACTACATTCCATTTGCCTGTAATTTGTATTTTACTGCAACTGGGATTATTATTATTATTTATTATTTAGAAATAGGCTAACTCATTTTGCCTAATGTCACACCAGCTCGGATGCTGTAGGTCTGAAAGCTGGACTCACACCTTACTGGCTTTGCCTTCCATTTGGGAGAGGCTGTGAAAAGAGGAGCAGAGAGAGAAATCCAATGGGAAAAATGGAGAGCGAGAAAATGAGAACTGAAAAAAGGAGAGAGGAATTCTACTAGCCCCAGGGACCCACTTATGCCAGTTTAATTTTTGTAGAGGTACATAGCCCCATTTCCTGTTTGCTAGAAAAAAAGTTTGTTTTTTTTTGTTTTTTTTTGTTTTTAAATAACACAACAGAGATTTAATTTACAGAGGCAAAGAAAGTTTTGTGAATTTATTTGAACTGGTTTTGCAAACCAAAAATACTTTGTGAGATTACCATTCTCATGAGCTCCACATACATTCTTGTACATTCACATACGAACTTCGTGCCAATATGTGGCCCAGAAGTATTTGGACCCAAAGTCCAGTAGGTCAGCAAGATAGGAGCCCGAGTGTCTGAGTCATTGTTCAGTTCCCACTGTTCTCGGCAGAAGCTTGCTTCTTGGAAAAATCAATATAAAGTTTATGAAACTGCTGTTAAGTTACATTTGATTCAGAGGTTAGGTCAAGGTGAATTTAGTGTTTGATCTGGAGGCACAGCACCCCTTTTCTATTACAGGGGAAGCAAAAATCTACGTGTTTCTATTCTGACCCCAGGTTCATAGAGACAAAATTCAAAGGATGCTCCCAGGACAGTGGAATCTCTGTCTGCTGCTTTCAGATCAGTTCCTCACATCCACTGACACAGTGCTATGTCCTCGTGTTGAGCTGCCATCAGCCATTGTTCTTCTGGACTGCCGACCTCGCCTAGGAAGAACAAACACCCAATGCTCCCTTAGCCAACTCATAGTTTAGAGTCATATTTGTAATTTGTTGATACTGCTGAGGATTGTAAGCAATTTTTACCCATCACTGCACTCTTCGTATATTTGTTACAAATGTTGGGGTAATGAAAACACAGTTAACCCCCTTATATAATTACAGGATCACAGTGGCGCACAAACAGCCCACATTATTAGGGTTAACTTTGTTGAGCTGTTTTCTTAGTAATTCCTCAAGCTTTTCTCTCTCTTCCCCCCCTCCCTGGGCTCTCTGAGGTGCAGATACTGACATGTGATTGACTATGGCCAAGTGAATACTGGCATGTGATCAGTGGGATACTTATATGATATGATTATGAAAACTAATAACAATGCTTATCTTCACTATTGATTACTGTCATTATCTGATTGTATTTGATTGAATACTGGGGTTCTCATATGTGATCATGTGGCCTAGCTCCAAAGATCAACTTAAATTCTGTTTTTAAAAGTATTGAACCTTTTATTATATCTGCCTGTCTGTCGCTCAGTCTTTGCCTCTGGCTTCAGTGGGAGCTGAAGAGACAAAGTTACACAGACTCCCATTGACATCAGTGGACTTTGGGTAAGGCCCGATGTCAGCACACTACATGGGCTTTAGCCATGAGACTCGTATTAATGTGTCACATTAAAATGTCTTTGACCCTGAGAGTGAACTAAATCACATCTTATTCTGTGCAGAACAGACAAGCCAGTCTTTTCCCTGCCTTTAGACTGGAGAGCCATTATGGGCTCCCTCTTGCAGTATGTGCTGGTCATAGTTCTCATCAGCATTAGAATTGCTCATGAAAACATCTTTTGAAATGGGCAGTGTTTTACCTTTTCCAATGAATAGGAAATCTTTGAAACACAGCAGCAGTTACTGGAGTTATGGGCGTTCCCCAGATATTGTGGCAAGCCCCAGTTTCCTCTGTTATGACCTTTTTCTTTTCGTAACCTTCCTTTAACTGCCATTAAATTATCTGGAGGTTTGAGATCTGTAAAGGTCAGAGACTGGGGGTAGGAAGGGAGGAATACGGTGCTGGGATTTTTCACGGTTTTGAAGTCAGTATTTTATCACTGTCAAAAATGAAACCCTCCCTGACCCAAGTGAATTTTCTCTGGATAGTAAATTTTATGTCATATGGTTTTCTTTTAGTTCTTGTGAACCATTCACACCACTTGTCAGACAGGGGAAAGCAGGGGCTGTCAATGATTTCTCTTAATGCTCTCTGATGGTCCTCCTAGAGCGCTTGGAATTTCATCTGGCATGCACTAAGTTGTATCATGCAAAGTTTCCTTGTGTTTCCATTTCCTACTATTTGCCACATTTGGATGTATTTAGACACAGACCTGCTACCGTAGATTCTAGTAACATCCTATTGCTAAAGCCAGGTACTTCCAATGCAACAGTGAAACCCAGTCCTGAGGAAGGAGGTGTTGCCACATATGAAGAAGCCAGTGGTCCATTCACTTTACTATATGCCTTGGTAGTTTTCTTGTGAGAAAGTTAAAACCCAAACCAATAATGCATCTGGCCAAGAACTATACAACTGGGGGAAAACTACTTCTGACTCCAGGTGTGGTGATCATTTTATGCCTTCACATTTGATTGTTGATAACCCTTATCATTTTGATTCTGGTTACTATAACTGCAAATGCTAGTCTTATTTATATATTGGCCTAATCCATTTTCTGAATCCTGCTAAGCTATTTGGCTCAAAAATATCCTGCATCAATGAGTTCCATAAGTTAATTCTAAGATTTCTAAAGTTATATTTCAGCTTTTTGACATGTATTGCTTTTTAGCTCCATTGGTTCACCCAGCACTGCCTTCCATCACATGTGGCTGTCATTGGAGCAGAGTATGTACAAAAGTACCATCATGCACTACTGATTTCGGAGACTCTTGCTGTTGAAAATAACCCCCCCCCCCCCATGCGAGCACACTCGCCATTTTCAGATGGCCTGTTTATGCCATGCCACACTGAGGAGTGGAGATTGGCTGATAGTGAGTGAATGTTGCCAGGGCAACATGAAATTGTATTTTTTTTTCTTGTAGTAAGTCAAGTTGACATTAATTTTATTTTGGCTTGTCCCTGACCCCTCCCACCTTTTCCCAAGCCTCAGTCTTAATTTGTTTTTTTTCCATGAGTTTTCTACTTGGTACCTTTTTTTTTTTTCTGTAGCAAGCTGGAGGTTTTGGCTGCTTTAGAAGCAGGCTTTTTAGTAAGTTGCTATGATTTCCTGATCTCTGTAGCAGGAAACCCCCTGGGAACATATAGTTACTACTTTACAGCACTTTGAAGAAGTAAAGCGAAATGTAAGTGCTAAGTATTATGTGTATGGTTATTATAATGTCATCATTCCCTCAGGGTAGAAGATTGGGGAGTCGTCAACCAAACTCCACTTTGAGTCTGATATACTGATAATTATATAGACAGATATTTACATTGATTTAACTGTTTCATTGCTGTCTAATAATCAGTTATGTGAGTCAACAGTGTGGAATGCTGGCACTTCAGAGTATACTGCTGGATCCCACTGCAGCAGAGCCAGCAACCAAAGGGTTTAAAAAAAATCTTGCTGCAACTATGTTTTACCCATTCCTCCTAAAGATTTCAGTTTATTTGGGGGCGTTGCTCTCTGAGGAATTATTGTTATTTATATGGGCTTTCCAAGCCATATAATGCGCCAGAAATAATGAAACTCTGCTCAGACTGTAAAGTGGCTTTTTTGTTTTTATAAGGCGTTCTGCTTATTTAGCTACACACCCTGGTTTAATGGCTGTAGAGCCCTTTGGCCAGTGAGGCTTTGTCTACACTACACTGCTTTTAGCGATTCGGCCGTGTTACTAAAAGTCGGGCCATGTAAATGCTGTTTGTCAGCACTTTTGCAGACGAAATACGTCCACCCCCTACGAGCGGGGTTTGCGTTCTCGCCAGGAGAGCGCTCCTGCCGACAATGAGCCGTTTACACTGCCACTTGCCACTGCAAAACTTTTGTCTTTCGGGGGTGTGGGGCTTTTTTTAAGCACCTGTGAACAACAAAAGTTTTGTTGTTCAGTTGGCAGTGTAGACAAAGCCTGAATGGGGATCTAATTTTGCATCATCAAAGAACTCTCGAAAGTGGTCCTGTATATATACATTTCTACCAATGCTATGGGATGTTTGCAAGAAATAATTAACACAAATAATATCCAGGGCTTAAATCTCGTTAAATTGTGTGTGCTTTGATCTTCTCACACTGCAAATCAACCTTCAACTGCAGCTTCACTATAGGAATTTTCCCACTTTTAACTATCCTTCCTGCTAGAAAGGAGAAGGTTGCAAATATCCCCCTGGGGTGCTGTGCTCAGTTAGACACTTTCTGTCTCCTTTGATGATCAAAACTGGGGGGAGGGGGGAATTATCTGGGGCAGAAACAGCTCCTAGGTTTCATTTTGTGGTACAGACTATCTGATGTTGGGGGGTGGGGGGGAATGAAAAGGCAGCAGGCTGCGTTTCTTATGCTGCCTTAATATTTCATTTTTTGGTTTAAAATGCTGCTGTTAGTGTCTTGCTAGTTAACCCTTAGACTGCTGGCACTTTTCAGAGTGCCAGTCAGATAACTGTTTAGGAGGATCGTGTGTTTGTATACAAAATGTGTGTGCATTCCACAAGAAGGCTAATTAATTGTTGTTTTGAATCTGACCGCGGTCCCGATCCTGGATGTGCGCAGGTAGACCCCGTCATCCGTGCAGAGTGCTAGAATTTCACTGAGACCCGGGGGGGAGCTCTGCCCACATGGATGGAGTTGTGGGATTGGGGCCTCAGAGAAAATGTCAGGATCACTGAATGGTGTAACTAGGACTGGCCAGTTACCATTCAGCAAATACCAGGGTTATTACCCTTGCTCTTAGAAAAAGTTTTGAAGTATTCTGCTTAAATTTTCCATATTTAAATTTCATCCCATTACAGCCCCATCAAACTTCCCCCCCAATCTAGGGAGGAATGATTCTGATGGTAGGGAAAGGGGTTGCCATGGGATGAAACATGGAAAATTGAAGCAAGAATATTTCAAAACGTTTTCTAAGAGCAAGGTGTATTAAGCTGTGGAATAGCCTCTCAGTAGATTTAGTAGAAAACCCGTCACTGCACAAATTTAAACCACAGCTGTTCAAAGCATTTAAGAGTGTGTTGTAGGGTTGCGGTCCTGTTTTGGCCACAGAGAATGGCAAAGGTGAGACATAATCGCTCTTTCAGCTTGAATTTTTATCATTTTCTGGTTATGAGGCTAGTAGTTAAGTGTCAGTCTCAAGTAGTCTAGTGTGAACAGTGCTTACTTGGGGAGAGGGATGCAGGGAATGGATAATTTGCCCAAATGTGTATGTTAAGATTAGAATTGGAATTCAACCAGCAGCAGATTGCTCTCATTATTATTATTACCATTATCATTAATTTATAATGCGCTAACCTGTCAGAATATATGCTGCTATGCAAGCAAAGAAATAGACAAGATCCCTGCCTCAAGGAACTTTTGTTCTAATTGTGCTGGCACAGTACTCAATTGAGGATTAGGAGTGAGGGTGGGAAGAGAGTCAGAGGAGATGAGGGAAGAGAGTAAGCCTACAACATGAGAAATCTGAAGGCAAGAGGTCACTTGGTACACAAATAGAGGGAGGCTGGTTTAAGCATAGTGAGCCGTGCAAAAAAGGGCATACGTCTGCGAATGGAAGAGGTAGACAAAAGAAGGGAGTATTGAGCAGGGTGCATGACCCATGAGGTAGTGTACGGCATATGAGGAAATGAAACATATGAAACTGTACTGCATCGACAGGAACTAGGTATCTTTTAGTTTGCAACAGCAGAGTCTACACGGGGCAGTTAGAGCACTATACATTAGAGTGTTCTGCAATTCACACCACAAAGACCAGTCTACGGTGCCGTGTAGACAAACCCAAAGGCTAACATAGAGTCTCTGGTACCATCTTCCTTGGCCTGCTCCAAGCAAGAGGGTTTGTAATGGTAATGTTTATGTGAAGTTTCATGCTGATAGTTTAACTGCAGACATCTGGGTGGAAAATGGGGACATTTTTCATAAAAACTTCAATTTCCATTTGTTCTCACAAAATTTTCTAGTTTTGAACATTTTCAACAAGTTCTATAGCTAGTGGGAAAAATAGGATGAATTTATTATGAATATTCTTCGGAAAAAATCAATTATATTTCCCATTGAAAAATGAAAGTTAGAAAAATGTTGACCAGCTCTAAGTTGGTTTTGATGGGGCTGAAAGCACTTTTTATCTCACTTTTTATTCACCTCTTTACATTTGTAGGATACAGTTCAGTTTCCCTTCACTTTGGGGTTGTAAGACATTCCCCTTGCTGTCCACTTCTACTGAGTGTTCCACAATGGCTTAATTCAGCAAACTCTTCCATTCTCCCATTGACCAAGCCATTAAAAGCCTTTCCCCCACAATATCCAAGCTATGTTCATCTTTGTTCAACTGGAGCCCAGAACCCCAATCTTATTACCTTACTTATAGTATTGTGACCTGTCAGCTGATTTGGCAGAAAATCCAAACAAGACTTGCGAGTGGATGTCTAATAATCCAAGTGAGTGCTTGACCCCAATTAGAGATTCAGAAGAAGTGCAAGTGACTCTTACACCTCTAAAGGAGGAATCAGCCAGTCATTTCAAGGAAAGATGAATGTCATAGATAACAAGATCACTTCCCCTTCAGTGGGACAGCCGTGCAAAGAAAGCTATCCTACCACAAGTTATTGAGCTTAGTGCAGGAGTTTCTGAGAGACTTCGCAGGGCCTGTGTTTTGCAGGAGGCCAGACTAATGGAGCACAATGCTCCCTTCTGGTCTAAAGATCAAAGTCGAGGCATGGATTTTAAATGAAATGAAGGGAGGCAATAGAAACAGATGAACAATCTTCTGTTTGGCAGAATATCTGCTGACCTGCCAGATGAATGGCTTTGCAACCAGTGAGACATGATCTCAGATCATATCCAAAAAGTAATATCTTGGATAAAAGTGGAGACAGGAAATTGGTTGGTACCACCTCATCCAATCCTGGATGAGAACCGTCTTCTAAATCATAGCGCATCAATAAAGGCCTAAGGGTGGAAAAAAGCATAAAGTAACCCTGAAGATGTGAGAGAGGTGTATATTAGGAAATAGATCCCGAAGGAAGTAAGCAATGGAGTTATGGTACGATATTGCTGTTACGCTGTCTGGAGTGACTCACAAGAGATCATACTAACCTTAGGGCAGACTGTTCAGAACAGGGCACAGACTCCACACTGGGTGTGAATTCTGTACTTAGAATTCACCAACCAAGTAACAAGTGTAAACTCCTCAGGCACTATACAGCCTTAACAAGGAGTCTCAGATAGTCCCCTTGGACAGTCCAGTCTGTTTTGCCACCCTGGCAAGCTTGACTCTGTGCTATATGGTCACTTTACACCAATGATCACAAAATATTCAGATTACTTCCAGTCCCAAAGGACCAATCACTTCCCCTAGATCAATTTGAAACTTGAACTTCACACCAAAGGCAATGCTGGTAGCCAATCCTGTAACATACTAACTGTTAACTCTCATTTCTTTTTCCAAATGAAATACAATCTTAAGTTCAAAAGGTGATAGAAGCTTCTTTTATGTCCTTGGAGCTAAGCCAAGCCAAGCAGCTTAGGAGTCTCTTACTTGTGTTTAGAAATCTTTGCCCCTCAGAGTCCAGAAAGCATAAGACCCTAATTCCTTCTGGTCAGGAATTTTTATCCCCACATCCTGAGAATCCAAGATGATGGGATGAGCACTGTTGCACCTAGCATCTTCATGGGTCGGTGTGGGGAGCAATCAACAAAGTCTTTATTCCACGATGGCCCATTTGGATTCAGTAGTCCTTCCTGATGGACAGGAGATAACGCCTTCGGCAGGAATCCAACATTTTGCAGTAGGTGAAGTTTTTTTTCCTGTTTGGTGAGTTACATTGCTTCAGAACAAACATTAATACAGTTATAGAGCCAACTCGTAAGTACTAGCTTGTAGCATGGGGTACAAATATAAAGCATTTCATCAAGTCTAAACGCTAAACACATTCTTATAACACTAATATCCTTTTTAACTATGCTAACCCACAGGTAAGCCAGACTGGTTTCCATCTACGCATTTATCAGTGTTCAGTGAGGCCCGGGGCCTTGGCATGAGCTGGCACCTGGTCTGCCGGCTCACAACTGCCTATTTGAAACTTGGCTGTGGAGTGGAGCCTGCTAGTGACGAGAAGATGCGGTGGGTCGTCTTCGTAATTCACTCAGCTTTCGCTAGCGAGACGGAAGATACTCCTGAACAGTTGCATCTTAGCTGCCACAATGGTGCTCTGTGGAAATAAGGGACCATCCTGATGGATACTGGGCATTTTTAATTTAATGAAATAAAAGGAGTCCTATCAGTTCAGCAAGGGTAGCCATCAGTCTCACTTCAGCATGTGCTGCGTGTAGGGGCTAGCCCTGACTGAACACCCGGAATATCAAGACATTCCGTCTCTGAGGTGAAACGGTGTCGTTTATTAAATTGTTTGGAGGGTCATGGAAGCTGACCGCTTGCCATTACACAAAGGGAAAGATAAGCTTCCGATTAGTTTCTGAGCCTTGAAGAAACCCAAGATACAGCACATGTCAAAAAGGCTCGAAAAGTATAAATCACAACCTCAATTTTCTATATGATACCAAAAAAATAAAAGTCATCTCTAAGGTTGGCTAGCAGTGTGGAACCTTGTTAAAAATTCTTCAGTTCCCCTTTTAAACAGGATTTTGTCCAAGATCAAGGCAGAGGGGACTAGAGCCTGCCATCCTGAGGGAAGATAGAGACGAGTGCCATTGGTATAATTTTGAGTCATCTGTTGTCATAATTTGAGTCATTTATTTCCCTGCCATTTACTAACCGTCCAAATTGTATGTGAACGGCTAATCTAAGAGCAGTAACAGCAAAGGATCATTGTGTCAAACAAAAGGACTTGCTGGTTGCAGCATTCCTTCTGAGGGGTATTCTTTTATTACACCTATTAAGTGTCCTTACAAATGATGGGCCATGGTTGGTTCTTATTTTCTCTGGACCAGATCTCTCATTCCCAGGGTCTGTCTCAAAAAAAGAGTGCAGCATGGTGCTACTGAAAGCTAGCATAGCATGGGTAAATTAGGATGATTCTTATTTTATTATATCCATACTCACAATGTTATTCTCCAGAGCAGGACGCCTCTCTAACAAACCAGCTGTACAAAGAGTGTATGGAACCTTTTGGTTTCATTCTGCTTGATGCTGCAGTTTGGTTTTCCTATTCTAGGAGGAATGCGATCTCCTTTCCTACATTTAAAATATGCCAGAAAGCTTCCCTTTTGCGAGTGAAATCCTCTGGGGCCCATGGAAGAAATCAAAAGTCTGTTCGAATAAAACAATGAGAATACAGGTCTGGCTAATCTAGAGAGATGGGTGAGATGGGTGAACAAGAAATAGATTTAAAATAAAACGGGACTATTGACTGCTCCGTCACAGTGAGATGGATATTCCCCTGCCAGCAGGGGAGGTGACTTGCACATTTCTGTTTCACTTGCATCTTCACTTGAAGAAAAGCCTCTTTTCAATGTATGTACCTTTGTTAAGGCATTCCTGCGCAGCCAGAGCCATGTCTTCTCATTCTTTCCTTACAGAGCACCTCATCCTCTCATCCTCTGTCTGTCTATGGATGTATACTGCATTCTTCACTCAAGTCCCCTCATCCAGGCCACCATGATTCTGGCTGAGGATTAGATGGGATTCCCTTAGGAGAATCTTTGGTGTTGCACTCAACTGAGCCGAGAGATTGCTGTTGCTCATAACTGCCTCCAGTGCCTCTGCAAGCGCTCTCCACCCCTGGTGGCCTAGGGAGCTCCAAAGATGCAATTCCATTTATTTAGTGGAGTTACACCAGGAGTGAATTTGTCCCTGAGAATCCCACATGGGCATTCCAGACGGCATTGCAGTCTCCTTTGTGTGAGCAGTTGTTTAAACTTTTTTCCTCACATGCCTGTCACATGTGGTTGTAACTGCTCCCTGCCCTATACAGATTCTTTCCTCTTCCCCCAGTCTCACTGTGCCCAAGGCTTAAACCTGGCTCATCTTGCATGTTCTACACCTTGGATCCCAAATTGGATTTACATCCTTGTAAGCAACCTACACTTATATATTTGTAACTCTGTCTTTGAATTTGGCTTAGTATGTTTTAACAGTGTCTGGGCTCTTAACAGCTGGCTGGTCAGGGGATATTAATTTGATAAGGAGCCTGTTGCTTGAGGTCTCTGTAGTCTACTCCAGTATAATAATGAGTGAACTTCATTTCTATCTGATGGCAGTGTCGGAGAAAAACACAGTTCTCACTTTTTGTTTGGGTACAGCAAGTCAGATGCTTTATTTTCTCTCTATCAATTGCATAGAGGGAGAGAGCTAAACAGGTCTCTCAACAGGTAAACAATTACAGCAAGCATTTATACCTTTTGTTACAGACAATAATGAGCAACAGCTGCATTTTGTTTATACCTAGGTCATTCTGATATCTTGTTTTGGTCACTAATGTAGACTCTTAGTCTACAGTCCGTATTATCTACACAAGGTCGCAACAGCTTCTCACACAGTTCTTTCCCACTCGCCTCACACATTCGTCGCTTCTACAAATCTCGCGTTACTAGGGTTACAGTTAGCCTGACTCTTGCTAACGAACTGTCATGCATTGCATCCCCTTCCTGTCAGTTCTTTCTCTGCTTCCACAGCAGTTAGTGATCTGTAGCATGTGATCTTAGTTGGGTGATCTTGGTGCAGTCCCTAAAGGCCAAGTTTCTGCAACACAAAACTCCATCACAGTCTGCATGCTTGCTAGCAATCTCAGAAGAGAGAACAGGGTCTGAATATCGGTGGAACTCCCACTGCATCCTTTGAGGGGATCCCTCCACTTTGGGTTGTGGTTCAGAGAAAAACAAGAACTGCATTTATCTGTGCTTTCCCTCTTCTGTGGAAAACAGAGTTCAGTCTCCAGGGCTCTCAGCCCAGCATTTTTTTTCAGGAGCACTAAAATAAAACCCCGTAAAAAAATGAATGAAAGTCTATTTTATATATATTGCGCCCATATATCCACCCACATTGATGGGAAAATAGACCCTTTACGATTAGTTAATCTCAAAGTCAAAGTTGCTACATAGCTGTGGTCAGCACATGCATTTTCTCCCCTGGCGTTTTGTTGTTGTTATGAAGCCATCTCTGAATAAGACCTATCATTTCATTCTTTTAACCTCAACAAAATCTATCGTAAAATCTCATATATAATAACACTTCCTTCTTGCAAAAGCATGCAAATTCCTTGGCTTCTGGGGACAGTTTCTTGGAGAATTTGTACTTTATTCCTCATACCATGCACAGTTCTGTATGCAACTTCAAGCATCTGCAGTTTAATGTGGAGAGAGAAAAAATGGTGCTGTGGATAAAAATTGTTATGCTGCCAGCACTGGGGCTTTGTCTCTGGTGTCAGAGTATTTATTCCACAGCACAGAGATTTGTATTTTTTTTAGTCTCAAAAACATTATCATTTAAATGACAAACAGGGTAATTTGAACCGTTTGGCTTTTTAAAAATAATGAAGTGCTATAAAATGCATGTGGCAGAACTAATCAATTTCAAATGATCAGATCATTGTCAAACCACTGCAACAAAAATAATTGAAAAAAAGATTTCCCCATTTGCGCTTGTTACCTACATTGCTCTAAAACAGTTCAGTGTGCAGTATTTGCATGCTCAGTTGAGCTCAAAATGCAATCTTAGGTGGTCTCATTTCTTTAGGCCTAGTGCAGGGGCAGGCAAACTTTTTGGCCTGAGGGCCACATTGGGTTTCTGAAATTGTATGGAGGGCCAGTTAGGGGAGGCTGTGCCTCCCCAAACAGCCAGGCGTGGCCTGACCCCTATCCAACTCCCTCCCCCCCCCCGCTTCTCGCCCCCTGATGCCCCCCCCCGGGACTCCTGCCCCATCCAACCCCCCTATTTCCCTGATGCCCCCCTCCCGGACCCCTGTCCAATCCACCCCTCCCTGTCCCCTGACCATCCTCGGAACCCCTGTCCTGACTGCCCTCCCTGCCCCATCTCACCCCCCTCTCCTTCCTGACTGCTCCCCCGGGACCCTTGCCCCCATTCAACCCCCCCTGTTCCCTGCCCTCTGACCATCCTGCCCCCTATCGACCGCCCCGCCCCTGACCACCACCCCGAACTCCCCTGCCCTCTATCCAACTCCCCCCGACCCCTTACTGCGCTGCCTGGAGAACCGGTGGCTGGTGGCGCTACAGCCGCCACCACCAAGAGCACCAGGACAAGCAGCCGTGCCACCTGGCTGGAGCCAGCCACGCCACCGCACAGCACAGAGCACCGGGTCAGGCCGGGCTCTGCAAGCGCCCCACCACCCAGAGCATTGTGCCGGCGGCACAGCGAGCTGAGGCTGTGGGGAAGGGACCGGGGGCCAGCCTCCTGGGCCAGGAGCTCAGGGGCCGGACAGGAGAGTCCCGCAGGCCGGATGTGGGCCGTAGTTTGCCCACCTCTGCCCTAGTGGGACAGTATCAGACTCGCACTGACACATACAGTCTCAAGGAGGACAGTCCATTATTCTGCTATTAGCCCACTGCCAACCATCTGGATTGTGCTTTTGTCTTATGGAGTGCACTCTTTAGGATTTACTTACTTTTTGTTGCTCATTAAATACTGTTAGTTTATAAAGGAAAAAAAAGTCAGGGCCAGATTTTCTGGTGTGGCACAGCCACTTTGCAAAGAGATGTGGCTGGAGGAAAGGAGGCGTGGCGGCATTCCCCAGTGTCACTGATTCTTAGCTGCTTGTTTGTTTAGCTGTTACCTCAGGAATAAAGAGTGTTATTTACAATTGAAGCCACAAGGGTGGGATTCAGGTATCAGCAGGTAGAAGATGTTTGAGAATTCGACCAGGACACCACAATCCATACTTGTAGTTTGAGAGTTGAGTGATTCTGGTGTGTTTTTTAGCAGCTGAATTAATTTTGTAAAATAAAAATTGTAATATCTTCCTTCCAGTCTTAATCCTTTGTTGAACCAAGAGTAGACCATAGAAGCAGCATGTAGGGGTTAGTTAGATCTCTGGCCGTTTGACTCTTCAGGTTGCTGAAAAGAAAAAAGGAGGTTATTTTGCCTCTTTGCTCACCCCTTTCCTTCCTCCCCCCTCATTTGCCCAGGTCATGAGCTGGGTTCTTTCTTCTCCAATGCAAACTCATTATCCATCCATTTTAATATTTGTAAATTCGGCTTGAAGCACTGATGACCAGAATTGACCTTCCAGAAGATTTTCCTCTTCATCTGTTTTTCCACAGCAATTACACTGTCGGTATCTATGTCTAGGCATACTGTAAAAACAATGTGCCAGGGAGAATTATCAAATGGAATTAGATTGCTGTGAATTTGTGTTTGATAACACAACTATGCCTTTGCATAATTCTCCCTGATTATCAGAAGAGAGAAACACTATAAATCTGGTGGATGGGTTTAAAATGACATTGGCTCTTCTGGGATGGGAAAATATATGAGTGAGATCATTTGAAAGAATCATGCCCTTCAGGGGAATGAAATTCTAAGCAGTCCATAAAGCTGAGATTGAGAATTCCAGATCTTTACCCTCAAATAATAAAAATGCTCTATTTTCTAGCCCAGGTAGCTGTAAACGTCTCACATTTCATAACTTGAAGAAACATACAGTAAAAATAATCTATAACTATAATAATTAAAGAAGAACTCGGAGCTAAAAAAAATATTATGCTAGCGTGCACAGGAAATGAGAAATCCTGAATGGTTTGAAATATTTTTGTTTTGTTTTAATAATACTTGCTATGAATGTAACCTCTGTTAGGTAGGGTAGTTTGCAAACTGATACTGATCACCATGAGCGTGATTTTTTTTATTCATAAGTATTTTCTGAGTAGTTGTGACAAATACATTTTGGCCTGTGAGTTGTTTGTCTTTATTGTGTGATTGGTCCCTTAAGTCACATGGTACTGCTGCTGTTCTCTGATTGGATGACTGACTTTTTTTTAAACCAGGGAAAAACTAATATGGCACTTCTTGGTAGAAATTTTGGAATGAATGAATGTTCCCACACTAAGATTCACAACGTTTTTGGCATTCGCAAACAGTTTCACAAATACCTGGCAGTTGCCAAAAATCACATGACCCCATGAATGACAGCAAACCAAACGTGATGCTTTTATTCATGAATCAGGATGTTTTTTACTTTCTGGACAGCTCCTGTTAAGGCCGTGAGAACTTCAGCCCTGCGTGATGCAATGTCGCCAGGGACAAAACAGGAGACGTGGGGAAATAGGGACTGTGTCCAAGTGGAACAGACCGTTGTGCAGGAGAATTCTTTAGGCACAGGGGGGAACGTATTGAGCAGAAAGTGTATGTGGGGTGACATTGATTAAGAGCAGTATTTATGGGCCAAATCCTGCTAACTGTCTTCAGGGAGATTGTTTGTGTAAATAACATGAGCGGGGTTTTACCCTATATGTGGGATGAAGGCAGATGCTGAGAGTAGAAATATCCAGCGGATGTAAATAAGACTTCGATAGTGCATAAAGTCAAAGCAGCAGCAGCAACAACAAAGGGAAAGGAAACATGAGGGTCAAAGAACAGTGAACCAAAGGGGAAGAAACCTTTCAAAATGCGTGAGGGTGAGCAGCTCTTAGTGGAAGCTTCTCTTCAAGGCACCTCAGGAGCTCGGCTGGTATGTGAGAGCCTTGGAGCACTGTAGGGGGCGAGGGAAGGGAAGTGTAGTGCCCAAGCAGTAATTGCTTAAGGCATTCTGCCTGGGGAAGATAGATGGTAACTATGACACACTTTAATGTGGAGTAGCTTGAGCTCCCCCAATGCTGGAGAGAGGAAGGGAGGCACAAGGGAGCGGTGCCAGGAGCGTGCCCTAACTGCCCGTTCCTCCTCTGTTTGACGTATTGGGCACCTTTAACTGCACCAGTCTGGCTGCCCCCTTATGTCAGAGGCCCTGATCCTTCATTCATGGAAATCAATGGCAGTGCTCCCATTGGCTTCCATAATGCAGGATCGTTTCCAGAGAGCACAAACACAAGCATGATGCTGGCTGCCTTCAGCAGGTGTGTGCAGTGTGGAAAGGGCTCTCTCGCCCAACCACTGTGCACCTGCCTGAGAGCACCAGCAGTCTAGCTCTGGGGCTGGCGTGGAAGTTTAGAGCTACAGAAAATAACCTCAGGGTATGAAGGATGCTCAGTGGTAAAGGTCCTGTCCAGAGCATGGCTGGCACTCTGCTAACTGCATTAAACCTCACTCACTAGAAGCATTCACTCAGGTGGAGCCATCAGGATAGTGGTGTCGGTGGTACCTTGCCCAAAGGGAGAGGGGATAGTAGCTTCATTCTGTATGAAACATTTTTCCAAGCACAGTTCCAGTGCTGTTCCCTGCTGAGGTTTATATTTCTGTGTAGGTGTAATACAGCGATGACATAAAGAAAATAATCCTTTTCACTCTGTTCAGAGAGCACCCCAGAGAACCCAGACTAAAAGCAAGAGTGGGAGCTTTTGGAGCCTGCATAGGGCATGCGAGCAGTGTGCCAATCTGCCTGCCTAGCCTTTCTACCGCACACCCATCCTCCTCCCCACCACCCACAGCATATTATGCTGTTGCTGCGATGGAGCATTAGGCTGTATCACAGGAGGCTGGATCTTAGCAAACAATGAAATATTGCTTTATTTTTTCTTTTGATTCCATTAGCTGTGGGTGTGCTCTGAATACCTGCCTGCGTGCTGGTGCCGGAGCGATTTGGTGTGCCAGGAGTCTTCTCTATAGTGAAATGGTAATTGAAAAGCTCAACAGGACTCCTGCTGGCAGGTCTGTCAAGAAGCGCTAAGCACATTCATTAAAGCAAACATACTCCCTCTTCTGCTCGGTGGCATCGGCTTTACCATCTTTATTGTGTGCACCGCTACTGTGGCTACCGTCTGATAGAGAGTAAAGAGCATATCAAAAGACTCTCGTCTATCATCCAGGCTCAGGTGGCCAGTTTGAAATGAGAACAAGTTCTATTAAAATTTATCTAAATCTGAATTTCTTCCAGCCCCTATCCATAAGCGGAAGAATAATGCATCTTCAGAGCATGAAGTAAATTTAATTCACCTAGCACCCAGGTGAGGTGGGTAGGAATCATTATCCCCATTTTATAGATGGGGAAACCGAGGCAGGGAGATGCATTGACTTGGCCAACCGCACAGAGTGAGTCAGTGGCAGAGCCGGGAATGGACATTTAGATTTCCTGGCTCCTTTATTTTAAACATAATATGAAAGATTAAATGTTAGGAAATTGGTACCTTATGTCTGAGTATTTGATAGCATGTTGTAAATTGAGAGGCAGGTACTGATATCCTGGCTTCACCCTCTTTCTCCTATTTCTTTTTTTGTTTTCGTTTTACCCATTTTGTATGTTGGCAGAAGGATTTTTCTCTTCTATTTAATGATGAGAGCCCACCCATGCTCCATTGGGAGACAATATGACATCAAAAATGTTGGAAACTGGCCCTGGACGCTTTGCTCACTGCCTTGTTCTGGTCTGCTCACTGCTTGGCACCCAGTCGGGCCTTTGGTTTGCCAGCTCTTCAGAGAAGAGATTTTTGTCCTTTTTTGTGCATTCTCAGGTTGCTGTGTACAGTTTTGCACTCCATACTCCGCTCCTGATTCTGCCAGGAGCTGAGCAGCCTCCGCTCCAGCATCCAGCTCCTTAGAGGACTGGGCCCTCAGTCCTCACTCCCATCAATTTCTTGCTAAAGCACCACACCTCAAAAGAATGGGCCCAGTAAGGCCACCTTCAGTTCATGGAGTTTGCAGTGGCCTGTATGAGTGAGTTTCACTGTAGCTGTTCCCTTAGCAGAATTCCTAAGCCTGCTGAACATCTCACCGCTCCCATAGCGTGATCCATGTCCTCCTGGGACAGCCCAGCATAGTTTAATTCAGCGCAGGATCTCTGCTCCCTGACAAACCTAAGAATATTTGATGTGTTAGGATGTTTCTGTCCTTGCGTTTGATTACATGAAAAAATCCAAAGTAATAAATGACAGAAGAAATAGCATTAGTGTAAATGTAATGTTTAGAGGGGATGGAAATGTCTAGGGAAAACAGATGAAACCAGCAGAATTATAGGCAACATGGACTGGTAATTAGATAGCAAGTTTATCTTCACACGGAAAGGTGTCTTTTCTCACTTCACGAGAAAGGCTCAATAAGACAAAGTCATAGAGAGCGTGAAATTGTAAGTCTGCCATGAAAATAGTCTTTGATGCGTATTCTGTCTGCAAAATATGAATCCCCAGGCTGCTTCGGCCCATTATTTCTGCTGCTGACAGCACAGAATGTGCCTTTTGGAATTACAAAATAAAAATCAAGGACCAAATGCACAGAGGTGCGCCGTTGATGGAGTATGGTCAGCACCTCTCAGGGTTTGGCTCCAAAGAACTAGTGCTGCCATCTGACTAGATATTTTTTTTGTTTTAAATAAAAGGTTAGGTTTAGCGTGCATTACAAAAGGGAACTTCAGTGTTGCTAATTTCATGGGGCCAGATTTTGCCCTCACTTGCAGGCTAGGTTCCTGTTGAAGTCATGGGCTAAATTCTGCTCTTGGTAACACAGGTGTCATTCTGGAGTAAACCCACTAAAATTCATAGGCTTACTTTTGATTTTCACATGGTGACTAGCAGCAAATACTGGCTGAGTGGGAGCTGCCCTCACATATCCAAGTTAATCCAGTGTAATTATTAAACAAAATAATGGTTTCAGATATCTGACTCATTTTCAGTATCATAGATTACTTCACAGGTAAACACTATTATACATACAAAGTTGACTGCAGTAGATGTCGCTAAGAAGTGAACATTACTGTTATTACTCAGTGCTGTCAGAGATGCTGCATTATTTCCTTGCAGTTATTACCTGTTTTAAGTGTATTACCTCAGCTCAGATAAGGAGGTTTGGTAGCCATTGGCCAGATGGCTACCTAAATGAAGAGGCTATATTGTGTATTAATTTTTTTAAATGGCTACCATGGTGAACCAGATTATGCTCAGTTATTGGTGTAAATCCAGTTACCCCATTGCATTACAAGATTTTCCATGAAGTTAATCTAGGTTGACGCTGGTATCGCTGAGAGCAGAATCTCACCTTCTGCCAACATAAATAAATAACCCAAATATTTAGAAGTCTGTCACTTTTAAAATCAGAGAGACAAGGTGGGTGAGTAAATAGCTTTTATGAGACCAACTTCGGTTGGTGAGAGAGACAAGTTTTCGAGCCACACAGAGCTTGTCTTCATGTCTGGGAAAGGTTTTAAAATCACCCGTCTACCAATGTGATCAGCATACCCCATAATTTATACTGGTTCAGCAAACTTCACCAAGGAACAGTCACATTTTTCATAAAGATTTGTGAATTTAGTAAAAAGCAGAAGAGTCGCATGTTCCAGTGGATGAGTGTTGTTTGTAGTACCGCTGCACTTAGAAATCCCAACCGAGATTGGGACCCCATTGTGCTACACACCGTACAAATGCATAGTAAGCTTATACTCTAGTCTAAATGTATAACCAATGGGTAGGAAGGGAAACGGAAGCACAGGGAGGTGAAGTGACTTGCCCATGGTCACACAGCAGGACAGTGACAGAGCTGGGACTAGAATGCAGGTGTCCTGACTCCCAGTTCAGTGTCCTAAGTACTAGACCACCCTGTCTTCTCTTGAGACTACAGCCTGAAGCCAATCAGAAACTGTCACACATTCACGACTGTTTCCAGGGAGGCAATGGCTTCTTTGTCAGCAAGGGCCGTCTTTCATTCCATAGAAAATAGCAAAAGAATGGAAGTGAAATATCAAACCATTTCACTTCTCACAAATGTGACAGATCCGCTCTTTTATTTATTTATATATTTATATAATGGTGCAGTTTCCTTTGTGATTTCTCTTGTAGTGTGATTTATTCCTTTATACAGTAACTCCTCACTTAAAGTCATCCCGGTTAACGTTGTTTCGTTGCTGATCAATTAGGGAACATGCTCGTTTAAAGTTGCACAATGCTCCCTTATAATGTCGTTTGGCAGCCGCCTGCTTTGTCCACTGCTTGGAGGAAGAGCAGCCCGTTGGCGCTAACTGGTGGGGGCTTGGAACCAAGGTGGACCAGCATCCCCTCTATCAGCTCCCCGCTCCCCTAAGTTCCCTGTGCTGCAGCCACCCAGCAGGCTATCAATTGCCGGCAGTTCAGTTGTCCCTCCCCCCACTGCCGTGTGCTGCTCCTGCCTTCTGCCTTAGAGCTGCTCTCCGGAGCCTCTTGCTTGCTGTGCAGGGGAGGTGGGGGGGGGGGAGGCTAATGTCAGGGTGTCCCCCTGCTCCTGCCCCCCGCTTACCCCATTTCCATGGGGAGGGGGACACACGACAGGGCTCAGCTCGGAGGGAGCTTGCTGGCAGGAGCTGCTGTCTCAACTTGCTGAGCTCTTTATAAAGGCAGTGTACTTAGAGTGGGGTCAGCATACTTAAAGGGGCAATTCACATGACTCTCTCTTACACACAGTGTGCGTTTCTGTCTGCCATGCTGTCTCCCCTCCCTTCATTCATTCATGCTGCTTTGTAGAGTGTGAGGTTATATTAACAACAATGTGTTAACCCTTGAGGGCTCAGCTGATTGCTAGTTCATCATTTAGCAGTAAGGCATTCCCTGGGAAATATCCCACCCTTTTCCATCCTCTGACTTGTATTTTTCTACAATAAGGCCCAAGTTTTTGTTTTGTGAGATGGACCATGCAATTCATTGTTCGTGACTTAGCCCACCAGATTGCTTACACAAAGCACATGAGCCAGGCAGTTTTTAGGTCTCCTGCAGTTTTGTAAATTTGCCACAATGACTGGAAGGCCTTTTGCAAACCACTGAGTTTTTCAAACACCCACATAGCGTTAAAATGGATTGGCCAGAGGCAAGCCACCAGCCCACATTGCCATTTTGGATTTGCTACCATAAGGGAACTAGTGCTCCTCCTCATTGTTTTAAAGATTCTAAATCATTGATTTCCATTTCAGAGGCAGATCTGAGCCCATGAGCATCACTGTGTTCACATAGGACTTCCCAATTAAAGAAAAGTGTTGCCCAGCACCAAATGCATTTAAGAAACAAGGCAGACTACCCTGGCTAGTGGGTACTGAAATTACTTTATGGGGAGATAGAGCAAGGCATGGGGAATCATAGAATCGTAGAACTGGAAGGGACCTCAAGAGATCATCTAGTCCAGTCCCCTGCACTCATGGCAGGACTGAGTATTATCTAGACCATCCCTGACAGGTGTTTGTCTAACCTGCTCTTAAAAATCTCCAGTGATAGAGATTCCACAGCCTCACTAGGCAATTATTCCAGTGCTTAACCACCCTGACAGTTCAGAAGTTTTTCCTAATGTCCAACCGAAACCTCCCTTGCTGCAATTTAAGCCCATTGCTTCTTATCCTATCCTCAAAGGTTAACGAGAACAATTTTTCTCCCTCCTCCTTGTAACAACCTTTTATGTACTTGAAAACTGTTATCATGTCCCTTCCAGATTAAACAAATCCAATTTTTTCAATCTTCCCTCCTAGGTCATGTTTTCTAGAACTTTAGTCATTTTTGTTGCTCTTCTCCGGACTTTCTCCAATTTGTCCACATCTTTCCTGAAAAGTGGCACCCAGAACTGGACAGAATACTCCAGCTGAGGCCTAACCAGAGCAGAGTAAAGCGGAAGAATTACTTCTCGTGTCTTGCTTACAACACTCCTGCTAAAACATCCCAGCATGATGTTTGCTTTTTTTACAACAGTGTTACACAGTTGACTCATATTTAGTAGACTATGACCCCCAGATCCCTTTCCTCAGTACTCCTTCCTAGGCAGTTATTTCCCATTTTGTATGTGTGCAACTGATTGTTCCTTCCCAAGTGGAGTACTTTGCATTTGTCCTTATTGAATTTCATCCTATTTACTTCAGACCATTTCTCTAGTTTATCTTGATCATTTTGAATCTTAATCCTATCCTCCAAAGCACTTACAACCCACAGTTCTTTACCTTCCCAGGGTTTCAGGCAGGCTGTCATCTCTCACCACCCCACAGGTCTCTTCCTCTCCACTGAGCTGCTCTCTCCTCTTTTTGAGTCCACCCCTTCACCTGGCCACCCCCTTCCCAGGTGCAGTCAGTGGGGTTACTCGCTCTTTCAGGGTCCCAGAACTCTTTTTGTGCCAGTGCAGAGTTCACACCCTTACTCATTCTAACCCCAAAATCCCTGTGTTCCACATAATTTGGATATGTGCTTATTTTTATGGTTAAGATAAAGAATTCTGTTATGGAAGTTACAGAAAGAGAGATGTTTACCCGGAAAAAGAAATCCTGCAGCATTTTAAGTTTCTTCCATGGATAAATGTTTGGTGCCTCTCCTCCTGGGCCTTGGTCACAGTATTGTCAATTACACCTGTTCTCTGATCATGTGATTGACTTAAGAATTCTGAGATATTTCATGCCAACATGTAGGCATTTTGGTTTTTGAACTTTCATGTATTCATGTGACTCCTGAAACTGGAGATTTAAGATCATGATGACCAATTATTGACTCAAAATTTGGCAACGCTGCAGGGGAGGAGAGTGAGAGATACGAAGTTACTCATGGAAGCGATTCCAGTCGCGCTATGTCCACCCTCACAAAAGACAGGAAAAACAATGCCTTTCTCCAAGAGTGGAGTAGAATGTGCACGTCATTATACCACCTATGCAAAACAGGAGAAACCTGATGAGAACCAAGGAAGGAACTAACAAAACAATGACAATTACGCTGATCGGATTAACTCCGCTGTGATCTTTTTGATAGTAGACTGAATCTGGAAGAAAGAAATGCAATTCTGATGTGTGAGAAGGGGCCAAGGCAGGCTGTCTCCCTTGCTTTTTGAACCACATCCGCCACTGAACCATGGAGAAAACGAATTTTACAGCTCAAGAGAGGATTAGTGCTTCATTAACTCAGGAAAGGAGAAGCCTTCTTTAGACAAGGAGAAAAAGATTGAATGTGGTGTGGGTATCAAATGAGTCTGATCAGCTCCGTGTGCTGGGGGGGTCCTTTCTCTAAAATCCAAAAGGAAAATTAAGACATATTTTTTTTAAATGAAAAAGGACTGGCATTCTCCCTTCTAAAAACAAAAAGTAATTTAATTTGTTACTGGTTTATTTTATGTGACAGCCTTTGTATGTACTTGATTCGGTTTGTTACACTGAATTACCCTTTAATAATGGGTATATATAATACCAGATATTGCCCTTCGGGTTAGTTCAGTAATTGAATAAGGAATGCATTTAGGAGTTTTCTATATTGTTCAAGATTGTCATGACAATACTAGTAAGAGTTAGGCTCTTCTTAAACCAACCAACAGGAAGGCTGTATGCTTAAAAAAACGAAAGTTTTAATTGCTACCAAGTGACCTGTCATTTTATTAGCGAGTTTCATTTAACACTTGCTAAGTGCTGCAATTCTGAGCAAATTCATTGCCTCATGCATTAATTTCTGGTAACTCTGGTGCTCTTTTTCAATATGTGATGCAGCGTAGCAGACCTTTGTAGAATGCAGAGTAGTTTGCAGTGTTGTTAAGTTAGACCATCATTTTTCTCCATTTGTTGTATGTTAAACAGAATTGTAATGAGGAGGTCTGTTAGACTGTAGAGTAGTCTCCCAAGGGGACTGTTGGAAGCTGTATTGCTTGAAACCTTTGAAACCTTGACTAGACAGCGTATTAGAAAATATATAGCTGAGAACAAACCTGCATCAGCCCTGGGGTGGACTAGACAGAAGATCTTTTCCATCTGTGATTCTTTGGTTAGTGGTTTGCTATTATTTTTCCTAGGACTCCCCAAATCAAATGACTTCGATTCTGCACCTGCTTCCTCGCTAAAACAAACAGCCCACTTCCACTTTTGAAAAATCCAAGAATCCCTTTTCTTTGCTTTATCTCCATTGATAACAAAGGGCATACAGACTTTATTTTCAAATAAATATTTGAACACAAATGATGATGGAAAGAGAAAATTCACCATTTCATTGTGCAAAATGTCTTCGGATGCAAATTCCAAGTCTAGGGGTTGCAGTACTGACATTCTGAGCATTCCAGTTGAGAAGATAGGACAGTTTGCTGTTGATACATGCACACTTGCACATATTTCTTTTCTTTGTCATTTGTGCAAAATATGTAAATGTTCATAAGCTATAATGAATGCTTGTGTTGCTCTTCTGAGGAGGCTCTCTCTCTCACTGCCTTCTAAGTACCACCATCTAGAGCACTGATGTCAAACCAGTGGCCCTTAAGGACAGTGTATTAAGAAGAAAATGTGGATTTGATTCTAAATTTAAAGTCCATTCCCACATCCATGCCCTGTGTGATATTTTTAGCTGAAGCACTTGAATCAGCTCTGTTGCTATGAAGAAGCAGTATAGCCATTACCTCCCACTGCTGCTTCTGGTACCCCAAGAACACCACTTCCTTTGCTTGCATGCTGCATTGCAGAGGAGGGAGGAGAGCGTAGATCTGGTAGCTCCATTCTCGGGTTGTGGGAACCCCAAGGAGAGCAGAATAGCACTTCAGCTGAGTCTGCACCTAAAGGAGCGGTATGCAAAGGGTGGCTCCCTTCCCCCAAATGTATTAACCTAGAGTAGCCCAGGAGAGTATAAAAGGAGAGGTTGAGAACCAACAACCAGTTACAATTCCCTGATTCTCTGCATCATCCCAGAGTAGAATAGCCTGGGGGCCATTATAACGTGCCAGCTGGCAACAGTCCCATATGCCCCATATTCCATTTGGGGATAGCAGGAGTGCAATAAACTCCAGCCATTTCCCTCCCACAGTTGACATACTACCTATGCCAGTAGCTGTGGGGACGGAAGCTATGCAGCCTCATTGTCCACTGGGAACTCCCCTATGCCAGCTAAAGCCCTGGCTCAGTGAGCCAAAAACTATGGGCGAGATTTTCAATGGCAGACACAACTAAGTACCCTGAAATATGCACGTGTACCTTCTTTGCCTCCAAAAACTAGACGTAGCCAGGGAGAACGTGTTTGGATCCAGCTCCAGATTAGGACCAGGCTGGGAAGTAGATTTGAGATCGAATCAGGGTTAGGTTCAGTTTCAGATCATTCAGCTCACGAAGCTTGCCAGCTGTTCTCCATCAACATCCTGAATGGGGTTTAGCTCTTTCTGCAAACCAAAATCTTATGGGTGGGCTCGAGTTCAGGGAGCCAAATCCTACACCAGATTTGGAAGAGGATCAGATTCAAGGTTCCAGTGCTGGTTCACCTCAACCAGAAGCTTACAATTGCACCTACAAGCCAAGTAACTGTGTGTTCGAATGACGTGTGCATGGGCAGTTACACCTTTGCCTGATCAGATGCAGATTCTTGCAGTTGTAACAGCTGAAAAAACTGCCTTCGTCCTGTCTGTCAGACCTTGTATCCCTTACACAAAATGTAATAGTCACTACGGTACACCACGACCTTAACAACAGCCTGCTGAAGGTCTACACTACATAGTTAGGTCGACATGAGGCAGCTTACATTGACCTAATTATGTTAGTCAACCTTACTCCTGAAGATGTAAGTGCCCTACCACACTGACAACGTATCTCCACCTCCACGAGAGGCGTAGGGCTTGTGTTGGTGTAGTTGAGGCGATGCAGTGTCTGTGTAGACACTATTACTTGCATCAGTTGTTAGCGCTCTTGTTAATTTCACGGCTCCAGCAGAGACGTGAAATTGACAAGAAAGCCAGGTAGTTAGAGCCTGTGCCCCTGGAGAGCTGTGCAGCTGGACTCCTAGCTGGCAGTCGGGGCAAGGAGCCCGGGCGGCTGGACCCTGCTCCTGGCTGGGAGCCAGGTGACTGGGAGCCAGGTGGCTGGACTCCACTCCCAACTGGGAGCCAGGGCAAGGAGCCCAGATGGCTGGAACCCGCTCCCCAGTGTCAAGAAGCCCCAGGCCGCTTTCCCCCCCACTCCCAGCAGGAAATAGGGAGGCGAGAAGCCCTGGGGGGGTCTCCCTCTGCCCCCCTCTGCCCCTGCTCCCACTGGGGAATGGGGAGCTGAGGGGTGGGGAGCAGCTTCCCAGGAGCCTGTGAGGCAGCCAGGCTCCCAGCAGGGAGCTACCAGCAGAGCTGAGAGAACAGGCTCTCAGCTCCCCACACTGCCCCTCTTAGGTCAGTGGAAGCGCTCCTGATGAAGACACGCATCACCAACCCAAGGAGGGTAGTGTGGACGTGCACCACCACAGTAAGTACTGCAGTGGCTGTAATATAGGTCGACTTACGGGTATTTTTAGTGTAGACATACCCTGAGTAAAAACTGAATTTGGCTCTGTACTAGAAAACTGAGATGTTCATTACCTGAGGATACTGTTAACTTCACTCTCGGGGTGCAAGAAAACTGATTTCTTTGCAAAAAGCTGCGATATAAAATAGACCTATACCTACCAATGCTGGTATTGCAGTGATTACTGCAGGCTTGGGGATAGGAACACGTGTGTGGCTTGGGCGAGTGGCATGACAGTCGAGACGTGGCTGTACTGCATATCAGTGTTGGGTTGAGTGAAATCTTATGCCAAAGCCTTTTATTTATTTATTTACTTTTGTTTCCAGAGTCTGGTGTAACAGTTGAACTCTGTACCTTTGCAAACCATCATGATTCTGACAGTCTGAATGACAGCCTGCTTCCTGCAGTCTCTGGGCAAAATGCTAGACTATGTCCCCAGATGGCTGAGCAAAGTCCTTCAACAGCAAATGATGCATCATTGAATATGTCAGGCTGAATTAGAAAGCAGGCTCATCACATTAAGCTCAGGCTCTGAGCTGGCAGTTCCTATGTTCTAGTGTCACTTGATCCTGGCTGTCATACCCCTATCCCCACCTCAGCAGCCATGGGAAATCTCTTTGGGCAGCATACAGATAATACACACAGTAATGAAGTAGCTTGAGGGAATGGGTTATTGGCAAAAGGAAGCCTAGACTGACACCTTTCTATTGTATTAAGTTGCCTTAAGAGTGTTATGTCTAAATATATTACTTATGTACTTCTTTGCGTACACAGTTTTTGACTGTATCTATTCATCCATTCATGGCTTATGTGGGTTATGGTTAATAAACATATAAGGAAAAGTAGATCAGTTAGTTTTTTTTCCCCATCTGCTCCAATGTTCTTTCTATTTTCCTCTTTCTTCCCATCTCCCAATTCCATTATTTTACCATAGAGTGGGGAGAGGGGCAGGAATCTATGCTGACATGGGTTTCCTTTAATAAAAAATATTAAATTTTAATAACAAAGAATAAAGGAATTGCTGATTGGAGGAAGGGAAGGTTTAGTCAACCAATAACAAAAATATATACAGTGACTTTCTTTATTTTTTGCCTTTCTGTGTATTTGCATTTTGCAATAAGAATAAGCGCTTGGCTTTAGCAGCAATCCTAGCAGTAGTTTGGAAGAAAATGTTAATATTGGGAGCTCTGAGCCTGCAAACACGTCTGTGCAGATGGGCCCCTGTGCCAGTACAGAACTGCAGGGCAGGAGTCCATCCATGTGGATTTGATAGCAGGATTGGAGCCTTAATGTGCTGTTCCAAGTACTGTATGTAGATACAATTTTCTTAAAAAAAAAAAAAAAAAACACTTAGCAGTTATGCTAGACCTTTGGTGTTCAAAACATTAATTAATCATCACAATGACCCTGTTAATTAATAAGTATTAATATCTCAATTTTTCAAATGGGGAAACTGAGGCAGAAAGGTTAAATAACTTGACTAAGGCCAAAGAGGGAATCATTGCCAGAGTGGGGATTAGAACTCAAGGGTACCTGACTTCCAGTGCTGTGCCCAAACCTAACAATACCTTGCCTCCAAATATAAGGGATTTCTACATCTGTTTTTCCTACTGTTCAGTCTTTCTATTGCATATATTAATGCATATATTAATGTATAAAATTGTGAGGGACGAGGGGCTTAAATGAATTTGTGTTCGTGAAAAGGGCAGGATTAAATCCATGGGGACTAAAGATAACACAAGAGTGCCAGTTAGTGCCTGTTGAATTGGTGGTTTATGTGATGCACACAATTGTCCACTAAGAACTGGACTGAGACCACCAAACAATCATCAGATGGGAACTATCAGACAGCCCTGATCTAGATCAGATTCATTTCTAGAGGCAAAAATCAGCCTAGAGGCAAAAACTAATTCATGTCACTGAACAATCCGGTCTCCCCGTAAAATGTACGGTGCCCTGGATTAACTCAGCTGTAGGTGAGATTGTTTGAATATTAGCTGAGTGTACTGATCTGGAAGTTGCAATGAGATCGCTTTTAATGCTGAAACTATTTTGTTCTCCTAACGCCTTGCTTTTGTTCCTTCTATTGCCAGGTCCCTGTACTAAGGCCCATGGATCTAATGGTGGAGGCCACACCCCGAAGAGTATTTGCCAATGCGCACACATATCACATCAACTCCATATCTGTAAACAGTGACTATGAAACCTACATGTCAGCTGACGACCTGAGGATAAACTTATGGAACTTTGAAATAACCAATCAAAGTTTTAGTATCCTTTGATTCATAAATCCGGCTGGAGTTATTGTCCAATCAGGAGAGGTTCTCGTAGAACCCAGACGTTAGAAGAATGAGCTCATCTGAACCTTGAGTTTACATCTTTTGGAGGATTTCTTTTTCATTGTCTACAAATCCTTCTTATATTTGAATTAGGTTTTCTCTTTAACCATTAGACAAATATCTTGTTATTTGTGCATGATTGTGTATACACAGTCAGTCAGATGCTGAGTTCCTTATGCAGGTTTTATTCATTCCTTATTCAGGCAAAATTTCCAATGAAGCCCATGGAAGTTTTGCCTAAGGAAGGATTGAATAAGAACTGAATGAGGTCTTCAGGATTTAGCCCATTCTGATTTGCTTTACAACCGGATGTTAATAATAATAATTTTAATTCTGTTTTTATTACTGCAGATTACCCCATTCAGTTACCCTATGTCAGTAGGTTTTTTTTCATACAGAGATTAAAGTGTAAAGCAGGAACACAACAAACTGTTCATGAACAGTTAAATGGAATACACATATCTTGCAACGTATCACGAACGTTGCTAGACTTGTATTCTGAGACTCCTCCAAGGAGAGAGAATTCCAAAGGCAGCCTCGTTCCTTGCTTCTGTGGGAATTCTATCCACGTATAAACTGAGCGAGGACCTCCAGGCTTGGCCCTCTACAATATGTGCCTTCAAGGTTTGTCTGTATTTCACACTAGTGTAGGGTCAGTCTGGTTCTCTGGCTTAGACGTGACATGAAAGCAGCTGCTGTTGTTTTTCTGATGTGAATTTAGTACTGGTGAAAAGGGTGAACCTACTTGACCTCTGTAGGGGACCCTGAAAGTACAATGGCATTTCCCTCATGGGGAGAGGGAAGGGGCCACAAAGATACAGAGGACAATTAAGGGGGAGAAAGTAAACAAAGGGGTAAGGCCAGGAGCGGGGACAGAAATGCTGAACACTGAGCAGAGAGCCCCAGAGTAAAAAGGGGTGGCCTATCTGATAACTATCTGATATGTGGGGGAGAGGAGAGAGGGGAGCTCACCAAAGCAATGGAAGGCCCACCCCTCAGGTGAGGTCAGAGCCACAACCCAGGCGTCATCAGATCACAAGGGAAAACAAATGAAAAGCAGGGACGGGGGTCCAGGTCACAGGGTCAAAGCAAGGGATCCAGAAAGGGACACCAAGCAGAGAACCCTGGACAATGCCCACTGCTCAGAGAGGGTTGACAGCTTTATCTACTGGCAGGAAAGCAGTAGTGCCAGCTTCTCTCACTCGGTGACCTGTGCTAGTATGCATCAGTTCTAGTGGTAAGAGAAGATAATGCAGCTTCTTTATTGATACACCCATCTGGTCCCACATATGTGGGTGGGTGCAGAGTTTACTCAGGCCAGGTCTACACTACAAACTTACGTTGGTATACCTATGTTGCTTCTAGGTATGAAAAATGCGCACCCCTGAATGAAAGAGTTATACTGACCTAACATCTGGTGTAGATAGTGCTGTGGTGATGGGAGGGCCTCTTCTGTCAACTTAGCCACTGCCTCTTGCAGAGGTGGATCAACTAGGCTGACAGAAGAAGTTCTTCCGTGGGTGTAGTGCCATCTTCAGTGAAGCACTACAGCTGTGCCGCTGCAGCTTGTTAAGAATAGCCCTGCCCTAAGTGTTGGGAGGCCGTTATTGGTTTTCAATGTCTGTAAAGTGCTCTGAGCTCCTCAGATAAAAGGTGCTACCTAAATACCAGCTATTATTGGTGCCGGGTTATGGTTATAATTCGTGTGTGTCAGTCTGGACAGTGTGTAAATGTAAGTGCCAAGACCTCCTTTTTCTTTTTATTTCTGTTGCTCTTGCTGCAAAATGTTACCATAGCAGCTGGCACTGAGAAGGTCTCAATCTCTCTCTCTTTTTTTTTTTTTTTTTTTTTTTTTTTTAACCACTATGCTGTTTTGTCTGATTCCAAGAGCCATAAGATTGAACACCGCTCAGCTGGGCATCATTACAAGCTGCTGCTTTCCAGTTTGGGTGACATGTTGAATTTTGCCTGCAGGGTGTAAGTGGGGGAGGGGAGTTTCCTTAGGTGATTTAGAAGACAGATGCCTTGGGGGAAATAAGGAGAGGAAATATTAATAGTGTAGTTTTCATTATAAACTGTAGTGTGTGACAGGTTGCCAGTTGCAGACATACAAATGAGACCGTGCCAGTCACCCCTATAACAGCCACATCAGAAATAATAACAACAGGGATGATGATAATCACTGATACTTGTATAGTGCTTTCCACCGATAAATCCCCAAAGCACACAGCAAACTTTACCAGCTGGGGATCATTTTGGCAATCACTGAAATTCAGCCACTCTGGGGTGGAAAGTGCTTGTGTTTGAACTGCTTGTGGCAACTGTATATTATGGTTTAGAACAGAAAGTGCCAAGTGCCATATTCAGACAAAACTACAGAGAATTCAGATGGACAGAATGTAGTTGTCCCAGCCAAATTTAGCCAAGATACCAGTGCTGATACTCTACTGTTCCTAAAGTGCCAGGAGAATTTTAATTGACACAACTCACCAGGAACTCAGTGGTACATCTCATTCAAACAAGGTATCTCCAGCAGCAAATTGCTCCTTAGCACCATGCTGGGGTATTGGTACAGTCCTGACCAAGAGAAAAGAGTGCCCCTTGATGTATCACCACTAATAATTCTTGCAGCCATCCGAGTTCTCCTTGGCATTCTGCTTAGCTTAATAAGTCTGACTGGATCACAGTCTATAGGGTTATGGCTCTATCATAGAAGCAGCAGTTCAGACCAGCAAGGGGAAGGTTAGTCCTTTGGATAATGGACTGTTGTCATATCCAGAGATCATTGCTTCTGTTCACAGCTGTGAAGAGCCAAAGAAATTTGGATAATGCAGGTGGCTGTTTGGTTGGCAGTGTGGATGCCTTGCTCTCTTCTCTACCATTATCCCATCTTTCTTGTTGCAGTTGATCGGTTAATTCTCTTAACTACCCACAGGTCTCTGATCCATCCAGAAGAAGTTCCCTGGGAAATTTGCGGGCAGCACGTTAGCAGGAGACTTGTTGTTCTGTGCTGAATTCCCATGCATTCTGCCAGGGGGATTGCATTCACTGATCTGTGCTGAACTGGCATTTCATAAGTGAAGCAGTCCTTCTGAGATGTCAGTGAGTCATTAGTACAACATGGCAGCATGTGACACATCACATCCCATCCCATCCCTTGAAAGCGGCTTCCTAGAATTCTTCCTGATCACAGTGCTTTGGATGCTACAAATCCTGATTTCTGAAGTCCGCTCCAGGGGCAGTGCTTAGTCATGGAGCTGACACTCCAAGAAGGGTGGAGAAGAGCAGTTAATTGAAAGCTGGTAAGACAGTCTTAAGGATCCCACATTTATTCATCCACAATGTTTTTTTTTCCTGGTGAACGCTCCATCCTCTAATTTCATATGGTCTTTTGCGCAGAGATCTGTGATATCTTTTGAAACCTATCTTTGAAGGGCACTTGTAGTCAAGAAAGTGGCTTTGTAAAAATGACGCTGTGGGCCCTATATATCCTGGGCATGCCTGATACTTGAGCTCTGGAAAATGAGTAGAGTTTTTCTTTAATATCCTTCCTCCTTCTTGGGCCTTTAGGGCAGGGAGGTGGGTTCTTTCATGGCTTCACAGACCATTGAGCAAATCTCCATTGGACACCTAGCAAGTGATACTCATGGCCACCTCTCCAAGCCCAAAGCACCTCATCTATAAGGCATCCTTGAGAGGCACTGGCCAAAGCAAAAGACTCCTCAGAAACTCAGGCCTCCCACACTGAGGATAGCCTGCTTAGCTGTGGTCATCCACTCTGAGGAAGAAATGGAGATAAAGCCGTTGCCTTTGGAACAAGACTTCTATCACCATCTGGGAAAACTATGCAGAGGTTTCATGAGAGAAGAGATGTGGTGGGAATAATCTTACAGGTTACAGCAAGGAGTCACGTGGTGAGATGAGACAAACCAGCAGCACTTTAGGATTGGGTGAATAAAGATTTTGGGGTTTTACTCCTAAAGAAAGGAAAAGATAATAATTTAGTAAATTGTAGGGTTGGTTGGGAAATTATTATTTCCCCCTGTATTTTCCCCTCAATAAAATCAAAAAGTTTTAGTTTTCATCAAAATATTTCAGGTTTTTACTGGAAAACAAAAAATGTCCAGATTTCAGTTCTTCTACCTCCCTCTCCACCCAAATGTCAATGAAAGCAAATTTTTCACAACAACTTCCATTTAATCAAACAGTCATTATTGTGAGAAAATAATGTCAGTGGGTGACTAGTAGATTATGGAGTGCTATTGTCATCTCCTTGTTTCCTCAGTTTGCAATCATGCGTTACTGTCGTGGAGTCTGCACAGTCTTGGAACTGGCTTTTAAGCTGCTTTTATTTTTATCTTTTACATAACTCATGGGGTTGGCTTTTTACTTGTCTAAAGTTAGCTCCCTAGAGCAGTGGTTCTCAACCTTCCTGGGATCAGGATCCATTTGTAAACTTTGATGGCCTGTTGCAACCTAGAGCTATCCCCAGACCCAATGCCTCCCCTGCAGGAGTCCATAAGTTACACCCCAGGTTGGAACGCCCTGAGCAAGGAGCTCAACCCAACCAGACCCCTGCCCCCAAACCCTGTGATGTGTTCTGGCAACCCAGTATTGGGTTTTCCATTTGATCTGGAGCAATCTGAGATCTTCGTTGGGTATGCTAGGCCCGTCATTCCATTACACTACTCTGCAAAGTTTCGTTTGCCAGCAGATTTCCAGGGCCAAACTCTTCTCTCAGTTACTGACACAACCCCATTGACTTCAATTGGGCCCTCAGCATTTTAAATTAGTTTTTAACGCTGCGAGCCTCTCAATAACAATTGTTTTTGGAGCTGCTCCAACAACTGCCAGTCTCAAAACTCAGTCACTGTATATTCTTAAAAAAACAGAGAAATTGTTTAGTTAGTTTAAAAAAGCAGACTTCGTGATGCACCATGTCCCATTCCATGAAGTACAGTGCAGTTTAATAAGGTCTAAAAATCCCTGGAGATAACAGCATGCACAGGATTAACACGCTAGCTTTTCACCACTAGAGACCTAAGCTCAAATCCTACTTAAGTCATAAGTGAAAATGAGTTTGGAAGGGGGTGTGTGTGTCTCATTCCAGTTCTGATTTTGTGCACATCACAAAGCCATTGTGCAATTTGACATGATTCGAAGGCACTGCTTAGCAGGAGCAAGAGTTGTTGAAGATCAGAATTGAAGGATGTTGGCAAAGCGGCGAGAGGGTTTAGAAATATGATAATACAGACGCTCCCTGACTTATGCAAACATTCCATTCCGGAACGCCTTGCATAACTCAAAGTTTGCGTAAGTCGGAAACGTATCTCTGACCATTACACGCAAAAAATAATAATAAATAAAACCTCCTATTTCTAGCTTACGGAACTTTTTCCGTAAACTCGGATTTGCGTCCGTTGGGTTTACGTAACTCGGGGAGCATCTGTACCATGTATTTCTATATCACTTTTCATCTTGGACTATCATGGTGCTTCACAAACATTAAGAAATCTAACCTCACTGCAGTCAGTGAGGACGTTAAGTATGTGCAGTCCAGGGTATAGGGCACTGGCTGGTGTTATAGTTTCAGTTCTGCCACTGAACTGCAGCATGACCACATGCAAGTCAGTTTGCCTCTCTCTGTCTCAGCTGCCCCATCTGTACAGTGGAAATACTAATATTTGCATTCATATAAAGCACTTTGTACATGAAAAGTAGTTGACAAAGAGCAAAGTATTCTGATTTCACAGAGGCGGAGACTGAGACACGGAGAGAGAAGGTGACATCCCCATTCTATTGAAACGCAAATAATAGTAACACAGGAAATCTGTAGCTGAGCTGAGATTTCTCTTGATCCCTAGTTTGTACTTTAACCTTATAACCATCCTTCATCCCAAGAGTCTAACAGCAGAAGTATTACTGATTAGTACTGAAGTGCATTGGCAGAGCTGAGGATGGATGGCAGAGTACCTGACTAATATATACCGGGTTATAGCCAGTGCTGTTGGCCTTTCCTGTCTCTGAGCACTACATTCACCCATTTTTTTCTCCAAAGGGAAAAATGTCCTCTCTTGAAACCCTCCCACCCACCATGCTGCACTGAGGAAAGGACTTTTCTTACAGTCAGGTTTTCAAAAAATCCCCACAGACCTGTGAAGTCGAAAATTTTTTTTTTTTTTTTTTTTTTTTTTTTTTTCTTTTCCCCTCTCCCTCTCTCTGGAAATTGCTGTTAACAGCAGGACCTTAATTTGCTTTCCTTGGGGTGATGAAAGTAATGGTGCAATCCCCCTCTCCCCCTGCACAGTCAGTAAATTGTCCCATGCTGGGTATTTTGATTGGACTGTGAAATCTAAAGCTGCTTGCCACCAGTGACCACTAAGTCAGTGTCAGGGCCGGATTGATAGAGACAATCATCAAAGGCTCATCTGTACCACTAGGAGGCTCTTTGTGATTGACGTGGTTCCTTTCTGATTCCCTCCATCTGGTGTGTCTGACTACAGATATTTCAAGCTCAACTTGAATGTCAGGATGATTTAATTTTAGTCCAGGATTTTACTGAGTCTAAACTTGCAGAACCTTCTTGAGATGAAAAATCTTCCTGTTACAGCAATTGTTTTTTGTTTTTCTTGCATTGTTGCAGCAATTGGGGTTATTTTCTTTTTCCAGCAACTGTAATAAGAGCTGTTTATTCTGCTCCATGACAAATTTGCCAAAGTCGAATCTTGCAGTTTTTTTGAACAAAGAGGGCACTACAGTGTGTGTTACAAGCAGCTACAGTCTCTAGGTAAATAGATAATGCAACAAAAGATGGGATTTCTCTTTAGTGCATTAGTTTCTTTCAGTGTGCGTGTTCACATTGACCTCATTTGAATGGTGAGAAGTGAAGAGTAATGTCAGTTAAAGCCAGATTCACACTAAAGACAGTTAACATAAGCTGAGATTTTTTAAAGGAGTCGAAAGGAGTGAGATGCCTAACTTGCATTGAATGCAAAGGGATTTGGGCATCTAACTCCTGTAGGCTATTTTGAAAATCCAGACATTAGTTCTCAATCTGTTTTATTCCCAGTAACAGCGTGTCTCATGAGAACAGTGCTTTTGGGAAGCAGTATCTCACTACATTCTGAATATGTGTAAGAGGAGTGGGAATGTATATACTGGTATTCTTGATCCCTTATTGTTATGTAATTTATACACACCATCAAGGGTACATGGTGCTAAAATGTTTTGGGCAAATATTGCCCTGGCCCTAAACAGCTTAAATTCTAAGGCCATGAGCAGGTACAATATGTGGTACAATACAGTACAGAACAAACATATGCTAAAAGAAATTTTTTGCCAAGTGGTAAAGAAATACGGAAATAACTGTAGTGATCAAAGCAGCCAAGGTACTACTTGCCTGGCTGAATCTGCTTAGAGAGAAGGAATATGTTTTACTGGTTAGATCAATACTGTAGATTAGTGCTCTCAACCTTTCCAGATTACTGTACCCCTTTCAGGACTCTGATTTGTCTTGAGTTTCCCCCAAGTTTCACCTCACTTAAAAACTACTTGCTTACAAAATCAGACCTAAAAATACAAAAGTGTCACAGCACACTATTACTGAAAAATTGCATTTCAGTGTATAGTATATAGAGCAGTATAAACATGTCATTGTCTGTATGAAATTTTAGTTTGTACTGACTCCACTAGTGCTTTTTATGTAGCCTGTTGTAAAAAGGCAAATATCTAGATGAGTTGATGTACCTTCGGAAAACCTCTGTGTACCCCCAGGGGTGTGCGTACCCCTGGTTGAGAACCACTGCTGTAGACAGATTACTGTAGACCTGGCACTCACTGTGAGGCCTTATGCAAGTCACTTCGCTTCTGAGCCTCAGTTTTCCCATCTGTAAAATGGATAATGATGCCACTGAGATCCTCAGATGATAACGTGCATATTAGCATAGCGCCCAAGTGCTGCTTATTTACATATGATCTAACATGAAACTACAGCCATTCAGTAATACAGAGAAAGAGAACAGAAAATCCCTTCTAGAGCTAGAATACAAGGCTTTGCTGAGAGTTCCTGGTGCAGAACTTTATCACTCAGGATTAAAACATCAGAGATTTGAACCCTGTCTTCATACTCACTGTCAAAAACAAAGTGCCCCAGTTAAACAATGCATAATAAAGAAAGCCAGAAGTGATTAATAACCACCGGGGCTGCATGTTGACAGCACTGGCTCCTACTGTTTGTTTTTCCTTGACCTACCCGTTTCAGATATCGTAGATATAAAGCCAGCCAACATGGAGGAGCTAACGGAGGTGATCACTGCGGCAGAATTCCATCCACACCACTGCAACACCTTTGTGTACAGTAGCAGCAAAGGGACAATAAGGCTATGTGACATGCGGGCATCTGCCCTTTGTGACAGACACTCCAAATGTGAGTACTTCCAGCACTTCACCAAGGTTGGGGTAGAGGGGTGTTGTGATGGCGGGGAGGAGAGAGTAAATAAAGGAAGGAGAACTCTGAAATTATAGGATCTCATTTCTACCAGACCTAGGGCTCAGTGGCGTCAGGTCACTAAATGCCAGCTAAAAAAGCCAAAAAAACCCAATGAAAGAAATAAAAAATTTGGTTAAATGCGAATGGAACGGTTTTGAATCAGGCTCAAAATTCAGTCTCCGATCCAACCTTCAAACTCCCCAAAGTTCTGGAGAGTTTGCATCTGAGGGGTCTGTTTCAGCCTGCTATGAAACTAGGAGCCATTTGAAAATTCAGATTCCAGTCTGGATGTTCAGAAACGGGCTTCAAGTCAGGTCGCTTCTCACTGTGGTATTTCCCAACACTGCTTTTCATGGGGTAAAGTGAAGAATGATCATTTCATTGAGTCTTTCTGGCCTTTGTAGAGAAGTGGTGAGGTCATATACTTCCCTCACTACTGATGTCTTTGTTTTTGCTGTGGTTGATATGAAATGAATGTCCAAACCAGAGGGAACAAAATCCACATCTTTCTCCAGTCCTTCACTAGTTTGCTCCAGCATTATGCGTATCTTTGCCAGCTCTGCAAGCAAGAAGGCCCTCTCGCTGAAACCCAGCACTGCAGACTTTGGGAGTAGTGAGGGAACAGATGGTAGGCCGTGAAAAATTATTTGTGCTGCTTTGACAGTACAGCATCAGATTTATTGCATTGAGGCCCTAGGGTGCAATGTTTATCAATCCCATATATCTGGGAACATAGAAATTGCTATCCTGGTTCAGATGAGAGCTGGACAAAAAAAAATTGGCCAAATCTTTTTCCAGCACAAAACGCAGATTTGGCAACATTGAAACGTTTTGTTAATTGATGACAATTTCACTGAATTTTTCTTTTAGGGAAAAGTACCAAAAAAAATAGTTTAAAAAAATTCATATTGAAATTACTTTTTATTTATATTTTGTTTTTGTTTCTAAAAATTCAGTGGCATTTAAAAGTGGTCAGAATCCAAACAAAACATTTTGATTTTATCAAAACAAAATGTTAGTCCAACCCAAAATGATTTTTTTAGACTTTTTGAAATTGCCAATTAACCAAAAATCTGTTACTCATCCTGATCTAGTTCAGACCTCTTGTCCAATGAGGCCAGTATGCTGTCTCAGAAGGTGGTGCAAAACAACAAGAAAAACAAACCCTGTAGTGGACAATTTGGAATAATTGGGAAATTAATTATCACATGGGAAATTTGTTCCTAACCCTCCCCCCCCCCTTCCCATCAAGTTAATGGTTGGTTATGCCCTGGAACGTGAGAGTTTATACAAACAAAAGGAAGTATTTCTTCACACAACGCACAGTCAACCTGTGGAACTCTTTGCCAGAGGATGTTTTGAAGGCCAAGACTATAACAGGGTTAAAAAAAGAACTAGATAAATTAATGGAGGATAGGTTCATCAATGACTATTAGCCAAGATGGTGTCCCTAGCCTCTGTTTGCCAGAAGCTGGGAATGAGCAACGGGGGATGGATCATTTGATGATTTCCTGTTCAATTCATTCCTCTGAAGCACCTGGCATTGGCCACTGTCGGAAGACAGGATACTGGGCTAGATGGACCTTTGGTCTGACTCAGTATGGCCATTCTTATGTTCTTATATCCCATCTTTTTCTCTAATATCAGATTTCAGGGGCCACATTTCACCTCAGCAGAGCTGGTGGAATTATTAATTGCTAATAATGTATCCACCTAATTGATGCTGGTTCTCTATTCACCGTTTATTTACAAACTAGTTGTTACTGTGATGTGCAAGAGGTCAGACTAGGTGGTCATGACGGTCCCTTCTGGCCTGAGTCTATGAGACTGTTCGGAATTTGTTCATTATTAACTATTGTCCAATGAGTAGTTTGTGTGAGCGAATAGTTTGCTTATAAATGGATCGGTACACATATTGTTGTTGTTATTTGTATTGTGGTAGTGTCTTAGGGGACAGGGCCCTACTGTGCAAGGTGCTGTACAAACATATAGCAAATACAGTCCCTGCCTAAAGGAGTTTACATTTAAGAGAAGAGTTAGCACAATAGATTCAGGGTTGGTTATTCATATGATTGGTCACCTGACTCCCATGATGTTGTTTTTCTTCCTGGATTGGATGCCCTACATTTTATTCTCTGCAAACATTTATAATCTGTCGATCTTGCTATTGTGCAAACAATAGGGGCTTTTCAAAATGGCCAGGGAAGAATTTCTGGTGGAAGGACATAAAATATATATCTGGCTAGTATTCACTTACCACCAATAATTCCACAATTAAAAACTTGCTGACTGGGATGTTTTGTGGAGATGGAAATATAAGGGGTCATGAAGACTACCAAAGCAAATCGGTGTGTTTTATCCACAAGAATTTTTGCAAATATGTTTTTGCAGTTTTCACACCGCTCCAAACGTATATTATAGATACATACTATGTACTATAGACCCATAATGCTGATATGGTGTAGCATCTCTTTTATTAATAAGTTTAGAGATATTTCAAAGGATGAGCATCCTCTCCTAGCATCCTCAGAAGGACTAGACTGGAAGTTGTAAGTGCACATATCTTCTTTCAGTAGATTTAATATGCAAGGGTATTTGTGCATTCTATTGCTCAAATCATAATATCTGCCAATATCCTACCCAGTTGCTGGTGATTAGAATTCATCACCTTTTAGAGCACCTTGGATTTATATATTAGGCCTTTTGAATTCACATATCCCAAAGGCTATTCTAACATCTGTGGGTGCAACACTTTTAAAGGGTTATTTATCTAAAAACAGGTGTGTTGTGGTTTATTGTTATTGGAAGACAACGTAAAGCAGGTTAATATTGTACTGTAATTCTTAGTGACCTCAGAAGCTCACGTGTGCTTTCATTGACTAATAAAACACAACAAAACTGTTATTGGAGACAGGCCATAAGTTGGAATTCAAACCTCTTTGAAAAATCTAGATCTGAATCTGTCTCTGTAGTTCTGGTTCTGAGGGGGGCCTATTTTCCAGTTCCATATCTTACAAGAATCTCAGGAGATTTCTAGCATCTAAGATGTGAGAATATTATTGCAAGAACAAATTGCACATACTTGGTGCCATTGAGTCCTAACCCTAATAAACTAGATCCAGACAGTACTTTCTCAGCATATTTCAGGATCTAATCTCCCGGAGGTGATGAGAAATAAAGTGCAAACTAATGCTTTTGATCTTGCTAGAGCATGATTATGGCTGCATATCTACAACATATTGTTAGGTTAAAAAAAAGCAGATTGGGAAGAAAACTGTATTTCTATATGGAGGGCTTAAGTTTTTGAACAGCAGTTTCCCTAAATGCCACTGTTTCTTTGCATCGTCTCACTATCCTGTGGGATCAGCTCCCACCTGAGATTCCTAATACAATTAAGAAGCAAACAAAATTCAGTTTCTTGACTTTTCAGCAGCAGAAACGCTCCTTTGGTATCCCCCTTTGTTCAGTTGCTGAAATGTCCTTTTAGTCCTCAGCGCGTATACAAGCCAACTGCAAAAACCAGTTCAATTTGACCTCTCCCTTGACATTTCATATTGATTTTCCTCTATCCTTCAGAGGCATCGGTCTTCAGTCAATTGCAGCTCAGCAGATGTGAGAGTCGGAATTGAGACAGTTCATCAAAGTTCAAAATGAAAAAGCAACATTGGGTTTTGGAGATGAATTCTCTAAAGGAGATATTTAATAACTGCCCGTGTGTAATCAAAATGCAGACCATATCAGTGTACATCCAGTCATATCTATTAACCTTTTAATAAGTATTTGGGTGCAACACACTGCTTAGGGTCAGCTTTAACATATGTGTTTCTGTTTTCACAGCATACTTGCTCTTTGTAGTCAAAGCTCTGTTAAGCCACTACCTCTTTCCATGCAAGGTAGCTTGTAGTTGCCTTTGTGCATGAAGGAGAGAATACTACCGTACATTTATATAAAGCCTACTCTCCGGATATTTCAGTATTAATTAAGACTCACTTACCTACCTCAGAGTGATATTGTATGTGGATAAACTAATGTGTAGAGAAGTCAAGTAACATGCCCGAGGTTACCCAGGAAGTTAGTAGAAATGGAATCCAAGGTCCTTGTTCTCCTAATCTAATCACCAATAACATTTCCTTTCAAGAGGACAAGAAGTGTAACTTGTGCTTCTGGTTACATTTTCTTCCCAGTTGAAAGAAAGCACCTGCCCTATATTAATCAATAATTGATCTTAAGATTTCACAGACCTGCACCAGGAAGATCTGGGTAACGTTAATCTTTTGTTTGAGTTTTATAAGCCTCCAAATTAATAAAGATCTGAGTAAAAGCCTTCACCAAGAGTCCATGATCATTCACTACATTTCTCATGGGATCCAAACTAAAACCGGACCTCCAAACATCTATAAAGATTAGGAATTGGGAGTTGGAAATGATCTTTTCAGCTGACCCCATCTGACTCTGCATCTCAGTCCAGCTAATGCCAAAGATTCCATCAGCTGGCATTACATTTGCAATCGTTCCTACTACCTCTGAGATTTTTGCTTTGTTCTCTTAACCACACAGAATTGATGGTGGAGATGCCAGTGAGGGTTCATTTGTATTAAAAGCAGAGAAACGCTCAGCATTTAAATAGATTTCCCTTCCCCCTCCCCCCCCCCCCCCCCCCCCCCCCCCCGTTTTGGGAGGAAATATGGATGGAGAGAGAATACCACTCAGTTAAAGAGAAAATAGATTTGTTATGTAACATGGAATTAGCTGAAGAGCTCCCAAGAAATCCTCTCTGTGAGCTCAGCAGCCAGTGTCTGCTTCTGCAGCGCATGGAAAAACCCCTTGCAAGCTTCCATCAAAGAAGCAAAAGTAACTCCGCCCACCCCCAGCTCACTCCATCACTCATTTAGCTTTTTTATTCATTACACCTGTTTTCACACTGGAGTCATGTGACTGGGTTTTCAGGAAGACTCTGAGGCTTATTAGGTTCTGAGCTGATACTCCTCCATCAGAATTTGATGCCACTCTGTGGGTCCACCTTTAATACAGAGCTGTACCCTGGCTGAGCAGGTGCAGGGCTGTGGCAAGGATTACAAATAGCACCTGGAAGAAGTTTTCATTCTTGGTTCTTGGAGGTAACTGAAGTGCTGTTATTGCTGCTTAAAGCCAAAAAAGAAGCTTTTCACCATTCCATGGACTTGCCCTTCTTTTCCCTTTCCACAGGGCTGTCTGAGCCCAACCCAGGTAATGTCGAATAGATAGCAAACTCCATTTCCTTTAACCGTGAATGTAAATCTCAATGAAGAAATCCACATTGCTTGTACTGGGAACAGTTACTGCATATGGTGAAACAGAACTATTTCACTCTGAGCAGCACATCACTGCAGGTGGCAATGTGATTTGTGATGCATTGCACCTGTAGCCATGTTTGTACAGGACAGGTCAAGAGCCACAAGTCTGTGCAGGTGGGTAAGAGGAATAGGGTGCACTGACCTTTTCCTTACTCCTGCACAAGGGTCAGGCAACTTCATAATCTTGCTGATCTCCTGAGCTCCCTCATAGAGCCTCTAAAGATGCAAACCACTCCAAAAAGAGTGGGGGGAGGGTAGGCCATAATTCTCCTGCTCCTCCACAGTGCCAAGCAGAGCTGTTGGGGATCCCCAGGAGGAGGGACTGCACCATACTAAAGGAGGAGTGTGCTTGTGGCCCATCCCGCGTACTACAGCGAGAGCTCCCCTTTGGATAAAGTGGCCCTGCCCTGCCCTGTACTCAGGGCTGTGGCTGAAATTGTACACCTTTCAGTGACCCTACGTTGCAGATGAATTTGGTTCACTTGGTCCTGGTTAACTACATAATGCAATCGTAATTAGCACTGGTGCATTTCTCCCTCCAAGTATGTTACCAAAATTACCTTATTAATCTTCTCTCTCTCTCTCTCTCTCTCTCCCCCCCTGTGAGGCAAAGAAGTAAGTGGTGTTATGCCTGTCTTGCGGAGCAGGAAAGTGAGGTAGAAAGGTTAAGTGTCTTGTCCATGGTCAACTGGGGTCAGCATTCAGGAGTTCCTGCTTTCTAGTTCTGTGCCCAGGACATACCTGGGTCTCGCATACCTATTTCAGGGCTGGACCAGACTTAAAGCTTATTTTCCAGGATAAAGGAGAACTAGTCTCCTTATGTATTATGTTAAAGCTGTCTGTATTATCTTTATGATGAATTTTGTGCTTTGACTGAGGTTTGACTTTGTTTATGAAGAAAGGGGAGGAGCAGAGGGATAATTTATTTGTCCATGAAAGCTCTGCTCTGCTGTGACATCTGGTTTTCACTGAGGTCATGTATATTCCATAGCTTTACAGGTGAGCTGACTGAGATTCAGATTACTTGCCTGAGGCCGAACAGTGAGTGGATTATTCATATGAGAACACAAGGCCCTCCTGATTCCAGCTGTTTGCAGCAAGTACTACCAGGTCTCACAGCCTCTGTTCTACTCGGCCTGATTTTCCTCACACTTACATTGGGGCGAGCCAGGAGTAACTCCCACAAAGTCAATGGCGTTATAATGGTGTGAGAGGAAAATAAGACCTCATTGTGTCTCCCTGTGTGCGTATACAATGTCTAGCACATATAGGGTACTACCGCAGTGTAAATTATAATTAAGGCTGTGAGTCTGTCATGGAAGTCACAGATTCTGCGCCACCCTCCCCTCCGCCCCGAGAGCAACAGCAGCGGTCTCAGGCCACACCCACCCTGCCCTTCCCCAGAGCAACAGTGGCGGTCTCAGGCTGTGTGTGCCCCCCTCCCCCAGCACCAGCGAAGGTCTTGGGCCATGCCCCCCCCCCCCACACCAGTAGTGGTCCCAAGCCATGTGCCATCACACACACCCCTCCCCCAAGCATCAGCAGTGGTCCCGGGCTGTTCGCCGCTGCCCCCTGCATCAGTAGCGTCCCCGGGCCACCCCAGAGCACGAGTGGCACCCCTGGGCCGCCCCCCTCCCCAGTGCACCTGCAGTACTGCCGGAGCCCCTTACACTGGGGTGAGCCAGGAGTAACTCCCCCAAAGTCAATGGAGTTATAATAGTGTGAGAGGAAAATAAGACCTTATTGTGTCTCCCTGTGTGTGTATACAATACCTAGCACATTTAGGGTGCTACTGCCATGTAAATTATAATTGAGGCTTCGAGTCTGTCATGGAAGTCACAGATTCTGCGCCACCCCTCACCTCCCGCGAGCAGCAGCGGTGGTCTCAGGACATGCCCCCTGCCCTCCCTCTGAGCAGCAGCGGCGGTCTCAGGCTGCACGCCGCCCCTCCAGCACCAGCGAAGGTCCTGGGATGCGTTTTCCCCCCCCCCCATGGTGGTCCCAAGTCATGCGCCACATTCCCTCCCCCCGCCCCCACCAGCAGCAGCGGTCCTGGTCTACGCACTGCCACCCCTGCATCAACTGCATCCCCAGGCCACCGCTGGGCTTCCCCCCTCCCCAATGAACCCACAGTGCCACCAGAGCCCCCCCTCCAGACCAAGATTTAGTCAGGGGTATATAGTACAAGTCATGGACTGATCATGGCTGTAAATTTTTGTTTACTGCCTGTGACCTGTCCATGCCTTTTACTACAAATACCCATGACTAAATCTTAGCCTTAATTATAATGGGTTCTGTACATTGTAGCAAGAGCATTAATGGAAGACCTTGCAAGGATGACACCCTGCATGCTAGCCTGTGGTTACCTTTAGCCATCCCCTTGTGGATAACCTTGCTGTTTCTAACCCAGCTGAATATAGACCTGTGTTTAAACATAACTCCCAATTAAACCCCACTGTGCTGTTTAGCAAGGGACACTCTCAATACTGCCCTTTGGAAAACTCAGTGGGTAATAACTATATTATATGATTTGTCCATTCAAGTAGGATTCAGATTGATTGCCTCAAAATCCTTTCCATTATCAGATTGCTTAATGCTGCTAGTCATCCTCTCTGCTGTATGACTTTAAATTGTTGACGAGAAAGAGAGAGAGAGAAGTGAAGAGTGGGGAGAAAGCAGGAGAGACTGAACCAGTTTATCAAACTGTGGATACTTCGAAACTAAGGGTAGTGCAGAGGTCACTGAATCATTTGAGTGAATAACTCCTTGCCATATCCAGTACAACTGGTGACTGGAATGCCTACTGCACTGGCAGTGGAAGAAGAGGGAAGTTTATTTCAATGGAGAGAGAGAGAGAGAGAGTGCGCATGCGTGTATATCCATCCATTTCCATCCCTCCTGAAATGTTCACAGCTGCAAAGGGTGGCGAAATCCACTTGGCCTCCCTTCTTAACTTTTCCACTTTTAATGGCCTCAGACTCTATATAAATGTTTAGCTGTCTAAATACCTCTGATGGTGGAGTTAAAATATCATTGGCATAGCAAGCGCACCACGGAATGAATGTTTTTAACTCTGATCAGACCCCTCTCATGATCACTTGGTGGGACGCATGGTGGTTGGTAAGCACTTGCCCTAGAGTACCAGGAACTCAAAGGGATCAAAGTCTGCTTTTTATCATTTCCCTCTTTGTATGAGGCTTTCTGTTGAGGGTTTGTCCCGGGTTTTTCACTGTGTGTGTCAGCTCTTATGTTTCCAGCATTAGTGCTCTTAAAGCCTTCACAGACTGAACCCTGTCCTCTCTTCATGACTCCTTCCCTCCCAAAAAAAGGTCCTACCCATTCTTCATGATTTATTTGCTACAATCAGCAGCATCTCATCCATGCACTCCCACAGGGGCTAATACAGAGGTAGACTAGTTAAACTTATCAGCACCCCAGACTGATCAAATGAACTGTTCCCTTTACTCTAAGAACTCCTTACCTAGGGAAGTTTTACCATTAGCAGGATGAAAGATCCTTGGGCTTGGGAGAGAAACTCTTCAGAGTCTCTTCTGCTAAGGAATCAGAGGGGGTTTGGCGCACAGGCCCACAAGTACCATATGGATCACCAGGGAGTCACTGGGAGCACTAGGACAGTATTTCTATGTGAATGAGTGGCAGGGCACCCATGAGCCCCTCAAGGAAAGAGTGCAAAGGAAACTGTGAGTAGCTCATGTAGGAGACTATATGGCCCTATAAGACAAAGTCCTGGCTGGGATGATTTAGTCGGGGTTGATCCTGCTTTGAGCAGGGGGTTGGACTATATGACCTCCTGAGGTCTCTTCAATCCCTAATCTTCTATGTTTCTATGATAACCCAGACTTCATCGAGCAATTATGTGCTTTGTCTGCATTTCTTTTCCAGTCAGACTCTCCTTGACTGGTCTGTGCATGGTGGATAACTCATACGTCTTATGCAGTGCTGATAGTGTTACAAAAGCTGGACTGTGGCATCCTAATGAATCTGAAATACTGCGAAAGCTGGATGCCAAATAGAAAAGGCACAGTGAGAACAATGTATAGCCTCAGCCTTCTAGGAAGTGTATTAAAGGATTGGGAATTGTATGGAGTTTTGTTAATCTCTCTCCTAGGCTGATATTTCTGCCCTACAGAGAGACAATGATATTTTCCCCTCATATAGAGACATGATTGACAATTTCTACCATAATGGGACAAAATTGGCAATTTTCCTGCAGAGCAAAGCAGGTGACAATTTTCCTTTGGAGAGACACAAGGCAACAGTTTTCCCATGGAGAGGCAGTGCACTCCCATAAAGAGCTGCATCTGACAATTTCTCCATAGAGAGAGACTCACCCAATCATTTTCCCCAAGGAGGGAATCGTCCAACAGTATTTCCCATTTAGACAAGGCTTCACGAGGGCAGTGTTGTAGATGCAGCTCAAACGAGAGCTGAGCTGATCGCTGAGCAGGCCTTAAGCAGCCCTCTCCTACTGGCAGTTAGGGAGTGCAGTATTGAACCACTGTCACTCTAGTGTATTTCTTATGTGTTAAGGCATGTAAGTCAGCACTCAGGCACTTTCGAAAATCCCACTAGGCACCTACCTGCATTTTTAGGTGCTTAAATACCTTTAAAATCTGGCCAAGAGCCGTCCTTTTCCTTGAATTTTAACATGAATTGGGGACCCTTCGCTGTTTCAGAATTATACTATGAGCAATCAGTATTTCTTTCCTGAGGTGTGAACCTTTCCCAATCCCTCTATGTAATACAGAATGAGCTCCTGTTGCACAGAATAATAGGCCAACAGACCTAAAGGAAACAATTAACTAGCCCCTTGTGCAGAATCTCCAGAGGAGGAGAAACAGTTTTGTCTGGACTTTCTGTGCCGTCATGATCGGCTGTTTGGGTCAACCGTCTCCCTCCTCTTTCACCTCAGCTTCACTCCACACCTGTCCCTCTTGCCTTCTTCTCCCTGCCCTTTGGCCTTCCCATGCCCTCCTAACTAACTCTCCTCCCTTTCCCCCGAACAATCATGGAAGAAACATGCCGTTTGCTGCCATCACAGTGTTCACTGTGCCTGTGTGTTCCAGTCCTTCCCCCTCCTTGTGTCTGCCCTATCTATTTAAAAGAAACAGCCTCTTGCTCCATCCTGGCTTCTTTTCACAGCACAGAAAATGTTTAGCGTTTCCTGATGTTGCCTCTCCTCTGTCTTCACTTGCTGTGATGAAATCTTTTACCTGAATGGAAATCAGTTGTCTCCAATGGGACTCCTTGTTACATCTGCACTGAGGGGTGACATTGCGCCAAATATGCTGGGACAGGCTTGAATTAGTAGTTGCCAATGGAATCGCCAAGGAAGCCAATTGTTGTGGCAGCATGGAATCAGAAACTGTGAGGCTGTGCTGAGTGGCGAGGCCTCCTGTGGTCTCTGGTAACAATGCGATTCATAGACTTCTACATTTCCAGTCAGCATTGGTTATTTATTGTGATTAAAGTTTAAATGGAGAAAAGAGCATAAAAGCCCTTGGTTGGTGCTGATCTTATTTATTGATGAGTAAACCTCAGTCCAAGTAGTGGGTTTGAAGCTGCCTTGCAAAAAGGATCCTACTGGAGATGGGCTGAATTTCAGCGAAGATCCAGTGTTATGGGGTGTTTTGGCTCCAGAATTTTCATTCAGGCCCATCTCTAAATCTTTTCCTGCTTCTTGCAGTTCTGGTTTTCCAGCCTATCTGAGAAGTGACAGGGTCCCAATGTTGCAGACATAGGGACCTGTTTTACATAAAAGAATTTTGGCCCATACTTGAATCAAGACATTTGGAAATTATGGCCTCTTTTGTAGCCATGACTGGACACGTCCTTTGCCCCACATGCACATTTCCTCATTCTTCAGCATGGATGTGCCCCATGGTGGAAGGTGATGGAGACATCTGTGAAAGTAACGGTCCTCCCTGCTTTTGAGGCCCCCATTTTCTGGGACCCTTCTCAGGGCATTCAGGAGAAGTAGATGCCTGGTCACTTCCTTGGGCTGCTCTGAAGAGCATTTTTCCCCCTGGCAGTGGCTTTTCATTTGACTTCAGACCTCTGGAATGAGGGCAAGGTTGGCACAGCATATACAATGACTGTTGAAGATTGGGGTTAAAAAGATGATCAGTAAAAAAGGCAAATGTAATAATAACAATAACAACCTGTACAAAAAGAGCATGGGGAAAAGCAATGGAGTATATTTTGACATTCAGCCGAGAGGGAATCTCACTCCCAAGAACAATAGCCTGTGGAATATTCAGTTCCTGGTGAAATGTATCAAAAATTTGCCCTGTTGTTTTTTTTAACACCACCATTGTCTTGTTCTTGCTGGTATTTCCCATTCATTCATAGTATTCTTCAGATATTCCGGGGCTTTTTTGTTGTTGCTGTTTGTAGTTTTTGACATTTCCCAGTTCTACAGCATCAGCAATAATTCCTCCTGCTTGTGTGCTATAGATTTAACACTTCCAGCCTTGACACAAGCTCATACACATACGTACACACCGAATGGAAATGATGCAGCCATTAAAGAAAGCCTCATGAGTCAGTCCACCTGGTGCGAGCAAACCCGTAATTATTACACCGAAGACATGAGCTCTCTGCAGACCAGCTCAGATCTTTTATTTTCTGTTGTTGTTGGGGTGTTGGTTTTTTATTTAGTTATTTAAAAAAACCTGCAGGTCAGCAGAATTCCTGCTGGCGATTAAAGGAGCCCAGCTTGGATCCTGCTGTGAGCTACGCCATTCTGATTTGTAGAGAGATCATTTGTTCTGGCACTTCAGGCAATTTCCCCGCCCCCTCCCCCCCATCCTACTCCAGAACTCAGGAGTTCGCAGCCCAGCACTCAGATAGGGGATAATAACATTGAACAAATGTTTGCACTCAGTATGGTCTTCTGAAAGTCAATCTCTGGCAGCACTTTTTGTGGTACATGAAACAGTCAGGCTGGCTGCCAGGTTAAGCCACTTATTTTCTAGACAGAAGGTGGGTCTGAATATTAGCCCAACTGTCAATGGAACAGCAGTGGAGGGGTTTTTCTAAAAAGAATTTCAGTGCTAGTGAAAGGGACTAAATGGAGACTGGAGTCCTCTCTTCAACCACGGCACAAGGGTAGCCCGTGCAACAGCAATACAAACTTGCACCATGACACCCTGCCTCACCCTAACCTGTAGTGACCATCTGTAGAGATGGATCAGACCTGATAGATGGCCCACTCAGTCCTCAGCCTCTGTTGATGCCACCAGCAAGGGTCCATATGTGATGAGGACCACAAGTTTTTGAGAGAGACACATGTCCTGCTGATGACATTCAGAAATTTAATTTTATAAATGGGCCCCAAATTGCTGAACTTCATTGGTCCTCAGCCTCTATTGATGCCACCAACAAGGGTCCATATGTGATGAGGACCACAAGGTTTTGAGAGAGAGACATTGACATTCAGAAATTTAATTTTATAAATGGGTCCCAAATTGCTGAACTTCATTGGTCTCCTTTGTAAACTGCTCAAATTGTGATGTATTCAGGGAGTAACAAGATTAAGCTGTATGTTTGCAGTAGCTATGAAATTTTACATCGACTTCCAGTTGCTCATCACTTTGATTTTCAGCAAGCAGGAATAGTGTGTAAGGCTTTACGTTTTTGGGCTAGTGTTGCATTGTTGATATATTGATCTCCCATGGTCCTTCTTGCTCATTGCACTTATTAAAGATGAAGTAGCTTCAACTATGCAGGGTAAAATCCTTCAAATATGGGCATTTTGTCTACTTTATGTCAAATCCAGACCCAGTATAAATGGGGATGCAATTCCACTGATTCCAATCGAGTTGTATCTCCTTATAGCAGAGCCAGTTTTAGCCCTGCAATTCTTGTGTTCTCCACCTTTTGGATTCATTCCAGCTGTGCAGTCAAAGTGATGCCTCATTTTGTAATGCTGCATTTTAATTTAGGAAATTAATATTTTGTAGTGCATGATTTATAATGACTCTCTGAACAGCACTGTAGGGTGCCTTGCACATGAATGATGAAATGCAACTAAAGATTGTACTGTATAGTTTAAAATTGTCAGACAAAATTAAATGGTGAGAAAGCATGACAGTCTCACTGGTCATTGCATTTTGGTGCTCGACCTTTGTGCTGAAAATGTCTAAGATCTCAGAACACCAACGCCAGCTTTTCCTTATCATGATGTAAAGAGGCGGAACTCAAGGGAAAATATGAAGTTTCACCCCCAAAAAGAGCCTAATGTGCACGGTTTTAGTGTCGCACTGACACCAACATCAATGTGAGTTTAGGGTCCCCAGCACCATGAAGGATCAGGCTCAAAGGCTGAAGGGTTCTTAGGAAAAAGTAGGGACAAAACTTGAGTTTGGCTCAAATTTCCCTTCTTTCTCTCGATATTTTAATGTTGCACATTCAGATGCCGATATCGGAAGAAACTTACCCTGTGGGCTGGTTAATTAAATAAATGTCCATTATGGGATTTCTTGCACCTTCCTCTGAGGCACCAGGTGCTGGCTACTGTCAGAAACCGATTACTGGGTTAGATGAACCTAAGGTCTGATGTAGAATGGCAATTCCTATGTTCCTATCCTTTTGTTACCATCCTTTCTATACAGATACAGTCACTGATTTGCCACTAAATACTGTCCAAGCAAACACATTAGAACATTCCAACTGGCCATGTTAGCCCAGGCCCTGATTCAGGAAAGCACTTAAGTTAATCATATGCTTACATGCTTTCCTGATTTGGGGCCCCAGTGTGCCATTGTTGCATGACCAGTCTTCCTCTAAGATCGTATTGATTCAACTTACAGCATGTTTTATGTTGCCGTTTTTCTTTTGTCCTGCAGTTTTTGAAGAGCCTGAAGACCCAAGTAACAGATCATTTTTTTCTGAGATCATCTCCTCAATTTCTGATGTTAAATTCAGTCACAGTGGAAGGTATATCATGACCAGGGACTATCTCACCGTCAAAGTATGGGACCTGAACATGGAGAACAGGCCTATTGAGACATACCAGGTATTTCATCTTCAAGGCTGATGGGACAAGAAACATTTAAAACTAAATAGGAACAGTTGTAAGGATTTGGAATAAATGGGAAAGGACCAGATTTCACCTTTCAGTGATGGGTGCACAAGTTCATGATAGAAAGGGTTAGGGTAAACATACAAAGTATAAGAACCTGCCCCTACTCCCACAGAAGTTTTGCCTGTGATTTCAGTGGGAGCATATCTATAAAATATGAGCTTGAGTGACTTGATAAATTATAACCTTCTTGATTTTTTTCCTTTTATGGTTTTGGATGGATTGGTGAAACTAATTTGGTGAAAGTGAGGAATTGATTTTCAGGCATATTTTGGACAGGTGTTGTGCAGAGTGCCCCAGTAGACCTTCCTTAATCCAGACCTGCAGCACCAGATACCATTCCAATGCTGAGTCCCTTAACACAGACCTGTCACTGTTCTTCAGTCCACTGGGGACTTGAGCCATCTTTGAAATGGTAACATTCATTTTTCATAAGCTAGACTGTAAAATGATTGAAAGTGCATATACAACTGAACACACTTAAACACGCCATCCAACTCCATTTAGAGAACACAGTGAACCAGTCAATATATCCATCAATGCCTTTGGTTGAGGATGTATTAGTAAGTACTACAGCAGGAACAAACTTCACATTTGTAAGGCACTGGGCTATATAGGTGAAATGCAGACAAACTGGCTATGCTTTTTGATGTGTTTTGGATCTTTGATTATTAGCGGTACATATGCCCAATGGCCTGTGATGGGATGTTAGATGGGGTGGGATCTGAGTTACTACAGAGAATTCTTTCCTGGGTGTCTGCCTGGTGAGTCTTGCCCACATGCTCAGGGTTTAGCTGATTGCCATATTTGGGGTCGGGAAGGAATTTTCCTCCAGGGCAGATTGGCAGAGGCCCTGGGGGTTTTTCGCCTTCCTCTGCAGCGTGGGGCACAGGTCACTTACTGGAAGATTCTCTGCACCTTGAAGTCTTTAAACCATGATTTGAGGACTTCAATAGCTCAGACATAGATTAGGGGTTTATTACAGGAGTGGGTGGGTGAGATTCTGTGGCCTGCGTTGTGCAGGAGGTCAGACTAGACGATCATGACGGTCCCTTCTGACCTTAAAGTCTATGACTGTATGACTTCAGGCTTTAGCAGAACTTCCACAAAGCACAGTCTTGTTTTCATTCCACGGCCTTGTGTCTTTGCTGTTAGGTACACGATTACCTCCGAAGCAAGCTGTGCTCGCTCTATGAGAATGACTGCATCTTCGATAAATTTGAATGTGTGTGGAATGGGTCTGACAGGTGAGATGCATCATCATGAATTATAAGAGGGGATTTTTCTCTGATGGTTCCCCAAACCACCCATTGTATTATTCGTTCTGTACTCAAAATGTGCTGTCAGTTTGGGAGGATTTTTCTTACACAGCAGAGAAGTTGAATTCCTGTGTTAAGTGCAAAATGTAACGCAACCTTAACCACAACCAGTATGGACATAATACTATTGGCTCTTCTCTCCCTTCTGCTCTGTAGTTCTTTGACTGACCTCTTTGTGGGTGACATGAATGTTTGGTGCACAGTTTGGAGTTCTTTTCGTAAATATATGGATAGAAACAGAGATTGGCCTAACCCAGAACCGCATGTTCAAACTCCTCCAAATTTCAGGCATTATTGGGGGTGGGGAGATGCTGTCAGATTCAAATCATTGAATTTGAATCTATGCCCGAAGTTTTGGTACCACATCATCCAAACTTTCTGGTTCTGGTTTGGATGTGGTTGAAATCTCAGGAGACCAGTTGTTCATGTGGAGATTTTGGCTCAAGAAGATGACGATATAGTTTGGCCCAAAATTGCAGAAATTCTTGCATTAGTCACACCATTCAAGGTGGCAGAAATCAAGTAGGATTGCCTGATTTTGTACGATTTCTGCAATTGTGGGCCAAAATCTTATGCAAATTCAGCACCCTCAAAACATAAACCCAGGATTAATTGGGCCTTGAGCCCAAATCCCATATCTAATCTGGTTCCAAATAATGCCTCCTTGCAAGGTTGGTTTTTTTTGCATTTAATAATGGGTGAAATTCAGAGTACAGGTCAGAAAAAATTCATGTCGAACTATGAGATTCTTATTCAGTCTGTACTCCGGAAAAACTCACTGACTTCCATGGGAATTCTCCTTGAATAAGTACTGAGAAAAGACTTGATGAGATGTATGGGCTTATTTAAATATATCCAAAGATCTTTGGTCTGATAAAAGGAATGGAGTTCTCCAGAACTTCCTGATACTGGCTGGTTGGAAGTTCTGCAAGAATAGCCTTTTTCAATGAACTTCTCACTCATCCAAGCCCAATAAATATAGAGGCATGGGGAAAAAAATTAAAAACTCAAAGGAAAGTTACCAAAGTCATTCCTAGCCCTTGGGGAAGGAGGAAGGCCGCCATCTTGAGGTCAATCTATCACAAACCACTATGGCTAATTCAGGAGTGACATTGTCTCTCATCATGCCCTTATTGTCCAGAAGGATAGTGAATCTGATCTGATGCCTCAAGATTGGGGAAGGGAGAGTAAGACATAGAAGCTTAAGAGGCCCTAAGCTCTAGCTGCTGTGCCATCCTCATATGGCATAATTAACTCTCATCTGATCTTTCCACTTGCTTCACAGTGTCATAATGACCGGCTCCTACAACAATTTCTTCAGAATGTTTGACCGCAACACCAAGCGTGACGTAACCCTGGAGGCCTCTAGGGAAAACAGCAAACCCCGGGCCATACTCAAGCCCCGCAAAGTGTGCGTTGGGGGCAAACGGAGGAAAGACGAAATTAGCGTGGACAGTCTGGACTTCAGCAAAAAGATCTTGCATACAGCTTGGCATCCTTCAGAAAATATCATTGCAGTGGCCGCAACAAATAACCTGTATATATTCCAGGACAAGGTTAACTAGGAGGACAAGTTATTCTTTAGGAATCTCATGTACAGAATATTAGTAAACACAAGTTTTAAAATGTTTCTTTTCTTTTCCCTCTTTCCTGTTCATTTGTTTAATTATTCCTCTGCAGATACTGTGTAGAGGCATGCAAACAGATTCCAATATCCCCTACCTCCCACTCACCTTAAAGCAACGGGTTGGCAAACCCAGTAGGTACTGGTATCATGGTTTGTTTTTTTTTTTTTTTTTTTTTAAAGAGTTGAGAGCTAACAGATGTAATGATCCCTTCAATAGCTGGCTTGGATTTCTGATGCTTTTATTACATCCAGTACTCTTTGGTGGTTCCTAGTGTTGTTTGGTTCTAGACGTCTGCTGGTTTAAATTGAGGTTAATACTGTAGTATGGTATTTAAAAATTCAATTAAGGTCAGAAAAGAAGGTGTGTGTATGTGTGTTGTTTCTAATTAAGCAATCCCAGAGTTTTTAGTATCATTTGAAATATTCCACTTGCAGAATGATGTTGCCCTTGCCAATATTTTTTTTTAATTTGCCTTTTTTCTCCTGCATTTCTCCCCCCCCTCCTCCCCCAGTGGAGATAGCGAAACCAAACATAAAATGGAAAGATCAGATTTGCAGTGGACAGGTTTAAAATTGGGGGGGAGGGGAAGGGGAGGTAGGAGGGAAAGTTCAACTTTACACTCTAATCAAGGCTGCTACCTTCCTCCTTCGCATCCCACAGAAACTCTTAAGGATTTGGCTCTGTAGATACTGTGGTGCCTTTTTTTGGTATATGACATACCTTTATAAATAATGCTTCCAAAATGCATCTATTGCAAACCAAAATGAATCTGGGCTTTTCGTCTGCATTTCCTGTGTTTTGCTTTGGTCATTTTTAATTGTTCTGTTTTAATCTCTTGCATGTTATGACTGAGTCTCGCTCTTCCTTTTTAAAAAAAAAATATTTATTTATTTATATTTGAATGACACAATCTAAGTTACTAATTTATGACATTGTGGAAAAAAAAATACCACCACCACCACCACCACATACTGCTGTCTGCACCTGACCGCTTTGAAGAGAGGGTATCCATGGTTCTGTGGTATAATAGTAATAAATAAGAGCTCTTCCTCTTGGCAAGGCTGCCCCTAAGGATTATTCAGGTCCCTTCTTTATCTGAGCAATTGTACAATATAAAACTGAAATTTTATTCAATCTGTAGGTGGCTACATGGTGGTCAATGTGCTGTGCATTCTTGCAGCTTGTGAACCCTGGGCAAAAGAGACAACAGCTGTGATTGTTGCAGTGAAATTTACTAGATTTTTTTTTAAAGGCAAAGCATACTCTTTAAAGCCTCTTTTGTAAGGCATGAGTTGGATTTCCAGCATGTCCTGCAAGACTTACCAAGTCCTATACCTTACAAGAAAGACTGACTGCCACTTTACTCAAGGGACATAAATACCATAAGGAAATTACACAAACTGCACAGCTACTGGGGACCTTCACTTAATATCTCTGGGGCAGGAGGAAGTCACTGTTGAAGTACTTGGAACCAAGCTTCTAATTATTATTTAACTACTTAATACCCTGTCAGCTGTTCATGAGACTGCTCAGGACAGGAACAGATAAGTTTGCCTTGTTTAAAGGAATGATTACAAGGGAAAAAAATTATGCTGGCTTATAAATTTATTACAAAAAATTGCTTTCAGGAGTAACCTGTTTTTTAAAATGAAATGATTAAAAAATAGCAAAAGTAAACGTCTTTTTTTTTTTTTTTTTTTTTTAATTTCCTGTAAAGAGAGCCTGCACTCTGGCATCAGAAGTAAAATTGTCTCAAATGTGTATTGGTGTGGTTTCACTGATTGATGTGGTTTCTAAATGCTGCATGAGCTTAAACTTTTAATGCCAGGATTGTTCCTGGGGAGACTCAAAATCAGCTGTCTGTCAGTCTCTGATCATGCTGTTGGAAGTGCTGCTAGGCATGTCAGAGGGACCTAATAAATCCTCCTGTCTTAGTGAATGTGTGGGTAATTTGGGTGGCAGGGTGGCTCAGAGAGTGGTAGTGGGAAATAGAGCCTTTCACCTCCAGTTTGCTGGTTGGTCTCTATCCCAGGTCAGTACAGGCTTGATCCTGCCAGTGGCACAAGGGGTTGTGCTACTGCATGGGTGGGATCCACAACAGTGCTGAGCAGTGTGGTGATCCTGTTGCATCCAGTGCAAAGAGCTTAGCTAATGTGGCAGCCACATAGCAGAGGTGAGCTCAGAGAGGGCAGAAAGGTGTGGTGATGGGTGGAGTCAAGGCATGGCACCACAACCCCAATGGAAGTGCATTCATCAAAAAGATGCCCCCCCCACTACCACCAAATTCCCTTATGCCTACCTGCTGCAAGTAGAGGGGTAGGCAGGGCAGCTGCACCACAATCCAGTGGTGCTAAATATGGCAGCTGTGCTTAGCTTGCTCCCTCTAGGATCCAGGGAATCCTAAACCAAGATGGCATATCAGGGGAGAAAGCCTTCCCTTACCGTCTAATCACACCTGTAGGCTTCAAGACCAGCCAGGGAATGAGGCGAACACTGAAAAACAAACCATCCTCAAGAAGATTTGACAGAACAACTTGATCATATCAAGCTCCCTGTGAGTCTGCTTCTGCCTTGGCATTATTGCCATTAACCTTTAGTAAGCACCCAAGCATGTGGCTCCGTCTGAGGTTTCTAAAACGCCTGGAAACATGTATAACCGCACTTTCAAAAGGGTCTGCTAATGACAGGGGCCTGTTTCACCAATGTGCTGCAGTACCCATTGAAATCAGTGAGAAAAGAATTGGACCCAAGAATTTTATATTGTCCCTATTCTCTCTTGCGCGCGCGCACACACACACACACCTACCTTTGTGATGAAGTTCCACAGCCATGACAGACATGCCATAGGACTTATCAAGGTTTCTCTCTATGAAGGAAAAGAAACTATGCTCATGGCTCTCTGTGAGGATCAGTACAGCCCCGGCGTAACTGGTGAATGGCAATTTTTAGAGAAGTCCTAAAGTACAGGTCAGTGGAGACTGGCGACTTCAGAAAAGGCACAGGTGAAAATGACGAATGAGCACATGCTACTGTAAATAGGTTCAGAGCATGTAACCAGGCAATGTCTGTCATGCCCGCCCTGAGCAGCCCCTACCACTACACCTATAAATACAATGGGAACACGGTGAAATGGACAGCCTTCTGGTTTGTTTTCCTGCACTACTTGTTAACAGCTGAATTCACCTCTCATGTTCTCTAGTGCAGCAAACGTTTCCCTAGTTATATGGGCATTTCTCTGGGCATTGTTGTTGTTTATGGCCATTTACAGAAACCAGGATCAATGCACAAAACTATTGGCCTGACCCTGAGATGTGCTGAGTACCAGCAACTCTACAATGGGAGATACTGATACTTGGCCTGCAGAAGGCCATAAAACAACCAGTGAAGGATTTGCACCCTGCTTTATTTTATTTAGCCCTGGATGCTCCAATGTGAAGAGCCATCCAGCTTGATTTTTGAATGCTTGCTGTAACCAGAGAAGAGGTGGCAGGATGTTCTAGAGGTATATTAAGGGATGGTAACCAAGATTTTATAGCGGTGTTGGTTAATACAGCGTGTGAGAGACTCGCCTGATGCATTATGGTCTGGTTGAGACTATTGGAATACCACAAAGCATGCACAAGGGATGACAGCTTACAATCAATATTGTGCTCGCTGATGCAGGAAGCAACATCATCGCATCCTAGCGGTTACCCCTACAGCCCAGCCTCAGCACTAAATATCTCTAATAACAAGGCTATATGAAGTGACAAGGGCTATTATTCTTAACCTTGCAGCCTACCCTCTCTGAACAACAGAGCTGCCAAAATCTTCCATTGGATTTTATTAGGGAGAGATGATTCAGACCCCATCATAATCCCATCATAGGAGTTAGACAAGTACTTAATACAGCAAGATAAGAAGGAAAACGATTGGCATTCCCCTTTATTCAGGGCTCCGTAAAGCATGAGTCATTGCAGCTTGATTGATGGGAGGTGAAATGCATTTTTATGGTATTTATAATAGTGTTTTAAGGGATGAAACTTGAATTTTATTGTATTGAAGACACTTATTCTAATAAATAAACCTAGTTCTCCCAGTGGGGGGTTATTATTTTGTCCTCAACTTCTGCAGTGTAATCAATGTAATATTTCATGGAGGCTGTCTCTAATATTAGAGGCTCAGCACAGGCTCTGATTGTAAAAAATATATTGATTCTACAATACAAATTTGCTACAGCCTGTGACTATAGGGATCTGTGACATCTAATGTGATTCAATTATGATAGTGTGTTTTACGTCAGAGTCAGGACTTTTCTAGAGACAAATGCACAATGTTTAGAAGATTTAAAAAAAAAAGACCACTATGTTTGTGTCATCAAGAGGCAACATTTCTGAGTGGTTAGAGCAATAGAACTGGGAGTCAGGAGACCTCCGTTCTACTCCTGACCAAGCCCATGAACCTGTGTGAACCTGCACAAGTCATTTCACTTCTATGTGCCTCAGTTCCCCTGTAAAATGGGGGATTAAAAAGAGTTGCCCACCTTTTTAAATCATTTTAGATCCTCACATGAAAGTCAGTGAATAAGTTCAAAATATTACTATTACTATAAATATATTCCTGTTTTATTTATAAGGGATTTTATATGGAATACAAACACAGAGGCCCTCATCCTGCATGTTACTCTGATGAAACGCTCCAATAAAAGGTAAAGAAACACAAACCAATAATATTGTAAAGGGGGTCTGAAGCTTTAGTGATTAAACACTCCACCTAAATGATTGTTTTGATGTCCGCTTTGGCAGCACTTGTGGACCTCATGCCAATAAAACTATTGAAATCGACATTCAATTGATCATAATGGTGATAAGGGAAGGCTTGCAGTGTATTACCCTGCCCTGTAAAGACTGCTGATGATTGAAGGAAGTACAAGATACAAGAACAATTCCAGCATTCGTGATCCTTCACGTGGCATTGGATTCCTAGCAGATTCTTCAGTGCTCAAGAAATGGGTAATTTTAAGTTCTCTATGGATATTTTAGTATGTTTAGAAATCAAACTGAAATTTGATTGGGTGATTTTAACACTATACAAGTGCAAGTCAGATGTTACAGAAATGAACATGGTTTTACCATGAAGGTCCTACATCATTGTTTTATACACTTCATGACCTGCAGTGCCATCTTCTTGAGGCTCCTCTTAAAAATCAAATGAAAACGTCACCTACTGCAGAAAGTACTGATAGCCACATTGAGCACATTACACCTGCTAATCTGATTCAGGATGTGGGTGTTGATTAAAAGTGAGCCCAAACTAGGATGGGCCCACTGCATTGGGATAATCAGTCCAGCTGGAACAGTAGAGTTCACACACCTGAGGTCATACTGTCACCTGGGGTATAATTTGCAACTCATGCAGACATACCCACAGTTGCTTTAATCTAGTTAGCTCACTGAAAATAGCATGAGGAAGTGGCAGCACAGGCTACCAATGTCAGTATGGGGGAAGGTGGGCTTGTACATCTGGAGCCCATGCTGCTATGTCCTCGCTGCTATTTTTAGTCACACTACCTAGATTAACAGGTGCATCAACATAAACTACACTCTCACCCGCATTTTCAGTGTAGGCATAGCCTTGGACAACAGGAGCTAGACCTAGACTATGGAACTAGTTTCTGCGAGTAGTAAGTATGACCACTTGTCTACTTGTCTACTGACATTTTGAGAACTAAATATAAAAATAATTTCTTTGCTAACCGGACTTTTAATGGCCTGGTCAGCTGTGCTGACCAGAGCCACCAGGGTTCCTTTTCTACCAGGTCAAAAACCGAACACCTGGCAACCCTAGTAGATATACCCCTATTGACTTCATGGGGGGTTGCACTAGGCCTTTAATGTCAACAGGAAGTATAATGCAGTGGAGAAGCAGGCCTTATATTGGCATGTATGATGCAGTGCATACTTCTGGGCCTGGTCCTCTGAGGGCCTGAACTCTCATAACACCAAATTCATAAAGATATCAAGCACCTTTTTCAGGATTTAGCCCTGTGGGACTTCAGGAAGCCTTAGGGTTGCCACCCATCCAGGTTTTACCCCGGCAGTCTGGTTTTTGGCTTCTGCATCCAGGTGCCATTTCTGGTTGCCAGGTGCCCAGTTTTCAACTGGAAGGTCTGGTTGAAAAGGGACCTGGCAACCCCAAATGGCACTTGAACCAAAGGTCCACTTTCTGTGGGGCTGGAGGAAGGTGCCAGCCCCTGCTCATCCAGGGCTGTTGCCTACCTGCAGGCAGGCAGGCTCCTTGAGACAATCCATCAAGCCAGAACGAGAGGGATGGGGGTCAGACCTTGAGGGGAAGAGGCGGAGAAGTGGGTGGGGCCTCGGGTGTCTGGTTAGCAGCATTTAAAAAGGTGGCATCCCAAGCAAGCATCTCCTGGTCTACTCTTTAATGTGGGGAGTATAGATGTAGCTTCATCATGCTTTAGATCAAAAAATAGTGTTCACTTAAAACACCACTGTAAAATAAGATTAAAACCTTAGCCCCACCTCAGCCAGTCCAGGTAGGAGAACAACCAGAAGAACCAGCTTTTTCATTAAACAATGAATGAATCAAAAATAATCTCTCCATCATGTTTACTCGCTCTGTTTGTGCAAGGACAATATTTGCTATGTCATATTGAACAGGGTTTGTAAACAGAAGCCAAACCAAAGCACATGCCTGAAAGGAGAGTTCATGCAACAGAAAATGCTAGGAGGCTGGTATTCAGGGCCCAATCTTACATGGCACTAAGCTAGCTCAGCAGTGCCTAAAACTGAGATCAGCATGTCATGTTATTTGTATATGATATAGACATATAGCAAAGGGTATGCTGAGCATATACTACTCAAGGGCTTTATAGTATACATTCAAAGAATGTCTTTTCCTCCTCAACTGAACTCTTGTTAGTTATTGCTGGAAAAATCATCAGGCTACAAAAATAGGACCCAGCTAGTGCAGGCTATTAATGAAGTGCCAGCCCACGCAGATGACTTTGTTGAAGAGAACAGAGCGAAATTGTATATCTGACTCGTCTCTTTTGTGGGCTTGCTACTTGCAGTCCCCCCACTCTAGTTTCCAGGAGCCTGTTTTGATCTGATTTCAATAGATGAAAGTATTGGTAGTGCCAGAAAACTCTTATGAGGCTTTGATAGTGCTAGGAGACCGTCTTATGCCATAACCAACCTGTGGCCCCCTAGAACTTCCTGCTCGACACCACAGCCATCTGAAACTTCACAATGACCATTGGAACGTGACCCGGAGGGGGATCTCTAGAGACCCAGGAAATTCTTTGTAATTTTATTTGTCATGAATTTCATGTTGTTTCATTTTATCCATCTGGGGAGGAGGGGACAGGGTCAGGTCCTGCCCCTGAGGGGATGGGAGGCCTGAGGGGGGTGGGTTGCAGAGTGCGTCTGCTTCCCACTCACCTCCTAGTGGCAGCTCCTGTCCTGCTAAGCTAGGCCTGGTTCCCCACTCCACACATTGTGAACCTGGCTCATGGGCTGTCATGATGGAGAGGCTGCTGGGCCAAATTTGAGTGAGTGGTGTAGCAACCAAGTGCACCTGGAGTTGCCAGGCATCCAGCATGTCCCTGCAGACCCTAGGCGGAGGGGCGATCAGGGAAACGCCGCACGCTGCCCCTGCCCCCAGCGCTGGCTCCGCAGCGCCCATTGGCCAGGAACCACAGCCATTAGGAGCTGTGGGGGTGGCTCTTGCAGGCGTGGGCAGCACACAGAGTCCCCTGGCCCCTCCCCCTAGGGTCCACGGGAACATGCTGGCCGCTTCTGGGAGCTGTGTGGAGCCGGGGCAGGCAGGGAGCTGCCTTAGGTTAGCACTGCCACGCCAACCAGGAGCTGCCTGAGGTAAGCACTGCCCACCTAGAGCCTGTGCCCTAATCCCCCTCCTGCACCCTGAGCCCCCTGCCACACTCCAAACCCCTCATTTATGGCCCCACCCCAGAGCCCTCACCACCCTCCCGCACCCCAACCCCCTGCCAGTGAGCAATGGCGGGAGGGGGCAAGGCTTCTGAGAAGGGGTGGGGGTGGGGCCTCAGAGAAGGGGTGGAGGGTGTTCAGCTTTGTGCAATTAGAAAGTTGGCAACCCTATGTGAACCAGGTCACAATGCTTGCAGCAGGAGCCCTGCTGTGGGATGAGATTTTTTTAAATTTCATTTTATATGTTTTGTTATATTTCATACTTGCAAAAATTGGAGCTCTAGGTTTCCATTAGCTGCTAACAGTTTAAAAGTTATGAACCTAGCTGGGCAGATCTGATTCCATCCAAAAAAGGTTTGTTCACTTCATATTCATGCAATCAAATATCACTGCAATGACTTTTCAAAGAAAGCAAATTTACAGCAGCATGCGTGCATACTAGTGGCAAATTAATTTTAAATTAGCACGTGATTATTTGTGCTGGAAGTTCTTATGCACTCCTCCAATCAAGGAAGGGAAAGAATAGCACTGGCTTATGTGACAAATCACAATTAACCAACACAGCAATAGTCAAACAGTCACAGGTCACTGGTTGCAATCAAGCAATGAATTAAAATAAATTTACAAATATAATAAAATTGTTGAATAGTTTTGGATATTGAATACATTCCAGGAAATGGTGAAAAGGAGACGATGATCCATTGTTTTATTGTCAATTGTGTACTCAGAGCTACACACTAGCCAGTTCACTACAATATATACAGATAGCCTCCCTGCTTAAATAGTCATGCTGTGTAAGAGATTAGCACACTGCCAAGAAAATCATTGAGTTAATGCCAGTACAGCTCAACTACAGTAACGTCCATCACTGGAAAGCAGTCCAATAAAGGTCACTAATCTAATACACCAATAGAAAAAAGTCATTTCTAAGGCATTGTTCAGATGAACATGAGGAAAAGCAGCATGAAATGGTACTGCCAATGCCAAATTAATGTCCGTTTGCTGTTACAAAATAATAATAGAGGCTGAGTGCTCTGCCATGAGAATATTTGCTTTGCGGACAGATGAAAGCTATTTACGCACAAGGCACAGTCACAAAACTAATGGTTCGACTGTTATTAGGGTCATCTGACATTGTTTCCCCACGGCAGTGGCAGGTAATGGTTGAGAAATGTCTCATGAAAACCGTGAAATGTACAAATTGCATTGATTTAAACAAGTTGGACGGCAATCGAGCTAGTCAGCTAACATCTGGTGTAGGCTGGTGGTAGTGAGGCGGCCTTAGGGCAAAGATCTTTTTCATTCAGGTACTAACCAATCAATCAAGACTATTTTAAGTAATTTCTTCCCATTCTTTCTGAACCACCCCCCCACACACCCCCAACATGACAGGCTGTTTTCTTAATATTTTCAAAAGACAGAAGTCATCGTTCTTCTCTGGGGTTTGCATTTGAGCAGATCCTGGAGTTTCCGCATCTGTATTAGAATGGAGAGTCATTCCATTAGAATGGAAAGCCACTCACTTTGCCAATGCAGCACAACAAAACTTATTCACTGAACTGCTACATTATGTATATGGCAATGCTTCTGATGCTTCAAGTGTCGTGTGCACATAAAGTATCTATCTATAGAGTCTGTTGGCTAGTTTCCTGATCTTAATTCACTTGTATTTTTGAACGTGCAAATAAGCAATTAAATTTTCCCCAGCCTGACTGCTTCTGTCCAGACATTTATTTGTTTCTTTGCGTTTGTTTCCATGAAATGCATCCCCAATCTTGACTGCAGTTGTTATTCTGGTAGCTACAGACATCACAGCTGGATAACACTGAGGGTAGGTCTACACTACAGCCGGGATCGATGCTCTGAGATCGATCCACCAGCAGTCGATTTAGCGGGTCTATTAAAGACCCACCAAATTGACAGCAGATCGCTCTCCAGTCAACCCCTGTACTCTACCCCAACCAGAAGACTAAGGTAAGTTGATGGGAGAGTGTCTCCCGTTAACCCCCTGCGGTGTAGACCCTGCGGTAACGCAACTTAAGGTACATCGACTCCAGCTATGTTATTCACGTAGCTGGAGGTCCGTAGCGTAAGTCGACTTACCGTGGTAGTGACTCTTAGCATTGAGCAGTTGATCTGAAAGCACTAACATGAGCAAGGGAACTAGAAGAAGTGCAAATACATTTAAAGCCACAGCCATCAGAATGGCTGAATCTTACACTACAATAAATGAAGAATCTTTGCCTGCATTGCTTATGGAAATCTAGATACGTGGTTGGAAGTTGCTCATCTGCTAACTGAATTAATTGAAGACTCAGTCTGTATCCATTCTATCATCAGACTAATAAATCAATGGGACATGCTTAACATGATATAGGTTACCCCTTGCGACTTTGTCCAAATTTACAATAAAATTATTTTGTTCCAAATTCCAAGGGCCATAGTTTTTTGAAAAATGCAAGATCTGGAGCAGGCACAAAAATGTGTATTCAATTGTGCACCTTTTGCACAGGCAAATGGCCAATTCGTCTTAAGCCAGGCCAGGTGGTCATTTGCATTTACAATTACTGCTATTTTGAGTAAAGCGTTCTAAACATCTGCCCTAAACTATATGCCTTCCTGAAGAGATCCAGTATGCAGCATTTCTCCAGAGCTGGAGCATATACATGATATGGTACAAAATCAAAAAGACACACTTATTGGACAAATCTAATTCAGTAGGATTTATATTGATATTTCACAAATGTTGCATTATTCAAATTATTTTTTGGATAATTACAAATTAGTGGGTAACAGAAAACGCCATTTAAAAATCTACTGTTGCTAGGTAAGGGACATGGCCTACTTTTCCATGATTCTTCGTGATTAAGATGTAACTGGGAACCAGGAGCGCTGAGCTTTAATCCCAAGTGACAGTGGGTGAAACACTTGATCGCCCTGTGACTCTGTGTCCCCATCTGTAAAACAGGGCTAATGCGTACTTCATAGGGCTGTTGTGATGCTTAAGTCATTAATATTTGTAAAGCACTTTGAAAGCCTCAGGTGAAAGGCAATAAAGACAGGATATTAATTACTATTATATCCTGTGAGAAGCCACTTCATACTGCTCACCAGGACTATGTGCATAACTAAGAGCCACACGGAAAAAGCTGTCCCATATTTTATAGCCCACTCAGTACATGCTGAGACAGGCAGGACATTGATATCAGAGTCCTATAGGTACGTGCAGAACCAGTGAGTTTATTCAGCAGAGCTACCAGTTCTTTTAAGTTAAAAGTAGTGCGTTTTTTAGGCCAAACTAAGGACAAATGATAGCAGGTGCAAGTCCATTTGATAGCAATAGAGTCATAGCCACTTACTGCAGAGCTCAAATTGGCCCTTAGTATATTAATTCGAGGCTCCTTAATATGTTTAGGACACAGAAATTCATTGAATTCCTGATTTTTAAAAGCATGATCAGTTTGCTGTCATAGGAGGAGCACCAGCTATCTCTGGGCAGCACCAGCTATTGTGTTCTTTATGTATTTCTTCCCACAGCTGGAAGGTAGGGGAGGGAAGAAAATCTTTTGAAACTGTCCCATAGGTTAGCCCCTAAATTTGCACCCTCAGATTTGCATGCACACTTTAGTGCCTGCAAAATCCCATTAGTCAAGAGCAAACACTACCTCATCCGACAGCTTGGATGGGGCGGACAGGGGGGGCTGGTTACACTCTGTGCAGGGCTCCCAGTGCATGAGAATCTATAGTCCACCACCTACAGCGTGTGCTACACAAAGGCAGGTAACGGTCCCTAATATGAGATTGGAGTCAGGGCTTCATGTTCAAGTTCTGGCATATTCTGTCACACACAATACATTCAACTAACAGAACACACATAACTGCCGCTGGGCTGGCAGGGACACACCATAGGGCCTCTGATTGCACAGTATAAGGCCCTCAGAGTTGGTGCTGATGGTACCAGCTCTTGGAGGAATACGATGTGATGCTATCAACTGTTACCTTGCTCACTAAAGCCCCTTCGAAAGATGAGGTAGCATTACTACACATATTCAAGGGGTCCCTGTGCTTGCTTTTAAGCCTCAGTCACAGTGGAGTCTCTATATAATTCACCACAGAGGTGGGGCAGCCTCAAAGCGTGTCTAATGACAGAGAATACATTGCACAGTGCATGGAGGAACGTGTATTTGTTTAACAAGGGCAGGATCTTCTGGGAGCTCTTACTGGGTGACTGGCCAGGCTTAGAATTAATGATAATGAATGAACGCCACAAAATTGAATGTGCGCTAATTGTAAATAGTCCCCAGGAGTACACATCATTTCAAACAGCCAGCCAGTAGTAGCCTAAGGATGTGTCTGAATCAGAGACATCTTCAAAGCGCCTGGCCCGGCCTTCTGTGGCATCCCCTGGTCCTCATTAGACGCTTCCCCTCTTTGATCCATATAAAGCTACAAAATTTTATTTTTGCTTATTACACTAATTAATGTTCTAATTTCAGACATCCACTGTTTGTGGGTCGGAAATATGGTGTTTTACTAAATCTTGGGAGGGGGAAGGGGCCTGTAAAAATTTTTTATCTTGCTATACCTACAACAAATATAATCAACTATGAACATGCGTATGCATACATGTTTTCGGAAGGACTGGGTAGGAACTGGTTTTCCTGTCCCATGAAAATTTTCAAGGGTTCAAAAATGGTCCCATGTTGGCTCAGGATAAAAAGTAAAAAATCATGGAAAATTTTTGTGAACCAAAAGACAGTTAAGGACACCTGAAACATTTTTGTTTTGATAATTTCAAAATGTTTATGTCACCTTCAACCGTTTATTTTTTAATGCTAATTAGCTCAAGTTTTTAAACCAAAAATTGTTTTCAAAATGGAAAAAAATGGAATTTTTCATTTTGAACATATCACACTCTGGGATATTGACAATTTTTAAAGTTTTTGGAAAACTATTTCAAGCCAAGAAATTGATATCGACCCTTTTCCACCAAAAGTTTTAGTTTCAGCAAAGTTGACATTTTTCCGCCAAAAGCCAATGTTGAAAAATTCTCAAGCAGCTCTAGTTTTCTGTACTACACATGGCTACAGCTAATGTTTAAAGCAGGGGTCGGCAACGTTTGGCACGCGGCTCGCCAAGGTAAGCACTCTGGCGGGCCGGGCCAGTTGATTTACCTGCTGACGTGGCAGGTTCGGCCAATCACGGCCCCCACTGGCCGCGGTTCGCCGTCCCGGGCCAATGGGGGTGGCGAGAAGCGGCACGGGCGAGGGATGTGCTGGCCGCGGCTTCCCGCCGCCCCCATTGGCCCGGAACAGCGAACCGCGGCCACTGGGGGCCGCGATCGGCCAAACCTGCCGTGTCAGCAGGTAAATAAACTGGCCCAGCCAGCCAGAGTGCTTACCCTGGCGAGCCGCATGCCGAACATTGCCGACCCCTGGTTTAAAGGATAATGTGGCTAGTTAATAATTTATATTTTTAAACCTGTAGGCATGTGTACCACATAAACATACATGCGTAACTCTAAACAGACATAATTAAAGATTAAATTATGGCATTAATTTACTCTGGGATGTTGTGCCAGGTGAAAGCAACAGAAACAAGAAAAATGCAAAAGCTGTCCTCAAGCCAACGGAAGTGCACAGAGGTAGTCTGGATTGGATTTTTTTTTTAAAAGCTATTTTATCAAGTCTAATCTATCTATCGCTCCAATCTACACTCTCGGGATCTCACTGCTGTATGCGCTGTCTGCCCCTCAAAAAAAGATTCATATGATCATAGCTTTTTTAAGGCCTGAACATTCATCCACACCCACTAGTAGGGGCTTGCCCCTCACAGTTTGGGGACCACTGCTTTACAGGCTAAAAAGAATGTAAAAAATTAATACTGTAGGATTCACGAGTATATTTCCTTCTCCATCCTCCACCATGCAATACAGCATTTTACAAGTACATTATGGCTGAGGATGTTACCTTCCTTTTAAGTGTCAGGTATACCACTGATGGAGCCAGGCTACTAGACTAACTGGACCAATGCTGATGGAGCCAGGGTGGCAAACCCCATATTGTGATATTTTTAATTCACAGTTGTTGTGGTCTAGTTATATTTTTGTGTAGTGCAGTAAGTTATTTAAACTCTAAGGGATGGAGGTAAAGCATTTTTCATGTAGACGCAAACAGGCAGCACATACCAGCTAACTTCTGTATCTAAAGTTGCAGACTTGGAAATTGTTTTTCTTTTTTCTCCTTGCAAACAATCTTGGCTCTCATAGTACAACAGCCAGATCAACCAGTGAACATCAGTGGGCCCTATAATGTTGTGCCCCACCCTGTCCACACAAATACTAACCTCTAGTGAACCATTTAAGGTGCAATTTTCAGAAGCACTCAATATTAGCCTACCTCGCCTCCTAACTCCTTCAGAGGGAAGAGAGAAATAAAATGGACGTGTGGATTCTTAAAGGGGCTGAAGGTGGAGAAAATAAGGATCAGAGAGGGTGCTCAAAAGGCAGCATCCCATCAATCAAAGCCCAGTGGTACAACTGTGTAAAAGTAGCCTGATATTGTAAATTCAATTCTGATGCTCTCTGCAGTTGCTTCTGGCGATGCCGTTTGCTTTGCATGAATGCTGTCTTCAGTTCCAGAGCTCCAGGCTGCCACTGATTCCAGGATTAGAACATAATCCAATGTGAAAGCCCGTTGCCTCTGCTGCACTTGACACCCTCCCCAGAAGCCAAGGTGGTCTATCACACAGCACAGGAGCCGCAAGCACTGTTGGTTTGTTTTTTTTTCATTAATGGGCTTTGGCTTTCTCGCCCCTCTTTAATACATGTCACTGCAGTAATATTCCTTGCAGGGTGATAAGTAACATAACATATGACTGTTATTAAGCTCTATATTGTTATCGGGCTAGTGGTCTGTCAATTTTAATGACTCTCCCCACTCTCGCCAAACCCCATTCTCAGAAAGGATTAAGAAAATGGGTTCAGGAATATGAGGATCTTCCAGAGCCTAAGGGAACAAACAAGCCTCATCAGAATGCAATGTTATCCGACTCATTTCCCATGGAGTTTAGACTTGTTAGGACACCCCAGGGAATCAGATCTCAGGCTGTAATGCTACACACAATGATCGATGTGTTTTCCCCCTACACCTTTATTTCTTGGTCTTCTTCTTGCTTTACCAGAAAAATGACAGATTGGAGGGCCCTAGTTTGCCACTGTTTAGCTTGGGCAGGGATGGTTCGGTTTTATTTACAGACCTCTTTGATGTTCTTTTTTAAAGTCCTCTGAAACTGCTCACTATTGGAAAGATGGTTTAAAAAATTATTTGACTTTCAGAAAGAAGGATTCAGGCTCCTTTATCTTTGGTTAACATTCAAGTGCCATTCTGACACTCCCAGACACTGAACAGGAACAACACGGGCAGCTGCTTTGCAAACTGCCCACATTCTGACCAGAAGAAATCCGATCTAGGAGTGAAAAGTAGTTCAGCCTTGTACTCTCTGCAGCTGTCAATTAGTGCAGTAATTTCGGCAAGGAGCATAAGATGCCCACTGAAAACTGGACTGAGACCTGTACATAAGCTGGATCAGGCCCTTTCTGCTGATCAAGCCATTGATGTAGGTCACCAAGGGAGCCATCAGATAGCATCAGATCTCACTAAGCCAGCCCCCCTAAATTGCTCATTTCTCTTTATATAGATAAAAATGACAAATAATCCTAGTAATAGTTATAATATTATCAAATTACAATTCAGTTCTCCCTAAAAAGAAAGTTGAAAGCCATCTTCCCAATCCAACCAAGCTGATATTTTACCTATCCCAAATTCCATGCAGGTGAATTTGGAAAACAAACCAAAATAAAAAGTTACCCACCTTTTTCATAACTGTTGTTGTTCAAGATGTGTTGCTCATGTCCATTCCGTTGTAGGTGTTTGTGCGCCCAGGTTTGCAGTCAGAGATTTTTGCCTTAGCGGTATCTGTAGGGCCAGCTATGGCGCCCCCTTGAATGCCATGCTGATGCGTCGCTATATCAGGCGCCACCGGCCCTACGGCCTGCCAGTTCCTTCTTGCCGACAACTCCGACAGAGGGGCAGGAGGGTGACTAATGGAATGGACATAAGCAACACATCTCGAAGAACAACTGTTACAAAAAAGGTGGGTAACATTTTTTTATTCTTTGAGTGTTTGCTCATATCAATTCCTTTCTAGGTGACTCACAAGTAGTATCAAGGGAGGTGAGCTCGGAGTTCATGGTCTTGCAGCACTGCTCTGCCAAAGCCAGCATCGTCTTGAGCTTGCTGGGTAAGCGCATAATGAGATGTGAACATGTGACCAGATGACCAGGTAGTGGCCCTACAGATCTCTTGGACTGGTACCTGGGCCAGGAAGGCCGCTGACGACGCTTGTGCCCTAGTCGAGTGTGCCGTCACGATTGCCGGTGGAGGCACTTCCATTCACCAGCTCATAGCAGTAGTGGATTCAGGCCATGATCCAGGATGAAATCCTCTGAGCAGACACTGTCTGCCACCGCAACGAACAATTGCATTCACTTACGGAATGGCTTTGTTCTGTTTATATAGAAGGCCAGCGCCCTCCTGATGTCCAGGGTATGTAGCCTGTGCTCCTCATCTGATCCATGAAGCTTTGGAAAGACGGGTAAGTATATGTCCTGGTCAGTATGAAACTGGGAAATGACCATGGGCAGAAACGCTGGGTGAGGTCACAGCTGGACCTTATCCTTGTAGAAGACCGTATAGGGTGGCTCTGAAGTAAGTGCCCTAATCTCGGACACCCTGCGGGCCAACGTTATCACGACCAGGAATGAGACCTTCCAGGAGAGAAGCAGGATAGAGCAAGAAGCCAGAGGCTCAGAGGATCTAAAGGGAGATCCCATGAGCTTTGACAGCACGAGATTCAGGTCTCAGGGAGGGATGGGATCCCGGACGTGTGAGTAGAGACGCTCCAGACCTTTCAAAAATCATGCAATCATGTTGTGAGCAAAGATGGACCTGCCTTGGAATGGAAGATAGAAATCCGAGCCAGGTGGACCTTGATCAATGATAGGGACAAACCTTGGAGTTTGAGGTGCAGCAGATAATCCAGAATCTCCTGCAGGGGGCCTGCTCAGCCCAAATATGCCGTTCCGAGGCCCAGCAGGTGAATCTCTTCCATTTGGCTAGGAAAGTCACTCTGGTGGAGGGTTTCCTGCTATCCAGCAAGACCTGCTGGACACGGGCCGAGCATGCCCGTTTATCCGTGCTTAGCCATGCAGTAGCCAAGCTGTCAAGTGCAGCGCCGCCAGGTTCAGATGCAAAATACTGCAATGGTTCTGGGACAGCAGATCTGACCAGAGGGGCAGCTGCAGCGGGGAGGCTACCAAAAGGCTCAGCAACATGCCAAACCAGTGCTGGCGAGGCCATTGGGGGCTATTAGGATAATTTTCACTCTGTCTTGCTTGATCTTCACAAGGACCCTGTGAATCAACAGCACTGGCGGGAAGGCATACATCAGCGCCTCCAACCATGGAATGAGAAAGGCATCTGACAGGGAGCCCTTGTCCATTCCTGGATCGAACAGAACACGTGGCATTTTCTATTCTGCCTGGATGCGAACAGGTCCACCTGGGGAGACCTCTGCCTCTGGAAGATTATGCTGACCACCTCCGGATGGAGCGACCACTCGTGGCGAGATGAGAAAGTCCTGCTGAGGTGATCCACCAAGATGTTCCTGGTTCCAGGCAGGTGTGCGGCTATCAGATGAATGGCATGCCGCACACAAAAATCGCAAAGGCAGAGTGTGTCTTGACAAAGGGCTGAAGGCCTGGCACCACCCTGTTGTTGATGTAATACATCGCGGTGGTATTGTCGGTCAGGACCTGCAGCTGGGGCAAGAAAGCCTGGCAGGCCAGGTGAACTGCTCTGAGCTCCCTGACGTTTATATGGAGGGTCAGATCATCCTGCAACCAGCAGCTCTGGGTGCTCAGCAAGCCCAGTTGGGCTCCCTAGCCCAGGTCCAAAGCATCGGAGACCAGCATCAGCAACAGAGACGGCGTCGCGACAGGGACTCCCTCCAACACTGACCCAGAGTCCAGCCACCAATCCAAGGATGACCTGATGTGGTCCGGCACCCTGACTACCCGGTCCAGGTCATGCCTGTTGGGAATCTAGACCAATGCCAGCCACGCTTTCAGAGCCTGGAGAGGGAGCCGAGCATGCCTGATCACGTATGTACACACAGATGTGGCTTAACAGCTGCAAGCAGGAGTGAGCCGTGGTGAGCAGGTGGTTCTTTGTGTGGGAGATCAGGTCCAACATGGCCTGAAAACAAGCTTCTGGAAGGAAGGATATAGCTCACATGGAGTCGAGAACCTCCCCAATGAACTCTATTCGCTGGACCAGCGTTAAGGTGGATTTTTTCTCATTTATTAACAGGCCCAGGTCGCGGCAGGTGGAACGCACCAGATCAAGGCTTCTCTGCACTTGCTCTTGAGACCTGCCCTTGATGAGCCAGTTGTCAAGATATGGGAAGACCTGGACCCCTCGATGTTCCCCTCGATGGCACCATATATTTTGTAAACACCCTGGGGTGGATGAGGGGCTAAAGGGCAGCACCGTGAACTGGAAATGGCACCCGCCCACCACAAGACAGAGGAATCGTCTGTGACCTTGGATGATGGAGATATGGAAATAGGCATCCTTCAGATCGAGGGCAGCATACCTGTCTCCCGGATTCAGGGAGGGGATGATGGAGGCCAGGGAGACCATGCGAAACTTCAACTTCTTGAGAGATTTGTTGAGGTGACACGGGTCCAGGATGGGTCTGAGGCCCCTTTTTGCCTTCGGGATTAGGAAGTAGCGGGAATAGAACTCCTAGCCTTTCATGTCCCGAGGGACCTCCTCCACTGCCCCCAGGCACAGGAGGTTCTCGACCTCTTGAACAAGTAGTTGCTCGTGAGAAAGGTCCCTGAAGAGAGACGGGGAAAGTGGGGAGTGGGAGGGAGAAGTGGCTGAAAATTGCAGGGTATAGCCCCGAGATACTATGTCCAGCATCCAGTGGTCTGAGGTGACCCGAAACCAGGCCGAACGGTAGGGACGAAGACGGTCGAGGAAAGGACAGGATGGATCCGGGGAGTTGACTGGGGCAACGCACCTTCAAAATGAGCCCTTCTGGCCCCGGGATGTTTCACTGGGCTGGGCTGCATGGGTGAAAGGGAGGAGGAAGGGCGGCAACGACTAAAACTCGTGTCTCTATCCCTTCTCTTTGCAGACCCCTGACGAGGCTACCAAGGCCTTGTAAGCGACCGGAACTGGTTCCATGCAGACTGCAGCGTATGCATGCCCAGCGAGCAAAGGGTGGCCGAGTGTCTTTTAACCCATGTATCCTCACATCCGTCTGTTCGGAAAAGAGACCATTCCCATCGAATGGGAGGTCCTGGATCGAGGTCTGCATCTCTTGGGAAAGGCCAGTGGGCTGAAGCCAGGAGATGCGCCTCATAACCACCGCCGACGCGACCACACTAGCTGCCGAGTTTGCTGCATCCCACGTCATTTGGAGGGAGCACCTAGCTGCTGCAGTGCCCTCCTCTACCAGGGTGCTGAATTCTTCGACTAAACCCTGCGGGAGGGACTCCTTGAACTTACGGAGGGAGTCCCCTAAGTTAAAATTGTATCTGCCCGAGAGGGCCTGATGGTTCACCACCCGGAATTGCAGGCTGGCAGTTGAATAAATTTTTCTCCCCAAAAGTCCAGTCTTTTGGCCTCTTTTTTGGGGGGAGTTCATCTGGTGTGCCCCTGCTTGTCTTTTTTGTTGGCCACAGAGACAACCAGCAAGCCCACAGGTGGGTGGGTATACAGGTACTCTAACCCTTTGGCCGGGACAAAGTCCTTCTTTTTGGCCCTTTTGGAGGTGGGAGGGATGGATGACTGGGTTTGCCAGAGGGCCTTGGCAATTTTGAGGACCCCGACATGCACTGGTAGTGCAACATGGGTAGGGGTAGAGGCTGAGAGGACCTTGAACTAGGTGTCCGCCTGCTCAGCTATCTCCTCCACCTCTAGACAGACGTTCTTAGCCACCCGTCGAAGCAGGGCCTGGTGTTCTTTAAAATCATCCAGCAGGCTGGCCCTCAAGGGTCCTGCAACTGCCTCGTCCGGGGATGAAGACAACGACTGTACCACCATGGACGGTCCCAGGGGACTGTCCCCCATGGGTGAGGGAGGTTTAGGGGTGGGTGCAGTATCCTCTACCCCAACCTCTGAGCGTGACTCATGCACCGAGCCTGGTGCGTTTGGTGCCACCAGCTGTTGCTCCGAGGCAGCAGCAAATGAGTGGTGGGAAGGGGGCATCATCATGACCGGCATGCTCCATGTACTCCAATAAGGCCATTGCGCTGGCCACTGGCCATGCTGCCAAGGCAGTGCCGTTGGTGCCGAGCAGCCTCGGGTGCCCAATCGCACCGGTGGAGTCTGGACTAGGGACTGAACTGCCCTTCCGTGCCGGAGGAATCCCCTTCTGGTGACCACGGTGGGGCCATCAATGCCTGTATCTGCCTGCTGACCATTGCTGCCAGGGACCAGTTCCTGGAGTGAGCGGATCAGTGCCAGTATTGAGGGAAGGGGGGACCAGAGTCATGATGGGGAGCGCTCCCACAGAGCAGGTGACCTGGATCTGCACCGAGAGGACAACTGGCGGGAGAGCCAACGGTGCTGGTAGTATGGAGACTGGTGCCTCCCCCTAGGCGATCCGCGTTGAGACGGCAGGGACCCCGATCGCGGTGCCGGTGACCAAGGGCGAGCCCCAGAGGATCTGGGCTGCAACTCCAGAGATCTGTGGCATGGAGGTGGAGAGTACTGCCTTGTCTTGGGGGATTGGCAGCACTCTACTTCCCCTGAGGGGTCTTAGCGGCTGGCTTGCCCTCGTAGGGAGCCTTTGCCATTTCCTGCAGCATGCGCAGTGCCGGCAGCATGGGCGAGGGCCTTTGTTCTCTTGACGTCAGAGGAGCTTTGGAAGGAGTCGATGCCATCAGGACTTTGGGTCCCTTATCGCTCCCAGCAGTCAGTGGTGGATCCTTTAAGAAGGCTAAGGGTCCCGACCGAGGAGGCACATACACATTGCGCTGGAGTGGCCGTGCTGCCCGAACTGGGTCCTTTGCCTTATGTCCCTTGGCCCTTCTTGTCCGGTGCCGGGGACTCATGCTTCTTTGTTTTCTTTTTGGCCCCCCCAACAGGGAGCAGTGCTGGGTGGAGCCCAGTGCCAGGCGTGCGCTGCACTCCAAGGTCAAGGTATTAGGTGAGTCTTGGCAGGATGGCTTGGAAGCCAGAGGAAGGGCAGCCTCCATAAGGAGAGCTCGCAAACAAATATCCTGCTCTTTCTGAGTCCTGGGTTGAAAATCTTTACAAATACAACTCTTGTCCTTCACATGTGATTCCCCCAAACACTTGAGGCAGCTGCTGTGGGGGTCACTTACAGGCATAGGCCTGTTACAGTCCATGCAGGGCTTAAACCCCAGAGACTGGGGCATGCCCCTCCTGGGGCAAAGTCCCGGCTGGGACTCTAACTTCTAACTACACTTAACAACTACTTAACACTAACGACTATAAACAAACTATTTACAAGGCCATAGGGCTTGAAGTCAGAAGAGAGGAAACTGCTAGCCCTTGCTATGCAAGGAAAAGCGCTCCAACTAACCACCACAGGCGGTAAGGAGGAACTAAGAGGGCGTTGGGCTGATGGCGCCTGATATACTGACTCATGAGCACAGCACTCAAGGGGGTGCCACAGCTGGCCCTAGAGACACCGCTAAGGCAAAAATCTCTGACGACCGCACACATGGGGGCACACACACAGAGAATGGAATTGACATGAGCAAGCACTCGAAGAAGGAATGAATGGCATCAGCCAACCTGTTTTCATACACTTCTTTTCCCTGCAACCATCACCTGAGAGCAATTCCTCACTCATTACACTGAGGCCTTGGCTACACTTGCAGATGTACAGCGCTGTGAGTTAAACCTGACTTCGTGCAGCTGAGTAGGGAAAGCACTGCAGTCTGTCCACACTGACAGCTGCCCAGCGCACTGTCGTGGCCACATTTGCCGCAATTGCAGCGCTATTGGGAGCGGTGCATTATGGGCAGCTATCCCACAAAGCACCTTTTCCCATTCTGGTGCCGTGGGTTGTGGGAAGGGGGCGTGGGTGCGGGGGATTCTGGGTCCTGTCCCAATGCCCCGTGATGCATCACTTCGCATCCCAGAAATCCCTTTCTTTCCATCCACCTTTGGCGCCATGTTTCAATGGTTTCTGTGCAGCGCGATCTGTCTGCGGGAAATGGAGTCCGAACTGCTGAGGCATATGCTGACAAGTCTCGCCAGCATGTCACGTTTGGCTGTCGAACTATTCCTTAAGATCCAAAGTGACAGTGACAGTGAGGGTGAGGAGTCCGACGATGCTATCGAGCCGCGTAACGCGTACGACACGAAATTGCTTGTGGCATTCACGGACATGCTCAGCACTGTGGAACGCCGCTTTTGGGCTCGGGAAACAAGCACTGAGTGGTGGGATCACATTGTCATGGAAGTCTGGGATGACGAGCAGTGGCTGCAGAACTTTCGGATGAGAAAAGCCACTTTCATGGGACTGTGTGAGGAGCTCACCCCCACCCTGCGGCGCAAGGACACGAGATTGAGAGCTGCCCTGCCAGTGGAGAAGTGGGTGGCTATTGCAATCTGGAAGCTGGCAACTCCAGACAGCTACCAGTCAGTCGCAGTTTGGAGTGGGAAAGTCGACCGTTGGAATCATGTTGATGCAAGTTTGCAAGGCCATTAATCACATCCTACTCAGAAGAAATGTGACTCTGGGTAACGTGCAGGAAATAGTGGATGGCTTTGCACAAATGAGGTTCCCTAACTGTGGAGGGGCGACAGATGGGACGCACATTCCTATTCTGGCACCATCCCACCTAGGATTCGAGTACGTTAATCAGAAGGGGTATTTCTCTATGGTTCTCCAGGTGCTTGTGGATCACTGTGGGCATTTCATTGACATTAACACAGGCTGGCCCGGAAAGGTGCATGACGCATGCATCTTTCGGAACACTTGGCTGTTCAGGAAGATGCAGGACGGGACTTTTTTCCCAGAGCGGAAGATCACAGTACGGGAAGTTGAAAAGCCGATTGTGATCCTTGGAGATCCCGCTTACCCGTTAATGCCATGGCTCATGAAACCCTACACAGGGAGCCTTGACAGCAGCAAGGAACGGTTCAACTACAGGCTGAGCCGGTGCCGAATGACTGTGGAGTGTGCCTTTGACCGTTTAAAGGGCCGCTGGCGATCTCTGTATGGGAAGCTGGACGTGGCCGAAAACAGCATCCCCGCGGTTATATCCACGTGCTGTGCCCTCCATAATATTTGTGAAGGGAAGGGTGAAAGCTTCACTCAGTCATGGACCTCTAAGCTTCAACACCTGGGGGCTGAATTTGTACAGCCAGAGAGCAAGGCTATTACAGGGGCCCAGCGCGGGGCTGCAAGGATTAGGGATGCCTTGAGGGAGCAATTTGAGGCTGAAAACCAGCAATGATATCTGGTGCCCCGCATGGGAGTGAAGTGCAGTAGTTCCAATCTTTAGGAATCAGTGTCTGCTTAGCAGACAAGCAAACTTGCAGTGCCTGTTTATTTCCTGGGCTAAGGAATCTTTTACTTTATGCAATAATAAAGAATGTTTTCAAAGCCAAAGAATCCATTTATTGAAAAGAAACAAAGGGGTGGAGTGGGGAACAGTACAATCACAGATTCACGTATGTCCTGTCTGGTGTGCTGTGCAGTCAGTGCTGCACTTCAGGACAGCTATACTGCATGGTGATGGGGGTTGAGTGCAGAGGGTAAGGGTCATGGTTTTCAGGGCTGGGTGGTGAAGATACTGGTGTTGGAGGCAGCAGACGGCGTGAAGAACACGGAAGTTGGGGAAAGTGAGTTGGACGTGACAGTGGGGCACAACGGAAAGAGTTTTGGGACAAGGGCTGTAGGGGGTGGGCGGTGTTTGCGTTTGCGGTACTGCTCCTCTTTCTGCATGGCTACCAGCTCCTGGATAGCGTCTGCTTGGCGCTCCAGGATGCTTATGAGCCTATCAGTGCTTTGCTTCCGGTGCACGGTGCTTTGCCGCCGGTGCGCTGCATTTTCCTGGCGGATCCTGCTTTCTCTCTCCCTCCAGTCCTGTGCTTTCTCATTCTCTTTAATAGATTGCCGCATCACTTCTTGCAGCATGTCTTCTTTGGTTTTTCGCAGTCTCTTCCTGAGTCTTTGCAGTCTCTGAGCAGGCGATAAGAGGGACGGCTGAGGTCTCAAGGTTGATGCAGCTGTATAGGCAAAATGCAACATTTAACAGAGGCAGCATTGTTTATACCAGACAGAGTAATGATTCCCCCCGCACTTAAGGAGTAGAAAACACACAGCGTCTACACAATAGCATAATTTTCCCGTCCGAAACACAGCACACATATCCCACGGGAGCCTCAAAATGGTGAGTAAGGGGGACTGATTGTTTCAGGGCTGCACTGTCCTCTGGGTTTCTGTGCCTTGGGGAGAGCCAACAGCTTCAGGGGGCACCTACACTGAACACTGTCCCAACATTTTCCACAGGAGTTCATCCTGGATGATATCTCGCTGCTGAGGATGACCTGGGAAGCAAGGGAGGGTCTTCTACTGCAATGCGGCTTCCGCCCTGGCCCATATGCAGCTTGCCTGTATGCAGCAATGGTCCCCCCGCCCCTCGCAGCCCAGTGGCACGGACACGTTAGCCTGGCTGGGACAAGGACCACGGTGGCTCTCCCGATAAACCTGCGCAAGCGCATTGCACACGTTCTGGATGAGACATTAGAGGAGATTACCGAGGCCGATTACCGCGATGTGATAAACCACATCAATGCACTATTCCGCATCTAGGCATGCATGCCTAACCCTCCTCTCCCAAAAAGACCGCACCGAAAAAATTCTTTTCCGAAAAAAAGAACCGCTTACTGGGAATGTGCTCTTCTGTTTGTCCTCCATCAAATACCGGCCGCTGCGACTGGCTACCTTCCTCCTGGCTCAAGAAGAGCTACTGGCTGCATGGCTCCAGGGATTCCGGGGTGTCTCCATCCGGCCTACCACCATCACTCCTGTTTTCCTCCTCCTCCTCCTCTTCCTCTCCCCCCCCCCCCGCCCCGGCTCTGAAGTGTCCATGGTGGTGCTCGGAGCGGAGGTGGAGTTAACCCCAAGTATTGCATCCAGCTCTTTGTAGAATCAGCAGGTTGCAGGGGGAGCACCCAAGCGGCTGTTTGCGTCGCGGGGTTTGCAGTAGGCACTCCGCAGCTCCTTCACTTTAATCCTGCACTGCAGGGCGCCCCGGTCATGGCCCCTTTCCATCATGTCCTTTGATACCTTCCCGAAGGTATCGTAATTCCTATGGCTGGAGCGCAGCTGGGACTGTACAGCTTCCTCCCCGCAAACACTGATGAGGTCCAGCAACTCGCTATTGCTCCATGCTGGGGCTCGCTTGGCGCGTGGAGGCATGGTCACCTGGAAAGATTCGCTGATAGCATTCCACACCACGCCGGGCTGAGCAAACAGGAAGGGGATTTTTAAAATTCCCGGGGAATGTAAAGGGTGGGTCACATGGTTGGTTACCTGAGGCCAGGGCAGTAGAGTTTGAACTGATGACCAGAGTGGCTAGAACAGGCATTGTGGGATACTGCCGAATAAATCTGGAGGCCATTCACAGTGCATTGGGCGGCCACACTGGCGCCGCAGCGCTGCAGCGGCAGCGCAATACTCGCTATTCCTCTCGGAGAGGTGGAGTACATGCAGCACTGCAACCACGGAGATACAGCCCTGCAAATGCCTTGCCAGTGTGGACAGGGAGTGAGTTACAGCGCTGGGGGAGCCTTTACAGCGCTGTAACTCGCAAGTGTAGCCAAAGCCTGAGTGATTTAAGTGTGAGCTGGTCTCCTGTCCCCTCCCTGCACCCCACCTTGTGTTTGCCTGCTGGAGACCACTTGCATATGCTGCTTCATCTGCTGATAAATGTTTCTAATTTGTTTTCTGGATGTTAGCATTTTACTGCTGTTCCCTGCCATAGTGCTTGATGAAGTTCTATACTGTTTGTCTTTTAATTAGGGTACTATATTTGGAGAAAACAAACAACTCGGGTTTAATTAAAAATCACTCATGCACCTCAATCAGCTCAAATTCTGTAAAAACTTGACTACCAAACAGACCTGGAGCACATGTGATAATGGAGAGGTAGCAAAGGGACTGGAGACTTGCGCTGAAGAGCTCTGTTGTCAGACATGCCAGCTTGATGGTCTGTGTTATCTACTGAACAGATGCACCGAAGAGCAAGCTTCCTCCACTGCCCACCTCTCTTCAGTGAATGACAAGATAGGTTAGTCTCACCCATCCCAATAAGCCTTGGCTGCTGTCAACAGCTTTGGCAGAGGAGAGGAGTGACAGTTAGTTAAACCCCTAGGACTGGATTCTGGGCAGTTCCAATTCACACATAGTGCACCTAAGCCATTCTGCATTCTCTGTATCTGGGAGAGGCCAAACTGGCTACTAATGCAAGTTAGAGCAACCACAATGCTGCTCTAACTAATCCTGGCTGGAACAATCCTCTAGGGACTGTTCCACCGGTTCAAGCATAGGATTCATAATCAGATCTGCAAGCTACTTCCTAGGTGCTGTTGACTTGCTGGGTGGTCTTAGGGAAGCCACTCTCTGTGTCTCAGTTTCCCCTTCTGTAGAATGGAAATAATCATACCCACCTTCTGGGATGTGGGGGATGGTCATGAGGTATAATTTATCAATGCTTGTGACTCATGTTGAGATTCATGGAAGTGAGGACTATTATGATGGTTGTGGCTTTGCAGATATGGACACATTCCACCTAGGATGTGGACTGAACCACTAACTCATTTCACATAGATCACTGAACAGACGCTAGATGGTATCATGCAAAGAGCTTTCAATGAAATGGCTTTATATACCAATGGTAGAGCCGTATCTAAGATCACCCTAATGTTAATTCAGCAGTTGAAGCCTTCTTATTAAAGACAATGCATCGTGCATTAAAAGTAATGCTGTGGGTAAATGTTAGCACAATGTAACTGTGTATGAAATGCAGCCTGGGGTGGCAGTTGATACTATTCATATTCTGTATATTGTTTTTAATACACCTACAAAAAGATCAGAATACAAAACATCAGTGAGCATAAGATTTAACTGAAATGGTCCTAAAACTTGAAAAGCATTCGACATTCGTCAGTCAGATCCCATCAATGCCATTTATTCTTGCTTCAGGGACTAAGGCTCCTGCAGTGCCTACGAGGTAGGGGAGTTTTGGAATGAGACCTGCTCTCTGAACCATGCTATACCTGTACTCCTACCATATCACCCACCATGGCAATGTGCTTTCATCTGCTGTCACATTGCTCTGGTGGGTGGTACAAGCTAAGAGCTAAGTAGGGCGGCGCCTCATCAGCTCTTGTGTAAATATGGTAAAGACACTCGAGGCTGAATGGGGATATAGGATTTAGGTTCACGTGTGTTCAGAGTGAATGCACTGTCATTGTTCTAAGGAAGGGAGTTGGACAGTGCAGGGAGAGAGGGGGCAGCCTGTGAGAAAGACAGAGAGACTGTCTGAGGGTAAATGGAGAGAAATAGGGGGAAGGCAGAGGACAGAGGTAAACTAGGACTGAGAGAAACCCAGAGTAAGTGCCAAGGCTGAGATTGGGCAGGACAGACAGACATGGAGAATTGGGTATCGTTAAGTTAAAGCTGTCTGGTCAAGTCAGTCCCTGTTTGATGGCATGTTCCTGAGGATCCGTTTCTGTATGTTCCTGATCGTCTCCTGTCATTGATTCATGTTGTCCTGGAGATCTGAAACAGGAAAACCAGAGGTCCTCCAGATCCAGTGGGTCTGGCCTAATGTGCACCCCCACAAGCAAGCACCTCTGGAGTCAAATCCGTCTCTTCAGGACGTCACAAGAGACGCTTGAGATGCAAAGACTGACTTGGGCATTAAACAGCACCCAGTGAGAGATCTGGCGAAAGCGGAATCTTGAACTAAAAATAATCATCATCATCACCACCACCACCACCACCACCACCACCACCACCACCACCTATAAGATAATAGCTTGTGCATACAAAGAGAGAGAGAGATTTTTATTTAAAGGGTTTACTTCACATATTTACTTCATAGTAAGTTATAGTGCAGGGGTTGGCAACCTATGGCACGCGTGCCAAAGGCGGCACGCGAGCTGATTATCAGTGGCACTCACACTGCTTGGGTCCTGGCCACCGGTCCAGTGGGCTCTGCATTTTAATTTAATTTTAAATTAAGCTTCTTAAACATTTTAAAAACCTTATTTACTTTACACACAACAAGAGTTTAGTTATATATTATAGACTTATAGAAAGAGACCTTCTAAAAATGTTAAAATATATTACCGGCACGCGAAACCTTAAATTAGAGTGAATAAATGAAGATTCAGCACACCACTTCTGAAAGGTTGCCGACCCCTGTTCTAGTGTGTATTCAAATAGTTATTTTTTTATTATATACATAATTCATATATTTAATGATATTGTAGGTAGGTGGAATCCAGATCCCCTCTGGTTTAAATAAAATACCTGGGTTTTTTTGACAACTAATTGTATTATTTTGTCTACCATTAAATAACCATTTTATGACCATTTTATCATGGTCACACACACACACACACACACACACCCCTGACCTGCCGTGTAAATTATACCACCACTGTGACAGACCATTGCTAAATCTTGGTCAGTGGTTTTGGGACAGAGTGACCCTCCGGTGTATTTCAAACTATAACAATAACCCTACTCAGAAGTCATTTTACACCTGGATAGGAAGCCTCCCAGGAAAACAAAAGGTGCTACAGAAAGTAGTGGAGGTGATTGAACAGGTGACACATTGCCTTCTGAGTCAGTGCTGATGCAGTGCTGATGCAGTGTCCTGGCATGATGCTAGGAGATGTATTGCTGGTAAAGGTGCCATCTTTCAGATGAGATGTAGACCCAAGATCCACAGTGTCTTTAATCAGTAAAGACCCTCTCAATTCTTTCTCCATGGGTAGGGATATCAGCCTGTAACTGGGGCAAAGTTCTACCTGGGATAATTATATTTTGCCTTCATACAGATGGCACCACCCACTGCAGCAAGATGAATAACCAGAAGACCCCACACTACAAGTTCAGAGTGCAAGATTCCAGAAGGGGCAGACCAGAAAACTCTGTGTTTTGGAACCTCATCCATAGCAGCATGGGCTGTAGCAGAAAACTGGGCAAACAGAAGGCGAGTTGCCTATTCTAATGGATTGGAAAGGGGGAGAGTCAACGAAGGGATGAAAGATACGGTAACAAATCAATTCTTTCTCTAGGCAGCAGCACCCTAGTGCGAGCTTTCCCTAGACTAGACTTAAAATGAATAGTCAGATGTTCAGCCCTGTTAAGTCCCCTTTGCACCACTCCAGCATGACAAGGGGGACTTATTAGAGAATATAGTGAGACATGGAAAGGGGTGAAGCTGGAGCACAATCTTCTTCAGTGACTGGAAGTCAGAGAAATGGTCCGTAGGTGACTGTTTCAGCCAACATAAATTAGAGCAGCCCTGCAGGTTCTCTAACTTACAGTTGAGGCCAGTTTTCTCCAGGCCAGCTTTCTCCAGGCTCAGGGACAATGGAGAGATGACTTAGAGTCACCTTTGCCTCCCAAACTCACCCACATCTAGAATAAGTGTGAGCTGGCCCAGCCCAGGATCCAGTCCTAGGTGTTTAGCCCATTTGAGTTGGTAGCAAAGCTGTTGGGACTCTATGCAAAGAGCCTCTCAGACAGTTTCCTTCTGGGCTCTATCGAAAATGTGCCATTAGCATAGTGGTCCATTAATCTGACTTATCAAAACTTGCTCAAGCTTTATCTACTTTCAGTTTGATCAATAGCTGCCTGCTGTCTCATATTTCTCACAGCAGGCAGGAACGGGGGACAGATGGATGAGTCCAACACCATTAAACAAATGCAAATAGTTAAAAGATGACATGCAGCTACAGGAGTGTAGAGGGGACTAGTCTGCTGATCACATGGGGGACTGGGGTAGGAGGGGAAAATTCCAAGAGTGTTGGATGCTTTAGTTTCAGAAAGGTTGAGTATTTTAATTTAAAATAATTTAAGGAATTTCAAAATGTATAAAATGTTTCCATCACATAGTCCCTGGGGATATTTGAAAATAACACACAGAACTAATTGATCAATGTTAGCAATAGACTCATCCCACAACTATGTGCATTCCCCCCAATCACCTGCCTCAAGTCTTTGCACCCTGATAGTCAATAAACTTGGTCTCATTCGGATCTGTGGAGCAAGCAGATTCAAGAGCCACCACAAACTCTCCAAATGCCATACCCTCAGGCACAGATGTTCAATTATAGACCACGGCTGGTCTTAACTGTGGTGTGGAAGGGTGCTCTCTTAGGAGCTAGGCTGCAAAACACATAGGGCTTAACAGATTCATACATTTGAATCTAAAGTAGTGTGAAACTGTATTGTAGTATTTGGAAAGAGTATAAGATCGTTCATTAAAGATTGAAATGTAGTGTAGTTGCTCAAGGTTGCAGAGTTAAGGTTGCATGGTAAGGAAGAGAAAGATGAAATTAAACTACTCAATAGTTTAATGTTGGTAAACAATATTATCCTTCAGTTTTTACAAAATAAAGAAAATTACTATTATAGTTAAAATAGTCAAAGTTACAAGTATAGATCAGCAAGATATATTTCAAGGTTTCATATCAGATTATTTGATGAAACTGATTGGTGAACTGGGAAAATGTCTCATAGACTAAGCTACTCTGTATAAACATCTGAAAATTAACACCACAAACTAAGTGGAATTTTGAACCACAGATAAGTGGAATTTGGAATTTCTTACCTATGATCAAATCCTGTCTGGTAAATTTGAAAAATGAGCTTGTTTTTCAAAAGTTATGTCTCTTATTTTCTAAACAGTTTTTAATTTAAATTCTAATCTATTGGACTATTTTGACAGCTTCAACAGTAAATAATACTCATGATTCACAGAACATGCTGTCAGGGTTAGCTCCCTTCAGGGGGAATTTAGATTATACAACATCTATTTGGAACACAGGACATGTCATTCAAGGAAATACTGTTTCTAAAGATATGGCAAAAGAATCTTCCTCCAAGCATGATTAGATGGACCAGTTGAGTGACAGAAAGATTATATTTTGTGCATGCACCACATTGCCATATTACCATCTTGCAAATCCATACACCAGACAGAATAAGGAAAAGCATGGACAAAAAAAGTCAAGATTTTTCTGCCTAGTTCCTCATTCTGACACAATGCGATAGTTAGGAAGATAATTGGCACAGAATCACTATCAGGGAAGAGATGAAATCTTTAGTGTTATATAAACCACTTATCTAACTGCATCTTTGACTGGCATCTCTACCCCAGTGAAGCTTATATAGAGTCATGAGCAGGATCAATGCCATCCTCCAGTACAACTTGTCCTTCTCATCCAGAACATGATACCTGTAGAAACACAGGGCCCTTTGACATCAGTTTGAGACATTGGTTCCACATTAACTCAGGGCCCAGCTTTGCCTGCTCATGTAGCAGCTTAATCCATAAGCAGCCTGAGTAGGAAAGGGGGGCAGAATGGGAGCCTCAGAGAGAAAAACTCCAAACCCAAAACACCATAATGCCCCTCTGATAGGGGGCTCAGAGGGCTGTGCTGCATAATGGTTAGCACATGAGGCTTGCAGTCCCTTCCTTCTCTGTCAGGGTGGTAAATGAGCCTGTTCCTGGCATTAAGCCAGGAATCTTCAACTTTCCAACCACCTGTGGGCCTCAGCCCTTATCGGGGTGTGATAGACAGACCCAGCCCCTCCCTCTGCACTGGGTTCCAGTCCCGGATTCCATGGGCAGCAACACCAGCAAGGTCCTCCCTGCAACAAGTCTAAGTTTGAATCCCTGGGCTTCTTCCTACCAACAACTCCCTTCAATTTGGGGTATGGCCCCTCCAGTGCAGTCAGTCAGTCACTCAACGAACAATGGAGTCCAAAGGAGCAAGACTTGCTGGTTTTCAAAGGGGTGGTGACTGGAGAAGGCTCTGCCCAAGGGCCCTGCCTGCAGTGATCCCCTCTCAGGCTCAACCTTCTGACTAGCATCCTGGAGAAGTTTCCTCTCTCCTGCAGCCTGTCCACCAGCCTTTGCCCGGCCTTCTGAGCTCCCTTTTAATCCACTGCACCAGTTGGAGCATGCTTGGCAGGCCTAGAGGGATGGGGCCAGGATTGCCTTTTAACCCCTTTGAGCCCAATATGGGGTTTGTATACCCCATCACATCCCCCACCACAGGCAGAGAGCGATCATGATATTCCCATCACTGAATTTTATTCCCCTGCTTGTGGACACTATAGACCAGAATTACAACGCACGTGAAACATAGCATATCCTATGTAATTAGTTTAGCCACAAAATAAGCAGATAAATAAATTTTAATGAACAGCTGGTTTCAATAAAAAATATAAATTAAAATTAATAATAATCTTTTTCATTTAATTAACAAGTTAACCATATTTTAAAGACAGCACATAAAAATTGCATGACTTCCTGCTGGGATGTGCTAAGCTAAGCAAAAGGAATTCATTTAGTGGCAGACCAGGGCTACCTAGTGGCTTCATGGAGAGCAGGCATTTTGACAAAAGCTTTGATTATTGCATCCAGAAAAGAAGGTAAACTGTTACTTCATGTTGATCTCTCGGGACTAAGAGAGACCAGATCTAAAGAAGAGAGAAAGCTGTTGTTTTATTCTTGGTTTGTACTTGTGAAGGTGTAGTATTGAGAGCCCCAGAGACTTTAGTGCACTGTTCATCATAGGTAGAAACAATGTAAATTTTCCCCTAATACACCTCAGCTCTTGTAACAGAAGGCACTGGGGTTATTGGGGCACCTAATGATGCAGATAGATGCTTAGTGGTATTTTAAAAAGCCCTAAACAAAGTGACCTAACACCCATTGAAATTAATGGATATATAGGTGCTTTTCTAAAACCCATTAGCCACCTATCTGCATCTTTAGGAACCTAGATACCTTTGACAATCTGGCACTTATCCAGCTATATACCTGGGCTAATTCCAGCTTTACCTGTGCACAACGGTAATTTCTGTAAATTGGGCTCAGAAAGGGGCTATTCTGGAAGTCAGGAATCACTAGAATGTGCACCAGAACGCCAGGCATACCCAGTCCCCAACATGTCCCCATGCAAAGGGAAGGAGGAGAAGGGAAGAGCAGATTTTGCTATGCGGGGCTCTATGTCACCTGTGGGTTTCCCTACACCAGGATAATCTCCAATCAGCCACTTAAACCAGCTTTGTGCTGCTAAGAAGCACTAAGCATGAAGATTTGGCTCAGTGTGACAAATTCACAGGTGATGAGTAAGGCATGGGTGTAAATTAGACATTGGTAAGTGGGTGTGAGTCCAGCTGTGTCAGGGTGCTGGTGTATGCTTAGCTCCACTGGTGCAAATAGTGGCTTTGCTGTTCTGCACTTGTGCAGCTACATTGATGGCTATAACTGAGGCAATTCCCCATCATAAATAACTCCTAAGTCCCCTAGTTGGCAGTAGTAGCTGACTTCCATTTATGTGAACCAGCCACTAGAGGAAGACAGTATCAAAGGGTAGCCGTGTTAGTCTGTATCCACAAAAACAACAAGGAGTCAGATGGCACTTTAAAGACTAACAGATCTATTTGGGCATAAGCTTTCGTTGGTAAAAAACCCACTTCTTCAGATGCAGGAAGACAAAGATCCATTCTCTGCTAGTGTGAGTCACATTCTTATTCCTTTGGATTTACTATCACTTACCTCTGAAATTAGACCAATGAGTTAGATTCTGGGGGGGGAAGCAACTATTCAGTCAAAGGCAGCCATTCAACAAGCACTAACACACCTCCTCAGATATTAGGATCTGCTGGTCAGAGCACTAAAGATATCCCCTGATCTTTTCAGAGATTGCTATAAGATAGCTAGTGTCCATCTGAACAACTACTGGAGACCAGAAGTAAGTACCATAGTTTAAACAGAGGAATACTACTCTGGTTCCCAACATACAAGCCACCAGGTTTTGTCAGTGGGTACTGAACATTGAAATGACCTGCGCTGTTTGTCTAGTAGCACATCATTTTAGAGGTACTTGAAGCTGCTTAAACCCCCTACCAGCAATGTAACTTTCCTATGGCTTTTAACAAATTAATTGATTTGCCCATAAACCAGTGTACTTCAATATGTAACCTTTCTGTTTGTCCAATAATAATCAGATCACAATTGGATCGTTGGAGAAATGCAGGAACTGAGGAAGAAATTTCTTTTAGCATAAGCAAAATGGAAGATTATTAATTAAGAGTTATAAAGGGACGGCAATGAAAAAATGCCTATGAAACAAAAAGGGGTGATGATGATGATGATAAATTAACTAAGGCTTGGAGAATGCTAAGAGCATGTAAATCAACTAGATTATGATTGATATACTACAGGTAGGCATACTGAATAAGGGTAGCATTCTGAAAATCAGCCAACAGACTATACTGTGGGCACTAAATTAAGATTTCTCCTAATGCATGTCAAGACTTGATGGGGAGAGAAAGACAGAGACACAGAGAGAGAGAGAGAGAGAGAGATTCAGGAATTTGGAGTATTTGATGGGAGAAAGAATAAAGACTGAAATTGATTGGATTTGAGGTTTTTGTTTTTTTGTAAGTGAACCACAACAGGTTTCAAGCAACCTGATTAAGGGGGAATTAAGGAAGGAATAAAAGTAAGTTTTGGGATTTAATAAACTTTTCAGACAGTGAGCAGTTAATCATTAGAAACTAACTATGTGTAAATATAGACACAGGGACAGATTCTGACCTCACTGACCCTGATATAAATCTGGAGTAACTCCCATGAAGTCAATGATGTTACCCGAGTATAAAAACCAGTGTAAATGTGATCAGAATCAAGCTTATAAATCACCAACACTATTGAGTAATTGCAGCCAGAGCATGGCCTGTTGCTGCATTTCACACAAATGATCACAATACTTTGAGCCTTTAATCCAAAGCCTCAGCTCCTGGTCACTTTATTCCTCAGTTAAAGGGGGTTTCAGTAAAGCCTTTTATTTCGTGTTCTATTATTAGAGAGCACTGTAGCATGTGAACACTGCAGCCAGACAGGCTGCACTGTAGGGTCACATTTAGGAAAGGTTTTGGGGTGTCAACCAATATGGGAATAAAACCAAATGTGCAGCCCCCCCCCCGGTTGAGCAGACTGTCCATAAAGAATGAACATGCATATTGTTATCCAGATCCGATGAAATTGACTCCCTCTATCCCCCACACTGAGGCAGAGCAATCTGGTTTTAAGCAGGTGAAGGACAGGAAGATTAGATCCAAGCCGAGGCCAAGCTGCAGGACAGTAGCATTGTTATTCTGTGGCTATTTCTCCAGGAATAGCAGCAATAGCCCTTTTGCTCCACTTGTACTTGGTATTGGGGCCACTGGACGCATGTAGTCACAGAGTCTGTGGCCCACCTCCATCGCTGCACTCAGTGCTGGCCTATGAGTGAGCCTTGATTCCCCTCTCTGCATCAAATCCACGTGACTCCTTCCAAGCACTCCCACCACCAAAGTATTTCAAACATAACCTGAAGGAAGCATCTCAAGGAATGCAGCGGTCAGTTTCCATATCTGGTCCTTGGTCTCTTGATGAGCATACCAGCAAAGAGGTTGTCAGTGACGGCAGGTTGCGTGGTATGGAAAACTTTCCACTAAGAGCTGGAAGGAGATCCACCAAACTGAGGCCATCCAGCACGTATCAGATGGTAACAGTTTTCAGTTATCACTGACTTCAAACTGGTAACCTAGAGGTGAAAGTCTCCCCAGCCCACTACCAATCTTGCCTGCCATCTAGTCAATCTTCCATGTAAATAGTATTTCTTTCTTCCCTGTATTGTGCCTAATTGTGTTTCTTTGCTCCTATGGTTGTGCAGGAGCTGAGCTCTGAGAATAGGCTCCCTCTGCTGGTGATATGGGTAAACAGAACCAAAATACAGTAAAATATTCCCAGTTTGAAAGGGGGGAAGGAAACCGCCACTATATTTTGTGATTTTTCTCCCCTGACGTTACACAAATATATTATCCTTTCCATACTATCCTATAGCAACAATTCAAATCACACCAATAAGTCAGTTGTACCGTTATATATCTATTACTATTAATAAATATTTTATTGAGGTAATGCTACCAAGATCAGGGACCTAAAGTATGAGACAGTCCCTGCCCTGAGATGCTAAAGGTACAGAGAGGGAAAGTGACTTACTCAGTCATGCAGCAAGTCATTGGCACAGCTAGGACTAGTCCCCAAATCTCCTGAGTGTGAGGCCAGTACCATCTCCATTGGCCCACACTGAGTCTAATCTAGTAGTTCCCCTCTCATACCCTGAGAACCTTCTTGTGCACAATATTAAACAGCTCAGCCTTACAGAAGAGTCAGGCAGGCAGGGTGGCTGCTGCAGGCTCTTCTTTTCACTTCTTAATAATGGTGGTTTAAACTCTGTGAGTGTGAATGTGGTGCCTCTGAAATATGGTGCGCTGACAGCCCTGGGGATGGAAGCCCTGAACCTCCAAGGTGCTGAGCCCCTCCTAGAAGTGCCAAGAGCCCCTTTGGTGGGACTCAGCTCCTTGCAGGATCAGGTCCTCCCACTGTACCTGCTGGGGCCACCTTACGTGCGACGGGGTAGCTTATTCTCCAGGGTGAAATCATGGCTGCCCCAATGGGTGACTTCAAAGGGGCCAGGATTTCACCCCAGGCTCATTCAGCCCTTGACCTCTGTGACAAAGGGAGGTTTAGGGGTGATCCAGCCATCTACTGAGGCCTCTCCTGTGGTGCTGGTCCCCAGGAAAGATGGGTCGATTTGATTCTGTGTGGCCTATCAGAAGCTCAATGTCATCACCATGTCTGGTGCTTGCCCTGAGCCTAGGCCTGATGAGATCCTAGACAAGTTGTGGGGGACTCGGTACCCCATGACTGGGGATCTCACCAAAGGCTTTGGATGCAGATGCCAGGTTGAAACCTGCTTTTGTCACTCTTTTGGGGCTGTACAAATCCTTGGTTCTACCTTTCGGCCCTGCCAGCACCAGGGGGATCAGTTACGGAGGGGGATGGAGAATTTTACCCTAGCCGACATTGATGATATTTGTGTCGTTAGCCAGATCTGGGAGGACTATGTGTCCCATGTGAAGAGGGGGCTGGGTCGCCTCCAGGATGCAGAGCTGACTGCAAAAGCTGGCAAGTGCAAGGTGGGGATGGCAGAGGTGTCATACCTGGGCCACAAGGTGGGGAGCACCTGCCTAAAGCCAGAGCCAGCCAAGATGGAGGCAATCAGAGATTGGCCTACTCACCAGACTAAGAAACAAACCCAGGCCTTTATTGGGATGGCAGTGCACTTACCAGAGGTTTGTGCCCCACTTTAACTCTGTGTCAGCTCCCATCACTGAGCTATGCAAGAAGGGTAAGCCAGACAAGCTGGTCTAGATGGGGCAATGCCAGAAGGCTCTCTGCACGCTGAAGGAGGATCTGGTCAAGGGCCCGGTGCTGGGAAACCCAGACTTTGACAAGCCCTTTATGGTGTTCACTGATGCTTCAGACACAGGGCTGGGTGTGGTGCTGATGTACACTGATGCAAAAGGGAAGAAGCACCCCATCATGTAACTGAGCAGGAAGCTGCTGTCCTAGGAGCAGAGCTATGTGGCCATAGAGAAGGAATGCCTGGCCCTGGGGTGGGCTCTTAAAAGGCTGCAGCCAGATCTATTTGGGTGCCACTTCACTGTGTACACTGACCACTCGCCCTATTGTGGCTGCACCAGATGCAAGGGGCCAATGTCAAGCTCCTGAGGTGGACACTGTCCCTCCAGGAGAATGAGACAGAGGTGGTCCATGTTAAGGGGAGTGCAAATGTTATAGCTGATGCCTTGTCCCGGAGAGGGGGGGCCTGAACTTCCCCAGGCCACTGGCTAAAGTGACCCTGCTCAGTTCAGTCTCAAAGCGGGGAGAGATGTGATGAAGTGGGGATTTTCCCTTGTTATGTTGTATGTGAGTCTTACTGTTGAGCCTATGTGAGTTTTACAGTTTTGCATGAATACTGTGCGTGCCTCAGTTTCCCTGGATGCTGCACCAATACCTCGGTGGTGGGAATAGGGATGTGTGACTTTGGCTGAGACTTCTGGGGCAGGTGAGGCTGCTCCAGCTGCCTGCACCTGTGATATGACCAGTGCCCTTTGTAACCTGAAACCCAGGAGGGGGATGCAACCAGGTGATGATTCTTTGCCCAGGAAGTGAGACAAAGACAAGGAGGAGGAGCAACAGGAGTGTCTGAGGTCAGGTTGCCGGAAGCTGGAAGTCTGCTTGGGGGGACTGGAAGAGGGGGAGTCCAGGGCTTCTGGCCCAGGGCTCCCCAAGATGGACTTGGCTGAAAGTCACTGATTTCTGTGCTAACAAGTTCTGTTCTATGATGTGTTTCTGTCAAATAATAAACCTTCTGTTTTACTGGCTGGCTGAGAGCCACGTCTGACTGCGGAGTTGGGGTGCAGCGCCCTCTGGCTTCCCCAGGAACCCTGCCCAGGCAGACTCGCTGCTGGAAGCGCATGATGTGGAAGGGGATAAGAACAGAAGAATGGCCATACTGGGTCAGACTAAAGGTCCATCTAGCCCAGTATCCTGTCTACCGACAATGGCCAATGTCAGGTGCCCCAGAGGGAGTGAACCCAACAGGCAATGATCAAGTGATCTCTCTCCTGCCATCCATCTCCACCCTCTGACAGAGGCTAGGGACACCCTTCCTTACCCATCCTGGCTAATATCCATTAACAGACTTAACCTCCATGAATTTATCCAGTTCTCTTTTAAATGCTGTTATAGCCTAGCCTTCACAACCTCCTCAGGCAAGGAGTTCCACAAGTTGACTGTGCGCTGTGTGAAGAACTTCCTTTTATTTGTTTTAAACCTGCTGCCCATTAATTTCATTTGGTGGCCCCTAGTTCTTGTATTATGGGAACAAGTAAATAACTTTTCCTTATTTACTTTCTCTACATCACTCATGATTTTATATACCTCTATCATATCCCACCTTAGTCTCCTCTTTTCCAAGCTGAAAAGTCCTAGCCTCTTTAATCTCTCCTCATATGGGACCTGTTCCAAACCCCTAATCATTTTAGTTGCCCTTCTCTGAACCTTTTCTAATGCCAGTTTATCTGTTTTGAGATGAGGAGACCACATATGTATGCAGTATTCAAGGTGTGGGCATACCATGGATTTATATAAGGGCAATAAGATACTCTCTGTCTTATTTTCTATCCCCCTTTTAATTATTCCTAACATCCTGTTTGCTTTTTTGACCGCCTCTGCACACTGCGTGGACGTCTTCAGAGAACTATTCACGATGACTCCAAGATCTTTTTCCTGATTCATTGTAGCTAAATTAGCCCCCATCATATTGTATGTATTAGGGTTACCATATTTCAACAATCAAAAAAGAGGACGGGAGGAGCCCTGCCCTATCCCCGCCCCTGTCCTGCCCTATCCCCGCCCCTGCCCCCTTCCACTCCCTCCCACTTCCCGCCCCCCTCAGAACCCCCAACCCTCCCCCCCCACTCCTTGTCCCCTGACTGCCCCCTCCTGGGACCCCTGCCCCTAACTGCCCCCCAGGACTCCACCCCCTACCTAAGCCTCCCTGCTCCTTGTCCCCTGACTGCCCCCTCTTGAGACCCTCCCCCCATCCTAACTGGCCCCGTAGGACCCTACCCCCTACCTGTCCCGACTGCCCCAATCCTTATCCACACCCCCACCCCCAGACAGACAACAGGGACTCCCACGCCCCAACCAACAACTCCCTATCCCCTGACAGCCCCCCCCCCAGAACTCCCGACCCATCTAAACCCCTCTGCTCCCTATCCCCTGACTGCTCCGATCCCTCTCCC
>NC_048305.1:17630276-17805278 GCF_013100865.1 Trachemys scripta elegans | reverse complement strand
CTGACAGCCCCGCCCCCAGAACTCCCAACCCCCCCCACACTCCTTGTCCCCTGACTGCCCCCTCCTGGGACCCCTGCTCCTAAGTGCCCTCCAGAACCCCACCCCCTACCTAAGCCTCCCTGTTCCTTGTCCCCTAACTGTCCCCTCCTGAGACCCCCCCCACCCTAACTGCCCCCCTAGAACCCTACCGCCTACCTGTACCCTGACTGCCCAAAACCTTATCCACACCCCCAACCCCCAGACAGCCCCTCCCGAACTCCCGACCCATCCAACCCTCCCCCTGCTCCCTGTCTCTTGACTGCCCCCTCCAGAACCCCCTGCCCCTTCTCCGACCCCCTGGCCCCCTTACCGTGCCACTCCGAACAGAGTGCTGCAGAGCGGCACGCTGGGTGGCAGGGGAGGGGGAGCAGGGGGAGGAACTCCAGACTGCCGGAGGCCCGATGCTAATGGCCGGTGATCTGCGAATGCAGGGAGTGGGGGGAGAGAGAGGAGGGGAGTGATCTCAAGTTGCAAGGGAGAGGAGGGGGAGCGGAGGAGGGGCGCTGGCCGCTACGGCGCGGGGGGAGGGGCGCGGTCCGGCCGGCGGCCCGGGGAGTGGTGCGCGCGGGGGGGGGGGGGGGGGGGGGGGGAAATCCGGACATTTACAATTTCCCCCCAGACGCTATTTTTAACTCAAAAAAGCTGGACATGTCTGGGAGAAATCCGGACGAATGGTAACCCTAGTATGTATAGTTGGGGTTATTTCTTCCAATGTGCATTACTTTACATTTATCCACATTAAATTTCATTTGCCATTTCGTTGCCCAATCACTTAGTTTTGTGAGATCTTTTTGAAGTTCTTCACAGTCTGCTTTGGTCTTAACTATCTTGAGCAGTTTAGTATCATCTACAAACTTTGCCACCTCACTTTTTACCCCTTTCTCCAGATCATTTATGAATAAGTTGAATAGGATTGGTCCTAGGACTGACCCTTGGGGGACACCACTTGTTACTCCTCTCCATTCTGAGAATTTACCATTTATTCCTACCCTTTGTTCCCTGTCTTTTAACCAGTTCTCAATCCATGAAAGGACCTTCCCTCTTATCCCATTACAACTTAATGCTGAATGCTCCAATGTCAGATCCAGGAAAGTCAAAGCTGTGTAAGCTTCTTGCCCTGGCGATCATATGCTCAGAGAGAGGAGGCTCCCCCAGAGTCCTGACTGGCTTCATATGGAGTAGTTCCAAAGCATTGCCCAGTCACAACTTCTCTGTTGGAGCTCCCAGCAATGTGGCCAATTAGTGCCAATTGCACTATTGGTATTTGTAATGTGGATAACAAAGTGCTGTGTTTTAAAAAAGCGAGAGAGAAAGAGACATTTAAAATCTGCAGAGCCCCCCCCCCCCCCGCCTTAACTAGAACCATTATTGTAGGTCAAACCGGAGGCTTAAACTACTTGACAGTTTCTTTTTAAGCACAGAAATTCGATTACAGCCATTTCACTTCTACTTCCTTCCATCTCCTCTTTCTTTGTGGAGGATAAAACATAACATCAATGAAGTGGGATACTTTGATCACCGAGCATTGTGCTAAATTCTATACATTCAAAATAACTGGTAGCAGCCACTGCAAAAGCATGCAAAATACCAGCCTAGTTATCTCCAAGTGCACAGCTGGACAAAATGATTACAAGGCCACTTGTTCCATGTAGCCACACTACAGATTACACTGACAGGGCATGCCTGGTGAACATAAATGCAATTAAAACACAGAGTTAAGAGTCTGAAGAGGGAAATCAGGAGAAGAGTATTGATGTTTTAAGCAAAATTAGCTTGGAAAATCTGTTTCCATTCAGTCCCCATTTATACTGAATAACTTCTCTGTTTACTTGATAGTCCTTACAATTATTATTTAACAGATACATTCATCGGGCCAGATCCTCAGAAAAGGGTTGTAAACAATAATCAACTTCAGATGGGGTTAATCTGTGTGGAAATGGAACTGCACTGATTTACGCCCACTGAGGATATGGCCCTTTATGTTCAAACCACAGAAGAATGATAAGTAAGTGCATCATTCTAATAGATGCTGAGTGGGTGATTTACAGAAAATATTTTATGTTGATATTTGCAGATTATAGATTAACCTTTTTCATTTCACCTTTCTGTGCTATACAACCAAGAGTTGGCTAGCATGTAGCAAGGCTGGTGACAGCTATGGCAGATACCCGTGAAAGGATATAAGACTACCTAATAATAACTTAATTATATTAGGGATGTGCTGAGTATATTTTGTATCATTACCATATCCAAATACAGTCCCATGTTTTATCTTCAATATGGCTGCCGAACTATGCTCAGCTGGGGGAGTGGGACCAAGGGTTATGCCACAAGGCTGCTCTAAGTTACACCCAGATGCCATGGGGTTGCTCTAGCAGCCACGGATCACCTGAGTGCCCAGTGCTCTTTCCCTGACACCATCATGTCCCCTACAGCAGGAGCTGTGAGACATCATGAGGTACGAGCTGGATCCACTAGCCCTATTTCACCCAAGGTTTCCTCTATGTTTGGAGAATCCCAGAAAGTCATTTAGGCCACTTTCCAGCCCTTTTGGCATTTGAAAAGAATAGCACAAAAGAGCTGAACTGAGGTGACCCTGGGAGGATCTGGACCTCAGGTTTCAATTATGCCTTGAAACCTTTGTTTGTCTCATGAAAGTTTTTCAGCTGAGAGAAAAAATTATTTGCGACTTTACGTGAGAATGAAAGAACATGCTGGGCGCACACGCTGCCCTCTGCTGAGAACTGTGGCAGAAATGGCTCCAGACTTATAGTAAGCAGGAGCTCAGTGCTCTCCAGACCAGAAAGGGTATGTCTACACTGCCATTAAGCACTTGTGACTGGCTTGAGTCAGCTGACTTCGGCTGGCAGGGCTCAGGCTACGGGGCTGCTTAACTGCAGTACAGACATTCAGGCTTGGGCTGGAGCACAGGTTCTGGGATATCCCGCCCCCCATGGGGTACCAGAACTCAGGCTCCAGTCTAAGCCCAAAGGTCTAAGCTAAAATTAAACAGCCCCGTAGCCTGAGCCCTGAAAGCCCAAGTCAGCTAGCATAGGCCAGTCATGGGTGCTTAACTGCAGTGTAGGCATGCCCTATGAGTCCACCAAGAGTATTCCACAATCTCAAGGGCCAACTTTCTTTGTCTTCTCGACACTCACGTTTTCTCACACTGCACCATGAACAAAGGGCTAGAGCAGCCATATTTTGGGAGGGCGCAAAGAAGTCTGGGATATGGGTGGTTGGACTCAAGCCTGCATAATACAGTGAAGATGCTGAAACTTCAGGTTGGGACCCAGGGTTCAACAATTCCTAACATGGGGTAACAAATGAGTGTAGATGCTCAAGCCATAGCTTAACAAAGCCAGGTTCTGCTAACTCAAGTTCTATTAACCCTGGGCTTACATTGCAGTGTCAGCCTACCTTTAGACTCCATTAGAACCCTTCATTTGGTATCTACTGATTTATACTGGACTGTGTAGGTTTCTCCTGAGGGACCAAAAGCTCCAAAAACCATTAGCTCCATAACTCCTTTTCCAACTGGAGCTTCCCTGTTTGTGGGGACAATTTGCCTCATTTCTTTCTCTTGACTAGATGCTGGATGCTTGATTTGTACCCCTTATCAGGTGCTTAGACATACAGGCCCATAGCCACAAAAGTATTTAGGCTCCTAACTTCCATTGAATTCAGAGGAAATTAGAAGCCTAAATACTTTCGTGGATCAAGGTCACAGCTACTAAGATGAGCATCTGAAGCCAAACAACGGGTGCAAATGGAGGCTAAAACAGCAGAGCATCTCACCAGGTAGTGGACAAAAGCTGAGTCCTGCTGTAATTGAGTTTGATCCCTGTTCTCTGGGTTAGGATGAGTGTGGGTTTAAATTGGAATTTCATTCCCCCTTTTCCTTTTTTGTCTGGCTTCCTTCAATAATCCATAAGGAGCAGAGCCTAGTAATATTCTTGTGTCCAGCTTTTCCAAATGATCCTATTGTTCTCCTAATGTAATAAATTCTGTCAGGATTTCAGGCATGTGATTGATATTACAGCAATTCTGTGTGTAGGTCTCAGAGCTTCTCTTTTTTCATTGACTCATTTATACATATTTTTGTGCTGCACCTTGGAACATAAGTAACAAAGCATATGAAAAGAACTTTCCCACACTGCCCCTCTGGTGTGCTCAGCCCTGCCTGACAGGAACCACCTCTGCCAAAGAGAGCAGACTTTGGTCTCATTGCCCTTACCTTCTCCACAGAAACTGCCACTGATGATGGGATTATGGAATAGAATGGAGAATGGAAGTTCCTCTCCTTGCGACTTTTCAGTCTCCTTTTTGTCCTTTGATCCACGAAGATGCTGCACCATCTAGTGGAAATATTTGATAACAGAAGACCACTCGGTTTGGACGATTTCAACTCAATCACTCGCCTGAGATTTGTAAACACAGAGTTATGGTTCTCTTAGAATTCAGAACCTTTAATATGGAGCTGGCAAACAGCCAATCAGGTCTCTGGCAATTCTGGGGGAAAACACATTTTGGGTCAAACCAAAACCGATTTTTTTTAAAGTTTCGGCTAATTAAGAAGTCGGGAAATTTTTGTTTTGTTTCAAGTCTGACCAATGTTTTGTTTCAAGTCTGAAAATGTTTCTTATTGTTTTTTAAATAAAATGTAAGGAAATTTTGAAATGATCTTTCAGTTCAAAGTGACTTTTCAAAACATTTCATTTTGAAAATATTGAAACAAAATACACTGATATTTTTTGATTTATTTATTTGTCCTTTTCTGCCCAAAACTATTTGTTGACATCGAAGCAAATCTGTGAAATATTTCAGTGTCCATTCTTTACTGGAAAAAAGTTACATGCAACAAATGTCACCCAGCTCTACTTTTATAACCTGGGGAACTTGGCCCAATTACTATGGTCTGCGATGAAAGTTACATAACAGCAATAGTCCACTATTTCAAAAAGGTTGCTTACAGCTGAATAGTAAAAAAGGAAGACGGGAGATAGAGAAGGGAATAGTGACTGGTCAAGCAATCCAAAAATAGCAGAGTTAAGCAGGGAAAAAAAAGACTGAAAATTGGCAACCTGAATATAAGGCTTTTATAAAAACTGGAAAAGGATCCACGGTGCAAATTGCAAACAGATTCTGCATCAGAATACTGGGTGGTTTCATAGATTTCAGGGCCAGTGGGATCATTATGATCATAACACAGGTCTGTCTATCTACTTCTATGGCCCCTATGTGACAGTATATGAACTTCTCACAAGCATTAATGAATATATCCTCATAGCACCCTTGCAAAGTTAGGAAATATTATTCCCATTTTACAGCTGTGGGACTGAGGCACAAGCAGATGAAGTGATTTACCTGCAGTCACACAGTGAATCTGGGACCGGGGAGCTGAAACAAGATCACCTGAGTCCCTGTCCAATGCTTTAATCACAAGACCATCCTTGCTCTGAAAATATATATCTCAGCTGGAAATTATGCCTACAAAAATCACAGCTCACCATATCTGATGCACGGTTATTCTTTTGTTTTGAGATGCTAACATTACTAGACACAGCCTGCATGGTTGGGATTTTTGTCAGTCATCTTGCATAAGGAAAAGCATAGAGATTTCAAATGTTCTCTTTGCACAGAGACCATTTCATGTTCACAATGCTGCTTCTTCCTCCACTCCTCAGATGTTTTGAAATAGTTTCATGGTAATGTAGATGTTAAAACCTGACAGATGGCTCATGCAAGCTTTTGAATTAACAGATACCCTTGCGTGAGAGTGTTTCATAATTATTTAGTTATTCATCTCTGAAACTGTGGGAGGTGGAAGGGGAGTTGGTGATCCAGGTCACCTGCGTAGGACATGATGAAATTGTATCTTTCCTCTGGCACAGTCAAGGAAGGACCAGAGACCCAAGCCAAAGCCTATTGAAATCAGTAGAAATTTTTCTATTGATTCAATGACTTGGGATCAGGCTCGAGATAAGTCGGAGTGAATGAACCAGGGGAAAAAATTCTGTGAATGTGTATTCGAACTTAAAAGTGAATTTCATTTCAATTGTATTTGTTACCCTTTTGAGATCACTTTCTGTAAACATTTAAATTCTTGAGCTTTTCCAGCTCTGATACTTGGAAATTTTAGCTTTCATCTCCCCAAAACCAAGCTTCATATTGTAGATTCATCTATAAAATTTGCAATTTGTGTAGATTATTCATAAAGTCCATGTGATATTTTTCTGCTTCCTAATTGGCTGATGTTTCTAACTAACCAAAACAATATAAATTGTGAATTACAAACAATACCATGGAAAAGACATGCTGTCTTTGCAACTAATCCTGCAAGAAGCTTTATGTGTGTGGACCCATCCTCTCATGCAAAGCCCTTTGGCTCAATCATTAGTCAATAGGACTCCAAAGTTCTGCCCATGCTGATTCAGTTGCAGGATCAGGGCTGTGGTTAATGAAGTTAGTTTTTAATTATATAAGTTGCATAAATTGGTAGCATCAGTTATACTGTGAATTACAAATTGTGTTCTCAGTTATGACATTGACAATATTTAATGGAAACAATATGCAGGGCAAGAACTGTTTGTTGAAGGAATTTGCACTCTCTTCATCAACAAATTGCAGAGGAAAAAAAGGCCAAAATTGTTGAACAAATGATTGAGAATCATTTACTCGGCTCTGAAGATGACATTTGTCATTCTATAAAATCTTTTCTGTTTCTTTCAGATGCCGGATGGATTTGTGGATCAACTTTTTGCATCTAAAATAATGTATATCAATTAGAAGCCTTACCATCTGCTAGCTATTTGATTCTTGGGAGTCTCAGGCCTGGCTGACATTTAAAAGTTTTTTGCTGGAATAATTGTGTCAGTCCTAACTCCAAGAGTGGCTCCCCCACTCAGCTTGCTGGCTTCTGTGAGTCCTTTGCTTAGTCACTTAACACTCTCATATAATGCCTGGGGAGTATGGGCACCTAACTAAGGGCTAGGAATGCCATTGCCTGGCAAGGTGCCTCAGAGTTAGGTATAGCAATGCTAAGCATTGCAGCGCCCAAGTCCCTTTGTGGATCTAGCCCTAATTGGCTTGCCTAAGATCATGCAGTACATCAGTAGCAGAGCTGAGACCACAACCCAGGGACCTGTGCTCTATCTGCCAGACCACACTGCCTTCACAAGTTTGTGTTGCCTTCATCACCGGAGATCAATCATCAACTCTAGCAAGGACATACAGGAATGAGTAGCAGCTAGTGCTATCTAGGCTTTCTAGCAAGAACTTAATTCTACACATAATAATACATTGCAATAAGAATAATTTCCAATGTCACCTAAAGAAGTGGCTCATCTGTAATTCCAGCTGGAGAGCAGAAACTGAATAATAAACAGACAATTCACTTTAGCTTTTGTCTGGATCACAAACAAAAATAATCCATCTCTGGGTGTTACCAGGAAAGGCTGAGGGGTGACTATGAACACACCTCAGCAGCATTAAGGCAACAACTTCCAAACCTATTCATTTAATGGGGACAGCGTTGATCAAAGTTTTATTTTCTGTACCTTTATTTTCCTATTTAATAATGAAGTTTAATTCAGAGCCAAATTGAAATTACTCCAAAACTGCAACCACCACAACAACAAAAACCCCAGCAACTGGGGTTTCCGTCATTTGGAATGTTTATTTTCTTGAGCTCTTTGTTTTGTTTTGTGAAACCCACCCTTTAAAATTCAGAAACAGCTAAATGACAAACTGATAAGCCTGAATAAAAAAAAGTTTGTTATAATAAGAGCAATAATACTTTGTAATTATAACACAAGTGCCTTTCATCCATTCAAAGTTCAAAAAAATCTGCATTTTTGTTGTAGCTGTGTCTGTCCCAAGATATCAGAGACACAAGGTGCATGAGGTAATATATTTTATTGGAAAAGCCTCTCTCTCCCACCAACAGAAGTTGATCCCAAAAAAGATATTGCCTCCTCTACCTTGTCTTTCAAAAAAATCTGGCATGTATGTATTATACCTCTTTTAGGTTGGGAAAACTGAGGCATAAAAAACTTGAGACTTCTGCTAGATCATAGAGTTAGTCTAAGCTTTTCTTTTTTTTAAATCTGGAACTGGACATGAAACTAACTTCAAGCATATTTCATGATCTTTCATTGTTGTGACCTTCATCCTCCAATGTGCCCTTCACCACTGTTTATTGTCATCCCTTTCTTTATAAAGTCTAGTATCAATTGTAAACTCATCAGAGTAGGGACCTTCGTAAAGTGCTTTGAGATCTGCTTGTGAAAAGTGCTCTATAAGAACTATATATCTTTATTATTTCATTTGTACCATGCACATCTCACTGTTAGACAATGTTCCATTGGACTTCATGCCCTTGATAAAGCACTCCCAATGGGTAGAAAAAAATGTAGCACAAGTAAAGCAAATGCAAATGTACACTCACCACTGGCAGAAAATTTGCCAGTTGCTTGGCTCTGTGGGAAAGTTAGCTGGGGCTTGAGACGGCTGAAAACAATTTAGAAGAAATACAATTAAGATCTGCAACAATTCAAAAGCCAGTGAAGATACAGTAATGATGCAATTAAGAAAAATAAGACTTTTTCCTTTGCATGTAAGCCTTTCATTTGAGGATTCTGAAGTGATTTACGGGCATTAATTAAGATTTACAACCAGATTCTGATGTAGGCAAGTATCCTACCCAAGCAGGAATATCATTAGAATTGAGAATGCAGTTCAATTTGCTAGATACAACATATAAAACCTTAAATAGTCTAGGACAGGGGTTCTCAAACTGAGGGTCATGAAGTTATTATGTGGGGGGGTCACAAGCTATACCTATCCTATCTCATAGAACTGGAAGGGACCCCAAAAGGTCATGGAGTCCAGCCAGCGGCGGCTCCAGGCACCAGTGCACCAAGCGCGTGCCTGGGGCGGCAAGACGCGGGGGGTGCCCTGCCAGTCCCTCCGAGGGTGGCAGTAAGGCTGCCTTTGGCGGCATGCCTGCAGGAGGTCCGCCGGTCCCACGGATTCGGCGGCAGGTACGCCGAAGGTGCGGGACTGGCGGACCTCCCGCAGGCATGCCACCGAATCCGTGGAACTGGGGACCTCCCTCAGGCACGCCGCCAAAGGCGGCCGGCCTGCTGTGCTTGGGGCGGCAAAAAAAGCTCATGCCACTCCAAGTCCAGCCCCCTGCCTTCACTAGCAGGACCAAGTATTGATTTTTGCCCCAGATCCCTCAGTGGCCCCCTGAAGGATTGAACTCACAACCTGTGGTTTAGTAGGCCAATGCTCAAACCTCTGAGTTATCCCTGTCAGCTTCCAGGCCAAACCCTGCTTTGCCTTGAGTAGTTATAATGGTGTTAAATATATTAAAAAGTGTTTTTAATTCATAAGGGGAAGGGGTCACACTCAGAGGCTTGCTATGTGAAAGGGGTCACCAGTACAAAAGTTTGAGAATCACTGAACATGGCTGTGTTAGAATTTGCCTCTTACTGATGCCCAGTTGGTACAGTTGGGATGCTGTCAGTGTTTAGGACTGAACAACTCATGGGGACTTGCTAAAACAAGTAAAAGCAGCATGACTATGAAATTTAGTCCTACTCACGGGCCATCAGAGCTCAGGTTAGGCAACCTCGGGGCATACCTTTGCAGGGAGATTTTTTCCTGTTTACTGGTGCTGCAGTCAGGAGAACTACAATGGCAGCTGAAGAGTGGAGGCAGTTGTCTCTGCCCACTGATGACAGTGTATGTGTGTTTATTGCTTTACATTTTTTACAGTGCCCATATCCACAGCCCTGGAAAAGTAAACTGGACAGAAAGTCTAATGCATTACATAAAATTAGGTGCACTATCAATGTGCTAATAAAATGGATGGCTTCAACTGCTTGGTCAATGTCATAGGTTAGGGGAGCCATTTCTCAGTACCTTAAACTATTGTCTCTAACTAGAGCACACAGTGATGAGGCTAATATCAATTTAGAGCTACGTTACCCAGAAGCTGATTCAAGAGGTAGCAATGGTTGAGCCACTAAATAATAGCAACCAAACTAGCTCCTTGACACTAACCTTTTGAAAGGGTGATTTTTAAAAAGCGGAAGCTTGGAAGAGTGAGGACGATGCCAGTCATAAGGACCCTATGTTCAAAAGTAAGGACGTTAAAATCCTTACACTCAGCCTGGAGGCTACTCAAGCAACCTTAATAGAGTCACATGAACAAGAGGTTACCACCCAGTCCTTCAGTAAATGGAATCCCTACAGAAGCCAATGGAAAGAAGCATAAACTATGACATTTTAAAAGTAAGATGGAAATGGCACAGGGAGGTGGAATCTGAAGAGCAAAGAGCGAAGCATCCACAAACAAATAAGATATTATCTAAGTATAGCAGTAGCTGGAAGCCTGTGAGAGAACCGGCAGATCTGTTGGACTAGTAAGGAGTAAAAGAAGTAATTAAGGAGGATAAGGCCATTGTACTGAAACTACATTACCTCAGCTGTATCTGATGTAAACATTATTTTATAATCATATTGGGCTGTAGTTTGTGCCACTGAACTGAATAGGAGCATGCTGGGGCCCAAACAGCTGCTCAGTTACCTGTGAGAGGGACTAATCTGATCAACAGTCTAAAAGGTAAACCAAACTGTAAATAAAGGAGAGTTACCTGTTCTGTAACTGGCGTTCTTCGAGATGTGTTGTTCAGGTGTATTCCACAGTAGGTGTGCGTGCTCACCACGTGCACCAGTGCCGAAAGTTTTTCCCTTAGCAGTACCCGTAGTGGGGAAGCCGCTATATCGCGCTATAAAGGGGGCTGCGCGCTCCCCCCACCCTCAGTTCCTTGTTGCCAGACAACTCCGACAGAGGGGAAGGAGGGTGGGATGTGGAATACACCTGAGCAACACATCTCGAAGAACGCCAGTTACAGAACAGGTAACTGTCCTTTCTTCTTCGAGTGATTGCTCATGTGTATTCCACAGTAGGTTGCTCCAAGCTATACCTGATGGAGGTGGGTAGGAGTTTAAGGGTTACCCGGGCCGAGTACCGCCCTACCAAACCCGGTGTCATCCCGCATTTGGGAGACGATCGCATAGTGCGACGAAAAGGTGTAGACAGAGGACCATGTAGCAGCCCTGCAGATGTCCTGAATAGGGACATGAGCCACATAGGCAGCTGACGAATGAGCCTTTACTATAGGAGGCGGGGGAACCCCTGCCAGGTCGTAACACGTGCGTATGCACGAGGTGATCCAGCGGGAAATCCGCTGGGTGGAAACCAGTTGCCCCCTCATGCGCTCGGCCAATGCAATAAACAGCTGTGGGGATTTCTGGAATGGCCTGGTTCTGTCTAGGTAAAAAGACAGCGCTCTACGCACATCTAGCATGTGCAGACACTGTTCCTCATTGGAGGAATGGGGCTTAGGACAGAGGACCGGAAAGAAATATCCTGATCCATGTGAAAAGCCGAGACTACCTTCGGCAGAAAAGGCAGGTGCGGGCGGAGCTGGACCTTATCCCTATGGAAGACCGTATACGGGGGCTCGGAGGTCAGGGCCCTAAGCTCCGAGACCCGGTGGGCTGAGGTGATAGCCACCAGGAACGCCACTTTCCACGATAAGTCGGACCAAGAACACATGGCCAAGGGGGCCCTCTGAGGCGGGAGAGCACTAGGTTCAGGTCCCAGAGCGGGACCAGGGGTCTAGCGTAACAGAAAGCCCGATCCAGCCCTTTTAGGAACCGGGACGTCGTGTGGTGTGAAAACACCGAGTAGCCCTGCATTGGGGGGCGGAAGGCCAAAATGGCTGCCAGGTGCACCCTGACCGAAGAGGGCGCCAGCCCTTGGGTCCTAAGGGACAGGAGGTAATCAAGGATGAGTTGGATAGATGCAGAGGAGGGGGAGGAACCCTTCTCCCTCACCCACCTGGAGAACCAATACCATTTAGCCAGGTAGGTTCGACGTGTGGACGGTTTCCTGCTCTCCAGCAGGACCTGTCTAAGCTCCTCAGCACACGTCCCCTCCTCATTTAACCATGGACAGCCACGCTGTCAAGTGGAGCGCGGCCAGGTTGGTATGGAGGAGACATCCTCCCTCCCGGGAGAGGAGGTCCGGTTGAAGCGGCAGCCTGTGCGGGGGTGGCCACTGAAAGCTGCAGGAGGGTCCCGTACCAATGCTGACGGGCCCAATCCAGGGCTATGAGGATAATCCACGCCCCGTCTGCCTTCACCTTCTGTAGGACCTTGCCGATCAGGGGGAAGGGCGGGAAGGCGTAGAACAGGCGGCCCAACCATGGAATTAGGAATGTGTCCAATATCGCCCCTTCGCCCTCTCCTGCCCTGGAGCAGAATCGTGGGCATAGGCGATTCTGGGCAGTGGCAAACAGATCTACCTGGGGAGTGCCCCACTGTAGGAAGAGCTGCCTGGCCATCTCCCTGTGTAGAGACCACTCGTGTTGTTGGGAGAAAAACCTGCTTAGGTGATCCACGAGTGTATTGCGCTTGCCAGGCAGGTGAAAAGCCCTCAGAAGGATGTCGTGAGCTATACAAAACTCCCACAGGAGCTGGGCTTCCTGGCACAAGGCCGTTGAAAGTGTGCCCCCTTGTCTGTTGATATAATACATTGCAGTCGTATTGTCCATTAGGACTCTGACCACCTTTCCCCCTAGGTGCTGGCTGAAGGGTACGCACGCCAGGCGCACCGCCCTGAGCTCCCTGACATTTATGTGTAGGGACAATTCCGAGGGTGACCATCTGCCCTGGGTTTTGAAGCTCCCCACGTGGGCTCCCCATCCCAGGTCCGAAGTGTCCGACACCAAATCTAGTGAGGGAGGGGGCTCTCGGAAGGGGATACCCTGAAGCATGTTGCTCAGGAGGGACCACCATTGCAGGTCGGTCACTACATAGGGTAGCAATGTGACGACCTTGTCCAGGCCGTCCTTGGCCTGGGAATACTGGGAGGGGCCTCATCCTGAGCCTGGCATGTCGCACCACGAAGGTGCATGCTGCCATATGGCCTAGGATTTGAAGGCACACCTGTGCCATCGTCACAGGGAAGGCCATGACCGAGGCGATGAGACCTTTGAGCGTCTCAAATCTGTCCTAGGCAGGGAGGCCATGGCCGCCAGCGAGTCTAACAGCACCCCTATGAAGTGTATGCGCTGAACTGGGATTAACGTGGACTTTTCCTCATTTACCACTAGGCCTAGACGCATGCAGGTGTCTAGCAGGAATTCCATCTGCGCCTGCACCTGGGACCGAGACTTGCTCTTGAGCAGCCAGTCGTCCAGGTAGGGGAAGATCTGCAGCCTGTTCCTCCTGAGGTGGGCTGCGACCACCGCCATACATTTGGGTGGTTCGGCACCCGAGGACTGCTCTCGGTGCTGAGGCCAGGACGCCGAGAGCGCTTGGGATGCCCCAGCCACGGAGCGGGGCCTCGGTGGTGCGGGCGCCTGGGGCCACGGTGCCCACTGGCACCACTGTACTTGCCATGGTGCCCCTTGCCACTGAGCCATCTGAGGTCCTACCAGGTTTACATGTTCCTGGGGGACGGTACGGCCCAGGGACGGACGGCTGGGAGCCGAAGCGGAAGTGACCGAGGAGCGCAAAGTGCCGTAGGAGCGGCTTGACCGGTCCCGTCCATGTTGGGTCTGGCCCCAGGATTTAGCCCTCGACGACGATGAGACATATACGTCGGAAGTGCTATCTCTGGAGTCCCGTCGGTGACCGTGGCTACGATGCCTCGGTGCCGGTGACTGTCGGGATGCACTCCGAGCATGGTGCACGCCGTGGTATGATCGGCGGTGCCAATGGTGTCAAGACCTGCTATCACTGCGGCTGGAAGAGGTGCGTCGACGCTTTCTGTCCCGGCGCCTGCAGGCCCTGTGGGCCAAGGAAGACTCCAGCGACTCGCTCCCAGGCGACCCCGACAACGGAGTGGAGGTCTCTCGCGGGCTACGGGAAGGCCCCGCAGATCGAGTAGGAACCTCGACCTCCGACCTGGCCGGTGAGGGCTGGTGGGCGCCCAACAGTGGCTTTCCTCAGGACCGGGGCCCCAACTCGGGCGGCTCGCTTGGTACCAGCATGACAAGGATGTTGCGTGCTACCTGAGTTGCCTCCAGCGTCGACGGAATCCTCATCGTCAGGGAAGCGCACGCGGACAGGGCTAGACTACTCCGCTCCACACGAGTTGGAGGTTTGGGACCCAAGGGGGATCGTGGGCTGCCCAACTGGGGTCCGGCCTCACCCCTGTCCTTGTCTCGGCGCCACTGGGTCTTGCCTTGTTTCTTGGCAGGGCAGCGGTGCCTACTAGTGGATGGGGTTTCGCTCCGCACCGAGGACGCTGTGCCTGGCGCCGGGTTGGGTCGGCGTGCCGGTGCCCGGGCCAGTGCCGACTCCATAAGCAGGGCACGGAGTCAGATCTCACGTTCGCGCTTAGTCTGGGGCTTGAAGGACTTACAGATTTTACAGCGCTCACTTATGTGAGCCTCGCCCAGACAGCGAAGACACTCGGAGTGTGGATCACTTCTGGGCATGGAATTGCGACTGGAGTCGCATGACCTGAAGCCTGGGGCTCGGGGCATGCCCCGAGCCAGGCCACTAACTGTAGAAACTAGTAACGGTCGAAGATCGTACTACTAAGGAAGACGCTGCAGTAATGCTGGAGCACAAGTTCTGACTACCTTCACTGGCGGCAAGAAGGATCTGAGGGTGGAGGGAGTGCGCAGCCCCCTTTATAGCGCAATATAAAGGCGCCACTCCAGGGGTCGCAGTGGGGCTCTCCCACTACCGGTACTACTAAGGGAAAAACTTTCTGCACCGGTGCATGTAGTGAGCACACACACCTACTGTGGAATACACATGAGCAATCACTAGAAGAAGAATAATGGACTAATCAATCAGCATCTAACAAGGACAAGCAGGGGAGTGTCAATAGCATCCCTGTTTTGGGGACTGGTGAATGTGCTTTAGGTGCCTTTAGATTGTATGACAGGTAATGTCTAGCTAGTATTTATTGACTCAGACCAATAAGTGGAAATGAAATGGGGTTGGTTTGCTAAAGCATTGAGACCCTTCCCTGTGCAAGTATAGCCACCTTCTTGTCATGCTTCATAGCAATGTACCTTAGAAAGCGTCCTTCTTGGAGCTGTACAGCTGATGCTAAATTCAAGTCAGTTCGCTACATCCTTCACTGCTGGAGGTTACTGGGAGGATTGTGCTGCAAGCTGGAACGGGGCAGTGTAAACAGGGAGCGCTTGTTACACGAGCGGAGCAACCGACTTTGTCAGCCCCTCTCTCCGCCCTCACCCGCTCGGCCCTGCGGAACTGTAGCGCGCAGACGGATAAGGGGCTGCCAGGCTGAGCTGCGGGCTCCCTCCCCGCCCGCTCGGCCAGCCAAGGGGCACCGCCAGCGGCCGTCCCGCCGAGGGGCTCCATGGCAGCCCGGTTCCCGCCTTCTGGGGACGGGGCGGCGCTTCAGTGGCGCTGCGGGGCTGCCCGGCGGGGGTCCAGGCGTGCTACTGAGCCGCGGCCAATGCGCTCCCGCCGGGGCGTGTCAGTCCCAGCCGCGGCAGGTATATAGCGCTGGGCCAGGCGGGCCGGCGTCGGCTTCCTACACGCGCTGCGCTCCCGCGGCTGCCAGGTCCCGTCAGGCGGGGGCGATCCGGGGAGCGGGCGAGAGACTGGGCGGGCAGCAGGGGAGCGAGCCCGCGTGGCGCCCGGCAGGTCCCCAGCGTGGCTGGGCGTGACTCCCGCGGGAGAAAGTCCCGGCCCCCGGCTGCAGCACCATGAACAGCTCCCTGGCTCCGCAGGTGCATTTCGCGGGCGGCTCTCAGCCCCACGACTCGCGGGAGTGGAAGGCGGTGATCCCCGCTTTGCTGGGCGTCATCTGCCTGGCGGGCGTGGCGGGGAACGCGTGTGTCATCGGCATCCTGCTCTACAACGCCAGGCGAGGGAAACCCTCCCTGATCCACTCCCTGATCCTCAACCTCAGCCTGGCGGATCTGCTCCTCCTGCTCTTCGCTGCGCCCCTGCGGGCTGCCGCTTACTCCCGCAGCGCCTGGACCCTGGGCTGGTTCGTCTGCAAAACCTCCGACGGGTTCCTCCACACGTGCATGGTCGCCAAGAGCCTGACGACCGCCGTGGTGGCCAAGGCTTGCTTCATGTACGCCAGCAACCCGGCCAAGCAAGTGAGTATTGAGCCCCGCACGATCTCTGCGGTGCTGCTGGCCACGTGGCTGGTGGCCCTGGTGAGCTCTCTGCCGCTCTGGGTCTTCAGCACCCTCCGGGAGCTCGCGGCGGGCTCGCCCGCGTGCGTCGTGGCCGTGCCAGCCCCCGCCCGGGAGTTCATGGCGGCCTTTGTCAAGCTCTCGCCCCTGCTGGTGTTCTGCGCGCCCCTGCTCTGCGCCTTCCTTTATTTCTGGCGCGCTTATGGCAGGTGCCAGCGCAGGGGGACCAAGACCCAGAACCTGAGGAACCAGATCAGATCCAGGCGCCTTACACTCATGCTGCTGAGCGTCACTGTCACCTTGGCCGTGATGTGGCTGCCGGAATGGATATCCTGGCTGTGGGTTTGGCACCTAAAGCCAGCAGGCCGTTCTCCCCCCGAAGGCTTCCTGGCTCTGACCCAAGCCCTTATGTTCACCATCTCTTCTGCCAACCCTCTCATCTTCCTGGTGATGTCTGAGGAATTCAGAGAGGGCTTTAAGGGCTTGTGGAAAAGGCTGACCCTTAAAAAGCCTCTCCCTGCCACAGACAACCAGGAAATCCCAGCTGCTACCTCTGAGGTTCTCCCCGATTCGGTCCCTTCTCCAGAGCCAGTGATTGCTGAGCAAGAGAAAGAACTCCCAGCTGCCCCTCAGGCCTTAGAAAGCCTGGAAAAGAAGGAGATGCCCGTCTTTCCAGATGTCGAGCAATTCTGGCATGACCGAGAAGCAGCTCCCGATGCTCAAGACAATGACCCTATTCCTTGGGAACACGAAGAGCAAGAGACAGTAGGCTGTGATCAATAAGGTGGTTGGAGACTAGAAAGCTACAGAAGTTTTAAGCAGAGGAAGGGTCTTGTCAGTATAGTTTTGTTACTTACCAGTGTGCTTAAGGGATACTGAAGACATGCAAATAATGTTACACTGACGAAATTCTTACCATTTCCTGTGCTCATTAAATGTTTGATTTCCTAATATGTTACAATATTCATACTTGCAGTATTATTGTAACCCTGTTGGTCCCTGGATATTGCAGACTTGAAGAAGAGCTCTGTGTAAACTCCAAAACTTGTCTCTTTCACCAACAGAAGTTGGTCCTGTAAAAGGTATCACCTCACCCACAATATTGGGTGTGTGTGTGTGTGTATATATGTATGTATGTGTGTATATCAGGGCAATGCATTTATAGTTCAAATCCTGACTCAAAAATTTTGGTGAAGTGCCTTCTCTGAAATACTGATGTTTTGCACTTCAGTAGCCAAAATGGAGTTAGTTTTTTTTTTTTAGAAGGTGTTTGAGAGACACGGAATTCAGAGAGCAGAAATAAGGAGAACTGACACAAACCTAATGAAGTAGTTCTTAACAAGCAAGGACAAACTGGTGAGCTGAATTTCAGCATCATTCTAAATGTCAGAAAGCTAAAACATTAGTATTTACAAACATACAGTACAGATCATGTACCTTTTTTGAATTTTCTGGTTTAAGTGCTGCAATGACTTCCATGGAATTAAATAGTTGTATGGAGTGACAATGCAGAATTTGACTACTGCAGTTGAAATATTTTCAGAAATATTTTTGAGAGACAACTTAAAACATGCACTGAGGTCTGAAAAGGTAGGTGAGGTTTGCTAACAGGCCAGAATTCTTTCAGAACCAAAACAATAATCCCTTCTTTCTGAATGTGCATTATAGAGATGAAGGTATATTTAGGCACCTTGTTTTAAGCTAGACATGATTTCTCCCTTCCTCAATGAAAATGTTTCATGCCCATTTTGTAAAGCACTTAAAGTATAAGAGTTGTCAATGTCAATTTGTTTTAAACTGTGAATAAATAAAGTGAAGTTGGTTTGCCTTACTTAGATCCAAAAATCATTATCTTCAGTTCCCTGAAATTCAAAGGAGACATTTCTTCTAGTTAAGTAGCAGTGAAGGGACTGTTTTATAAAGCTGTGCTGATATGGTCATTGAGATAAATTCAAGAGGAATTAATAGAATAGCATTGTATCTTAACATGGTGATTGGTTTCTATGTGAACACTCCAACATATAGAGTTGAGAGAATTTCTCACTGGTGCTAAATGCTGTCCTCAGACCTCTCCAGCTCTAGTGAATTTAGCCATTGGTCCTATCTTGTGAATTACCAAGTATTTGGAAATAGGAGCTATCCTACTCATTGGAGCAGCCTCAGACTCTCAGCACCAGACAATGCCCATTATGTATCACAGACAAGAGCAAACCTTACCATGACTGTATGGTTGTATAGCTTAACAAAGAGAAAGATGAGGGGCAACTTCATTAGTCTATAAATACCTATATGGGGAACAAATATTTAATAAGTTTTCAATCTAGCAGACAACAGTATAACACAATCCAATGGCTGGAAATTGAAGCTAGACAAATTCAGACTGGAAATAAGGTGTAAACTTCCAACTGTGAGAATAATTAAACATTGGTACAATTTAACCAAGGGTCATAGTGGATTTTCCATCACTGACCATTTAAGATCAAGACTGGATGTTTCTTTACAAGATCTGATCTGGGAATTATTTTGGGGAAGTTCTGTGCTATACAGGTCAGACTAGATGATATCTTGCCTTCTCATCTCTGAATTAATGAGACAGATGTGGTGTTGTCAGGCAGAGTTTGAGCTCAACCCTTTTTCTTCTGATTAACTTTCCAGTGAGTTTGAGTCTCAAGACTGCAGCAATGGCTGACAGCGTTTCATCTGTGCATAGGTAGGAGGTCACAACTGTTCCAATCCACTAGTTATCCTAGCCATGTACCTCCAGTTTAGACTACTTTACCACCACCACACTGGGGCTACACTTGGAAGTCCACTCAAATTTCACTAGCGCACAATCTGGCAGGCCTGCTTTTTTACTAGCTTCACACATTAGAGAGAAGACACCATTATGCCCAAGCAGGCATGGGCTTTCAGTTGGATTGACTGCAATTCAGCGTACTGATCTATAAAGTCTGTCATGATTTGGATACCTGGCATCTCAGGATACGTCTACACTGCAAAGAATAATCCACAGCTGGCTCATGCCAGCTGATTCAGGCTTGGGCTGCAGGGCTATTTTGTTGCTGTGTAGAAATCTGTGCTTGAGCTGGAACCCAGGCTCTGGAAACTTTGGGTTGGAATAGTCCAAGAGCCTGGTCTCCAGCCTGGGCCCAGAAGTCTACACGGCAGTGAAATAGCCCTGCAGCCCAAGTTGGCTGGCATGGACTAGCAATGGGTTTTTCTTTGCTGTGTAGACATCACTCCCCATGCTTCATTCTGGCAGATCTGACATTCACATACCACTAAATTCCACATTTGCATGGGAGTAGACTAGAAGCAGGTCATTCTTAATCAGAGGGCCCTTTACATTGCTCATTTAGTGAGATGTTAAGAGGGGATGGGAAGGCCCAGATGGTTTTGTCCAGATATGTTGGTTTACACACCCAATAAAGAGATTATTTTATAAGTATAGTGGGGGGTGGGGTGCACTATTAGTACTGTGCTTAAGGTTGTAGCTTGATGTCAAATTTTACAAGATCTTACCTATGACCCACTATAGTTTGTGTGTGTCTTAAGGAGGAGCTGGGGAGAACATATCACTTTTTTATGCTTTTGATTTTTAGGTTTTATTGCTAGTGCATTTATAGAAAAACTGATTAAATGTTTGCTGCTTAAACACATTTTTGCAGTGTTAATTTGGGCAAAATTTTCTTAGATCTGTCTGATCTGGATTCTCTTGAGTTCCTGGAATTTAGATTGTCAGTTTGTGTGTGAGAAAAGTGCCTAACATGGGGGGGCCTATTAGTACTACTGTAAAATACATGTTAATAAACTATGTAAGAGGAGAATTTTTGCATTTACCTAAACTTCATGGGCAATACAACTTTGTTAAAACTACAGAAAGTTGAGATCACATTCTAGTGAACGAAACCCCCCCCCCAGCTGGCAAGGAGTTAGCCACTTGATTTTTTGGGACCTGGAGCACCAGCAGTCTCACATAACAGCAGTCCAACAAAAATTCATGACAAACCGATTTCTCTCATTCCAAAAATATTTTTTGTGGAGAAAGGAAGGACGAGTCAAATGGAAGAGAGCTGTGTCATATCAGAAAGGTAGGAACCTACCATTACCACAAAGACACATAGATTAAGTACCGAAGGAATACTCGCTCTCTTTCAACATCTCAAGTACAATGAACAAAAAAGGATCGAGGGATTAAGCAAACATACACAGATTGAGATTTTTGCTGTCTTTCAAATTTTGTATTGTATTTGCACTTGAATACGATGTTCTAGTATCAAAATTACATTTGTGTACATGATTTATCACTAACTCATTTTGTCTCATTAGGCAAATGGTCTGTTTCAGGATAGCTAGTGTTAGTTTTGATTTGTTGTTGTTAAAGATATTTTTGAGATTTAACAAACTTACTAAGCATGTTCAATCCATATATAAAAAGGGTTGGTTTATTGTAGTTCAAATACATAAACTAAACAATCCCAACATTTCAAAATTAAACTTTAGAAACACAAGTTTAACATTCATAACAGGAGTATAGTTTACAAGAATTACCCAGAAGGGAAATCCACAGTCTAATCCAGAAGTCAGTAAAGATCACTTTATGGTAAATAAAAATATGTTTATACAACCGTCCTGTTCTGGGAACCATTGTTATTTACTGTGTTTCCAATTTTGAGCAAAAAATTATCAGACAAATCTTCACTTGGGCAAAAGAAACCTGATTTTGCCTGTACTTCAAAGTGGGTGGGGGGGAGGGGGGAGAAATAAAGCAGACCCGTGAACAAATTCAGAATGGTGTTTAATTTGGTCTCTGTGGGCCTAATTCTTCACTCACATCACTGTGACTCTATAGACTTTAATAGACTCAATTCTGATTTACAAGGGTGAAAGCAAATAGAGAATCAGACCCTTTGTTTTCAGATTTAAGATTTTTTTTTACTGTTGCCTTCAGCACTCAATAGTTTAACTTGAGACAGTGTTTTGTCTGTTAAAACAGCTGAACTTGGGTACCCATTAGGAGGAAATTTGTGATACTTGTGTAGTTTAGTTCAAACCACAAATGTCAATCATCCTTAAGACTTGCATATATAACACTGCTGAAAAGAATGCCTCCAAATATCACTGACATCCACACCTCATATACAGATATTCCATTGTTCTGAGATCTAAAATTACTAGACACAGCCTGCATGGTTGGGATTTTTGTCAGTCATGCCACACAAAGAAAAGCATAAATATCTTAAGTGTTCTCTTTGCACAGAGACCATTTTATGTTCACAAATGCTGCTGCTTCCTCTGTTCCTCAGATGGTTTTCAATAGGTTCACGGTAATGTAGATGTAAAAACCGGACAGATGGCTCATGCAAGCTTTTGAATTAACAGACACCCCATTATGAGAGTATTTCATAATTATTTTGTTGTTCGTCTTGTAGGCTCTGAAGCTGTGGGAGGTGGAGGGGGACCTCGGCGGTCCAGGTCATCTACATAGGATACGATGAGCTTGCGTCTCTCCTCTGGCACACAGTCAAGTACCAGATAACGCTTGTCATTCTGTAAAATCTTTTCTACATCTTTCAGGTGCTGGTCGGATTCTTGGATCAACTTTTTGGATCTGAAATGAAGTATAACAGTTACCATCTGGGCAGCTGTCTGGGAGCCTACATAAAATGCATTGGGAATCTTAGTCCAGTTACTGGTGGTAGATGTCCAAATTACAAAAACTACCCGCACCATTAGAACCTCTCTTGACAGTGCCAGCAGATAGGTCAAGCGCTGAAAGGGCATAGAGACTGAGCTATCCTCTCACCTATACAGATGCCCCATCAGGTCAGGGGTGAGGCACATTGGCAGGAATGCGTGTGTAAAAAATCTTGCACTGCCACTGCCTGTGCTGTATCTGTTCTGTGGATAAACAGAAGACTTCAGTCTTAATGGCCGCCAGAACCATTTATCAGCATTAAATGAACCACAAAAATGTAAAAATAAGAAAAAAATAATCACAATTGAAATTAAGCACTCAAGAAGAAGCAAACTATTAAAACATGGACGTTAAATTCCCAGTTGCAGCCCAGTTTGATTGATGCATCAATCTGACTACCGCATCAATTTCAGACTGCAATTCAGCCCACTGAGAACAGCAGCAACTGAAATAGAGCTCCAATACTTTACATACAGCACTGGCTGCAAAGGGAAACAAGAAACTGATTAGGATCTAATAAACCTAGTCAGCACCCTTCTACCTCGAGCTCTTTTGCTTCTGGAATGGGAATCTGCCTAGGCCTGTAACATTTTGCAGTAGGCTCCAGACCAGACTGACTTCAACAATTAACTTATTTGTAAAGCTAATACTCAAAGCCCACTGAAGTCAATGGGAGATTTGTTTTTATTTTAATGGGGGTAGGGTTTCACCCTTTGTCTTTTCTCCAAACTCCCACTAACATCACTGGAAGTTTCACTGGGTATTAAGCAGAGTATTCAGCCCTAATTTTTAGGATCCTAATTAAACGGTAATTTGGCTTCACTACAGAATGAGCTGAATCGCTAGACAATGTATTCAAAATACCCCAAACAATGCTCTCAAGCAAAACAAAAATCCAAAAAGCCCCTGCTATAGAATAGTTGTCAACACTTGATAATAATCAGTGCAGAAGCCAACATACAGTGATGGACCTCTCACTACTATGCAACTTCATAGGCAACCTAGTAATCTACAATTTTTGCAGTAAAGCTCCTCAGACACTGGTCTATAAATGTTAAATGGGAGGAGAAAGTGAAATTCGGTTCATCAACACGCTTAAAGTACAGTAAAGAAAAGTCTTTGCTCTTCTAAGACACTGACACACACCTGTACGTTATAAATTTGGTCTCTTTCAATAGCGTTCTGAAGTCCGCTTTGGCAGTAATGTATTTGTCTCTGATGTACTCTTCAAACTCCCTTTGTTTTTTCTGCATGAAGAAAAAGAGTAATACCATAGAAAATGTGACGGTAGATTATAAAGTATTTCATATTAATTTACAGTGTGTAAGAAATAATTTTATTATAACTAGTTTAAAGATCATTACAGAAGTGTTTTTTAATTAAGATTTTAAAAAAAGCAAATATCTGATTGACAGAGTGATATAGTTATATTCGTGTGAAATGGAATCTATTTCAACAAGCATCACTCTCTTTTGCTTTGGATATCGTGGGAAGGCTAGTAGCAATGAAGCAAGACTATTTCTTACCCTGTCACTGGAAGAGAACTTAATGCACCTGGGATCTTCTTTAATGATTTTTTTCACTTCTTTCCATGTTGATGTTAAAGTAATCTTTCAAAAGAGGCAAAAACAGTTCAATATTACAAATTATATTTACAGTCTAAGCATACAGTACATATGATCACTTTCCCGAGAGTCCTGAAATCCTCAAGCATAAGGGGGCAAACTAAGGACATAGTAACAATTTTCCTTTTTGAACTTGTTTTCTGTAAACTGGTGGATTTTAAGAGAAAAGTCCTCACAAAATTATGACAGTTTCTTATAGTTTAAATTTTAACAGTTCTTCCTAATGCATATTTGGATAATTTCAACAGCATGTTTGTATGCGTAAAAATAGCAATGTATAGAAGCCCCAGCTCAAAGTCAGATATTCATCATTTTAATTTATTTTAGTCTACCATATAAAAAGTGATTAGAATATTAGATACTCCTCTAACCAATATTTAATAAAACTGCCTCCTGAGACTTGAAGAAAGTTATGATGAAGCCAGAATGAGATAAAAGGGAGGCAAGAAGTCACAAAATAACAAAGAAAGGAGAGAGAGGTTTAAATAGCATCGGTATAGAGTTGAAAGTTAAGAATGAATTTTGCAGTTAAGATAAAAAAGACAAGATGAAGGATAGCATTCCTGAGGCTTGCCCACCGCTATTCATTAAGACAAGTTATTGGGTAGGTAGGAACAAAGACAGAAGATTAAAATGCTCAAGACATTAAGGGACTGTGTCATAATAGAAGGTGTCAAATAATGCAACACTGAAGAGGTGTGGAAAAGCCAACGGAAAATGAATGACCGTCACTGACTACAAAAACGAAACCAGGTTCAAGAGCGTGAAAAGACAATGTGAAAATGGACCACAACATTCAAGGTGGTTACTGTGGTATAACTGGTTAGGTGAGAAAAAGATTATTCTTTCCAGCATTCCCTTTTTTAGGGAAGTGAGGAAAGTTGGTGTGGGAGAAAAAGCCTAGGGAAGAATTATTATTGAGAACTTTAACTACAGAAGGTAAAGCTAGAGGATGCAAGTCAGAGTCAGAGTTTAAGGCCACAAGGGACCACTAGATCATCTAGTCTGACCTCTAATACATTGTGACTGAGCAGTGCACAAGGACCCCGCAATAGCAGAGAAATAATTAAATGACATATTATCCAGATAATCCTGGCAAGGATCCTGTATCCACACACTTCAGAAGAAAGCAAAACCCCCTCAAGGTCACTGCTAGTGTGACCTGGGGGAAAATTCCTTCCCCAACCCCACATATGACGACCAGTTAGACTCTGAGCACGTGAGCAAGAACCAACCAGCCAAGCACCTGAGAGACAGAATGCTTGGTGCCACCTCAGAGCCCTGGCCCGTCCTGCCCAATATTTCATCTCCAGCCATGATCATTCCTGCTGCTTCAGAGGAAGGAGATAAAAAACCCCTTCCAGAATACACTGGGGGACAAAAAATCCCTTCTGGACCCTTGCCAGTGGCCAGCTGAAACTCTGAAACATGAGCTTTGGGAACCTACCAATGTATCATCACAAGCAACCCTGTTATACAACTGCACTCATACATTTGTCCAGCTCTCTCAAAACTAATTACCGTATATACTCGTTCATAAGCCGAATTTTTTTAGTAAAAAAGGGAAGCACCAGAGAAGGGGGTCAGCTTATGAACAGGTATAGAGAGGGAGAGATGGGACACAGCCCCTCCCCCCAACAGAGGGAGCAAGGAGAGGCAGCACAGCCAGAAGGGAAGAGGCGGGGCCAGAGTCTCTCCCCTTCTGGCCATGCTGCTCTCCCCCAGCCTCCGAAGCAGCTGCAGCTTTGGGGCTGGCAGGCTGCAGCCGTGCTGCTCGGCCCCGCCCCGCCCCCACAGCAGGCTGTGGCCGTGCCACCCGGCCCACCGGAGCTCACTGCGTCCGTGCTGGAACATGCTGCGGCTGCACCGCCCCGTCTGCCGGAGCAGCTCCAGCCAGGTCAGAGACATCCTCCCCTGGCCCTCCGCAGATAAGGTGGGAAGGGATGGGATGGGGAGAGTGTGGGGCTCCCGGGCTAGGGGGTGGGGTCATGTGGGGGGTGGTCACAGGGGTTACTCCTGACTCCCAGCTTCTCCCCAAAAAATTTCCTCACCAGTTGCTATCGCGGCCCGTCAGGGTAAGCAGCTCGCACACCGTGACACTTTGTTTACTTAGGTTATAATATAATATAATATAATATAATAAATATAATATATGGAGATATACCTATCTCATAGAACTGAAAGGTCATCGAGTCCAGCCCCCTGCCTTCACTAGCAGGACCAAGTACTGATTTTTGCCCCAGCTCCTTAAGTGGCCCCCTCACGGATTGAACTCACAACCCTGGGTTTAGCAGGCCAATGCTCAAACCACTGAGCTATCCCTGCGGACACTCGAGGCAAACAAACCATCTCGGCCCACCAGTGGCTTATCCTGATGGCCCAGGAGCCAAAATTTGCTGACCCCTGAATTATAGGATCGGCTTATGAATGGGTTATAAAATTTTTCCATGTTTACTTATCCATCTTGGGGTGTGGGTCGGCATATAAATGAACCGGCTTATGATCGAGTATATACGGTAAGTTGTTTGTCCCTACCACTCCTACTGGGAGGCTGTTCCAGAACCTTACCCTTTGGATTGTCAGAAACCTTCTAATTTCCAGCCTGAATTTGTTCACGGCCAGTTTATATCTATTTGTTCTTGTGTCAACATTGTCCTTTAGCTTAAACAGCTCTTCACTCTCCTTGGTATTTATCCCCTAATGTATTTACAGAGAACAATCATATTCCCCCCTCAGCCTTCTTTTTGCAAGACTAAATAAGCCAAGCTCTGCCAGTTTCCTCAGATAGGCCCTCCATTCCCCTGATCATCCTAGCAGCTCTTCTCTGCACCTGTTCAAGTTTAAATTAATCTTTCTTGAACATGGGTGACCAAATAAGGTCTGATCAGTGCCTTGTATAATAGCATTAATACTTCGCTATCTTCAAATGCCTGGCTCAATACACCCTAGGATTGCATTTGCCTTTTTCAAAGCCACATCATATTTGTGTCTCAGTCTGTGATCGACCCACACATCAGGTCTCTCCTCCTCTGTCGCTTCCAAATAATCAGCCCCCAGCTTGTAGCAGAAACTCTTATTATTAGATCTAGCACTTTGTACTACTGAATTTCATCCCATTTCTGTCACTCCAGTTTTCAAGGTCATCCAGACTTTCCTGTATAATATTCCGGCCCTCCTCTGTATCGGCAATTGACTCTCAACTTTGTATCATCAGCAAGTTTCATTAGCACTCCTACTTCCTGTGCCTAGATCATTAATAAAAATATTGAATAAAACCGGTCCCAAGACCGATCCTTGAGGAACTCCACTGGAAGTTTCCCTCCAATCTGATCATTCACCTTACAGCACAATTCATTGCCTCCTTCTTCTTCTTTTAGCCAATTCCTTATTCATTTACAATACTTGTACTGATCTGCATCTTCCCTAATTTAACTAATAATTTCCCATTAGGTACCCTGTCAAATGCTTTACTGAAGTCCATGTATATCAGATCAAATGCACTTCCTTATCTAAAAAATCAGTTATTTTCTCAAAAGAAGGAACTCTAGTTAGGCTGGTATGATCTATCTTTGGTAAACCAATATTGCATTACATCCCAGTTACCATTTACCTCTATAAATTTAATTACTCTTCTCGTCACAATTTGCTCTAAAACCTTGTATAATACGGAGATCAGACTAACAGGCCTGTAATTGCCCAGATTCCTTTCTTTCCTCTTTAAAATACACTATTCTCCAGTATTATGGTACTTTCCACACACACACCCCCAACAGATTTATTAAAAATTCTTGCTACTTGACTAGCAATCTCATGGTCCCCCCCAATTTGAGGGCAGTAAGCTCTTATCAGAGAGAAGCACCATATCAGATAGAAATGCTTCGAAGTTTTTCTTCCACCTCCTAAGTGGTCATTTCCATTTCTAGACACTCATTTTCATCAGCTGTACTGCCTTCATGCACAAGTCTCTTACCGCTGAAGTTTCATCCAGAAGTTGCCTAAAATGCTCCCTCTTCTTTTTGGTAAGTGCTTCAATGTGTTCATTAAAAAGCTTCTCTTTCTCTTCTCTTTCTAGCAGAGAGCCAGATTCCCACCGATGATCTTTTCGGAGCGTCCTCCTAGTATCGGACCATGACACATCTGAAGATCTCACCTGATACAAAAATTTACATTTTACAAAAACTATGTTCTTTCTCTGTTTCATTATCAGACAATTCTTCAAACACTTAGCTTCTACTTCATCAACTTTTATCTGAATTAAAACTGCATTTGGTAAGGGGAGTAAGAGACAACAACAGCTTTCATGCAGTTAGCCACTCTCAAATGCCAACCTCATGCTGCAGAGTCTCACTGTGCAGCAGTTCAGCTGGAGATAGATACATCCTATCTGGACTGCTCTGCCATTCTCTATAGAAAAATCAGGATCTTCCACTATGAATAATATACTGTATTAACCATATATGATCTAGAAGAGCAGTCTCTGAGATACATCATAATCAATTCCTACCAGCCACTGGGCACTTTAATTAGTGCAATGTTTACTCTCTGGAACCAGAAACAACCTCCAAGGAGCTCCTGCCAAATCTATATTACCTGCATTATGTCACTAGCAAAGATATTGGGTCAACAGAAACCAAAATTATATACTGCACCTTCCCCCCTGCAAAAGACAACAGGACTGGAATCTGTGCTCAACCACCACCCACTTTTCAGGTATGCCCACATCTTAGATCAGCAGGCAAGAGGTTCCCCTTACATACCACGAGATTCTCATCTCACCAAGCCTGCCCTCTTAGGAAGTGCTGTTTCAAGGGTTGGATCAACTAGTGCAATAAAGTGCTCTCTGAGAAGTGGAAAGAGCTGGGTCAGATGCTATATTGGGGGCATGAGTCGGGCAGACAAAACGAGGTGAGGAAAATGCTCTTGAATCAATAAATCTCCATTTCCAACTTGTGCATTAGAGTTTCTAGTACAAAGTATTTACAATTTTAATTGCCTTTTTTGGTAATATTGTAAGAATGCACTTGCTGGATGAAACCTCAGACACCAACTGTAAGGCTGAAGCATATTTTTCCCAGCAAGACAAAAATCCTGAAAAAATAAATGTATCATGGAAACAGAAGTTTAATGACTACAAGTGCTAATATGCTGCTGTGTAATCAGGGAACTTATTTCTATATTAGTGTAACAATTAGATGAACTGTTCTGGCAAAGATAAAGTCCTACAGTAATCAAATGAGAGAGAGAAGTGTGCAAGCCTCACCATATCAGATAGAAGCGCTTTGAAATTCTGGATAGCCTCTTCTCGTTTGTGCTGTTCACGTTCTCGATCGATTTCCTTGGTCTGCTCAGAACGAGCTTTCTGAACCTCCCTTTCTCTTTCACGCAAACTTGCCTCAATGCGAGCCTGCCTTTCCAATTCCTTTTCCTTTTCAGAGTCTAAATTCTGAATCAGAAGCAAGAGCATAATATTTTCCCATTAACAACATATAAAGAGGTAGCATCTTTCATATTTTGATTAGCTAGTCAAACAAGTTAAAAGTTGAACAGTTAATGGAAACAAGAGGATGAGTATCATTAAACAGACTGTCATTTATGAAATAGGTAAAATGAAATACACCACTTCTCAACTACCAAGGTTTGTCTGCACTTAGGGCATTTTTGAAAGAATTCCTTCTGTTGCTAACACTAACTTACCGGCAATGTTAGCAATGTTGAGAGCCATAGTGTAGACAGGGTGCTGGCTGGCAACAATAAAAGCTAATCTTGCTAAAGATTTTATTTTGTGAACTTAAAGTGGAGGAAAAGCTCAACAGCGGTATTAAAAATGCTGTGCTTCAAAATATCAAAGACCATTCAGCCATTTGTATGTGGCTATTGTAACATCCTTAAAGAGACATGCCTCAACCCATCCCACGGAGGAGAAATCAAACCTCAAAATGATTGTCTGAATGATGAGACTATTCAGTTCAAGTACAACAGATAAATCTTGTGTCCATCCCACCTCTTTGGGACAGATGTTTCCCTCCTCCGCTCATGCACATGAAAGCAAAGTAGTGAGCCGAACTGTATACTGCTTTTGAGCCCTCCAAAATCCCATCATCTAAAAATAAATATTCAAAACTAATACAACTGAAAGAAAAAGAGGGGAAAGTGATGTTGTCTGATGGACCGTGCACTGGACTGCTATGACACCCTGAACAAGGTTCACCTTTTTGCTCTTTATGTAAAATGGAGATAATCCTTCCTTTATAAAGTGCTTTGAAATCTATCGATTAAAACCTCTATATAATAACTAAGTGCTATTAAGTGACCACTGCAGCTTTTGATCTTCACTGGATGGGAGTCGGGGAAGGAAACAGATCAGAGAGCAGCCACTTTATGAAGCATGCTCCCCCGTGTAGAGACAAACTCAACTGCAAACTGCTGTGGAAATTAATGCTAGTTAGACTATTTTTAACTTCTCATTCTGGCATTAGCTCCTTGAAGAGGAAGGTAGGAACATGAAACAGAAGTGAAAGAACCAATGGAGGCACTGCATATGAGCCAACTGGAGTTCAGTTGAAAGGAAACCGCATGAAAGAAGGCAACCTCTGCTGGTCTGGTTGCATTCCATGTGTATCACTACAAAAGTGATAGCATTACAAGTCTCTCAAACTTCTTAAATATATTAACAACAGTGTAGATAACAGTGAAAGTATTACCCAGCACTTAACTATTACACACATACCTTAGCTATTTTTTCAATGTATTGTTTAAAAAGGTCTTCCCTCTGTGAAGAGCTATCCACTGCTTTGTAACGGGGGTCAGTCTCTACTTTGTCCTTCACTTTGCTCCAGCGAGACTGACTGTCCAAGTGGTGATTAGACAGTAGTTCAAAGAAGTCCATTTTAATCTATATTTTAAATAGAAGATATAGGAAGAAAAACAATTCATGAGTAACAGGATTCCTGAATGTTTGCTAATAGAAAAAAAGAGGCAGACTTACCTCAACGAAGCGAACTATATGAATTTTACATATTAGAACATCAAAATCGCTAAAAGTATATTGAATTTCAGGGTTCATTATCTCTAAAATCCACTTCCACTTTGGGTATAATTTTGTGAAATATATTAAAACAGAAACACTAGGAAGACTATCAAAATCTAAGGTGAGCTGTATATCTTAAAGAAATATTCATCCGCACACTTAGTTTTCTTGCTCTAGTCTAATTTAGGCTTTCTTGTTGAGCTTTTAAAATATAATCCCTCCAACTTCTGTACTGCACAAACCAGTATTTCAGGGCAACCATGACACAGAAGCTAGTTAGATTTTAAGCAGAGCCCTAATTAGGTAGTGCAAATACCCATGGGTTCATGCCTCAAGTATACAGTGGATGGAGGTATATACTGTATCTGCGATTAAATAGGAGGTCTTTGTACTGTTTCCTGTTTAAGATCAATAGTGGGATTTTAGTTACATTTAATTAAACCTTTTTTAACTGAAGATATACAGACCTTAAGTATATAATGATTAAGTCTAGTCTTAAGAAGACAGATATATTCAAAAGTGGTGCCCAAATGCTGTAATTCAGCAGTTAAATTTAAAATATATTATTCACGTATAAACAAATATTTGTAGCTACTTCTTTTAAAAAATGGAAATGGCATGTTACATATAATAAAACCCTCAACACTGTACATAGCTACAACATTATGGAAGACTATTAGATCTGGTCTGATGCTAACTTTGGACCTCAGGACAGAAGAACCAAACTAGCGATACAACATCGCATCAGCAGTTGCAAGGGCAGCTACTGTACAGTTAGTAAAGATTTTTAACCCTGGGGTGGATGTTCCTCCATGTCCTTTTTGGAATCTTAGGATTTTTTCTTTAATTCCCACCACTTCAAACCCTCAAGGCCCTGGCATTTAAGCCACCATCTTTCTCAACCAAGAGAACAAGCCTTCCCTTGAGAGGCAAGTTGACATCACTTGTTGAAGGGCTAGAGACCACTGAATAGCTCAAAGCACTCTCTACCCAGGGTTAAGCATGCTGCCTTCACAACACTACCAACCCCTGGTGGCATAGGAACAAGACCATAAGTAGTTCCTTTGCTGCAGTATAATACTACTACCTAGCTTGGGCTGGCTTGGCTATATATTTTGCACTCCCCCAAAAGTCTCAGCTCCCACATACAGAGGTTAACAATGGGAGTTGAACACTAATGTAAGGCTATCAAAGTGTGTGCCTTATCAGCTAACTGAAACCTTCCAGGTCTCTTAAAATGACATATATATAGTTATTATCACATATTAGGGTAAAATGAAGATCAGAGCCAATATTCTGCAGGCTTCCCCACTGATGAACTTGGCTCTTGACAGTGTTTTTATTGCTTACGTTTGTAAGAATCTTTATGGACTTTTCTGTGCTATCTCAAGACAGGAGACAAGTACAATAAAGATTAGGAAACAACTCCTTAGTGTTACAGTGAAGAAGTTTGTAACTCTTCACCTACAGTACTGTAACTCTACCTTAGAGTGTTGAACAAGATGCAAAGCAAAACCTTTTACTTATTTTATAAAATGCTGTATGTTGTTCCAGAATTGATCTTAAATAAAACATGCAAGCAGTATCAAGACACGAAGCTTTCTAAGCCATGAGCATTAGGAACTTACATTTAAAATGTAAAACAAGGAGTTCTAAGATGTTATCACAGAAATCTATAAAAGTAAGGGTATCTTATTGGTCGAAGTGTAAACAGGAACACCCTTTTGTAATATATATCTACACAGAGACAGTATTTCTGCTTCCTTTTTACACTGGTCACTGGCTATTCATTAATCCATCCCAAGAGCCCGGTGAGCGTCCACAATATGCAGTGATTCCTCTTACAAGGAGAAAGGAGACTAAAACACTGCACAACCAAAGCACAACTGCAAATAGTAATACATTGGCACTAGCTCCAGCTCAAGAATCAAAACATTTTTCCGTGTTACTACAGAAACAGTTAGCTGTCTTCCCTCCTCTCCTCCTTTAAAGCCAGCATGATCTCACAACTTAGTACATTTTCTTCAGCCAAGAAGGAACTGACATTGTCTTAGCTGACTGTTACTTTACTACTGGCCTGTTTAGTAGTAAATGAGATCATGTAGCCAGTAGCTTTCTTCCTCAGAAAATGCAATGCCATTTTCAAGTCTTAACACAGAGGACAGAATAAGACTGTTTCAGCACCCCAAAACATCCTTGATTATATGTACATGGCTCAAGGCAGTGCACTAAGACAGGCCGCCTCAAGTCAATAGGTGGGGAAGGATATTAACAAGCCATTAATTAAAACAATAACCTGACAAAATTTTGGCATCTTGCTATGTAAGGGCTTAAGATGTTGCCAACTTAAGTGTCCTGAACTGAAAAAGAACAGAGTGCAATGCCTAAACTAGAGCAGAATGGCAGGTAGGAAGCTATTAATATAGGATAATCAGGGTTAGATGGAACAAAGTTAATGCACTAACTTTATAATCTTGGCAAAGTGAGTATACATATGGCTGAGACTTCAGCTTATATTGAGTTTGTTGGCCTTTTATGCTAGTTTTCTTGCAATGTCTATTTTGAGGAGAGGCCAGAGGAAGACAGGAAGTGCTCTGGGTCAGTGTGATGACAACTTGCAGAAAAGCTTCCATGTTACCAGCCCATATTACACTGGATTCCTTCACCATGAAAATTCACACACTGAGCCAAACTTCACTCACCTTACTCACTTGAATAGTACCTATGGAGTTCCACTTACTCATATGAGTAAAGGTGGGCAGGATTTGAGTCATTACAGTGATAAAAACAACTATATGACCATCTGAAAGAGAGGCTCCCATGGCACTGTTTAGTATAATAAATCTCAACTGAGGAAATCAAAACCATATTTCAAACTCTTACTTTAAAGATTTCTGTGGAGAGCTTATTTTCTTTATAGAAAATCTTTGGATTTTTAATACTGGCTGAGAAAGCTTCACTTTACAATTTAGCTGCCTTATTTTATTTTTTTTTTTTACATTTTTTTAAAAAGCAAACAAAAATAAGGCTGAAAATACTGCAGGTGTATTTAGATTTTTTTTTTTTTTTTTTTCAGTCAACACATTCTGGGCACAACTCTCATCACTTCACAAGGAAAAAGCTAAAAAAATGTAAAGTACCGGAACTGCGGGAGGCTAAAGTCACCACACAGAGATACCAATTCTTTCCTCACTAGGGAATCCCATAATACTTTGCGTGTCAGTGATTGACAGCTGTCAGACTGAACTGATTGACAGGCCGCACAGCACATAACTGTAAAGTCTATCCACTTGTTATAAAACAGAATACATAAAATGGTTACAAAAGGCTTTTGGAGAAAGAACATTAGTTTCAAGTACAAAGAGAAATACAGTCTTTCTTCTTTTAAACTTGTCTAATTTAGAATAATCATGCAACATTAAAACTAAAAGCATTTACATCTCTTTAAACTTTCAACTAGACTATTGCTATGGTGCAAAAACAGTGTTTTAAAATTCCACATTTGTGGTTCAAATACAGTATGTAAAAGTTTAGGTATAGTTTTCAATTAGATTTCATTCGTTTTCTCTGAAAGCATAATCATTTATTGAAAACATCAGCAATAGAATAAATGTAATTTAAAAACCAATAATGCATTTAATTAGAAGAATCAAATTCTTTACTTTGGCAATATTTATCCAAAATTGCTATTTCAATTATTAAGGTATTCCAATTCTTGTTTCCACAGCATTTTCTCTTCTACAAGTGTCATGCTACTCTCTCACCACTGCTTCCTAATAAGTGGAATTTACACTAGCTCTGTTTTACACAATAAATGTTGGAGATTTTAAATGTCAAAAATGATTAGGCTTCAGAGGTTATTTTTCTCCATTCACACAACACACAGGGACATTTAGGAAAGTGGCTGCATATTCTGATGGTAACACTATTGATGCCACCTCCTAGCAGTCTGTTTTCCCAGTGGTGAGCGCTTGCTCCTGAGTATTGACATCGCAGCCAAATGACATTTGGAATTCATTAATCTTTAATAGTCGACCTTTAATTCTGATAAGCAGTAATTTATACTTAAGGTATGTTTACTGAAAGATTAGAAAGTCGCTAAAGTGCTACCTTTTAGGTAGAAAAGGAGATAAAGCAGCTTTTTAAAATTTAAATGGTGTAGTCTACAAAGAATTCTGAAATCTTATTGCCACCACTGAGAGAAGAGGAAGGTAATGGCCAGTTCTGGATTTTCTACCCAAAGAGAACAAGCATCCTTTTCATCCTCCAGGATGTCACCTTTTTTTTAAAAAAAGACAAGTATCATTCCAGTTAAAACAGCATGATGTGGCTTTTTGTTTTTTTTTAATATAATGAATTATCAATGTATTTGCATTGCCTAAAAGTTGATATATCTGCAAAATTAAGAAGATTAATTTAAAAGGCCATAAAATAGCAGTAGTCAAATATTTGTATTTTAAAAGCTGTAAGGCTGGGGAACAAACATCTCAGTGAAAGAACACTGGAAACCTAGTACTGGCTTTGTCCCATCCCATTCGAGCCCCCGCCATCCCCCCCACCCCACTCACGCCACTGGAACTAAAGCCACTTTCCTTACCTTCTCACCTCTGGTCTTCGAATCTTCCTTCTCCTTCTTTCTTGCCGCTGTGATAAACTCGTTAAACAAGGCCTCTCGATCTTTCATCTTTTCAATTGCCTTGAATCTCGAGTCTTTAGCATGCTTGGCTGCAAATTCACTAAAAGTAGCTCTGTAACAAAATGGCAAGTGAACTGATTTGTTCGAGCTATCTTTGCTGTGAAGTAGGTTCAGCAGAAAACACCATCTCTTCTGCTAGATCACGTGCCAAAATACAATTAAAAAAAAAAAAACCCTCTGTTCTCACTATGCAGATAATTGATCAATAAACTAGAGAGGAGGAGTTGGGTTAAGCAGACACAGAAGAATATTGTTCAAGACTTATTCAAAAATTATCTGTGCAAGTGTGCAAATTTAGGAAAAAGATTACAATGCAACCAAAGAAAATAAATTTACTTATTTCAGCTGTTTAAAACACCTTAACTTTTTGTGGATTAACACTGTAGTCCAGCCTATCCAGATATTTCACAGCTGTGTGATCTAAAATTTACATGCACTCACTTGCAGCCAAACTGTGCTAAGAGTGACATTGAGAAATTCAACATTTGGTGTTAGTCAATGTAGAACACTGGATAAATTAATTTTCCTGCAATGAACATTATATAGTTTAACCTTATGACACAAGGAGTTGGGATATTTTTAACACTGAGCACGTGCAGTAGTGCAGGGCTTTCCACCCATTATCTCTGTAGCATTTTCTTTACAGTTCTCTCACCTCCAGGGCCAGATTCCAATCTCAGATGTGCAGTAAATATAGTACTGCCACTTACCTCGAAAAAAAACACTACTGTGCTTTTTCCAAGATCTGATGCAAATCTGGCCCCAAGAATACGTGAGACACTTATAATCATACGAATGTGTTCATCACAGCATGGAAATAATTAGACTTGGAAAATCCCGCCTACTGTTGCTGTAGGGTAAATTAAAACAAGAAGAAAATTTGATAGCTTGTTCAAAAATATTAGAAAGTGAATGTACAGCTATACTGAAGAACACGAGCTGTATAAAAAGAGTGGAATACAAACTTGAGCATGTTAGACTGGGATAGATGATTTTTTTAAAGTAGTTGACACACATGGAAGTGCAGCAATGCCTTAGATAAACAACTGACACTAGAAGATGAAGGATAGGGTAAAACAAAACATGAAGTCCCTCATCTAGAGATTATATTCTTCTCTCCCATTTTTATTTTTTTTCTGTGCGAAAACAGCTTTTGTCTTGGTATACATAAACACTCACAGAGAGAAGAGTTTTAGTTTTTCTTGGATTGCAAAGTACTAAAGTCAATCATTCTGAAGGACATATTTAGCACACCCATTCATGTATTTTAAATACTCAAAATCCCACAGCTGCCAAAAAATGTAATTTTCCTGACAACTTCCCTTATTGGATGTCTAAAAACACTTCTGATTGATGATTGTTTTTACAGATGTGAAGTCAATTATGCTGGTTAGCCTAAAGCCTGCACATGCTGGCTTCCAGCACATTTCAATGTATGTCGCTGAATCCATGAAGTTGAAGTGAATAAAATGAACTGTTGTTTTAACATAAAAGAATTCCTGTCTGATCTAGGTTAGAAGTGACACTGAAATACATCTAATGTAAAATATAATGCTTATAAGCTATTAAGTGACATAAGGATGGTTATGAGTTGTTTGGGCGAGAACTATGAACATGAACAATTCAGGCATCTTGGCACCATAATCTAGAATATCTAGTATCCATGCTCAAAACACCAAAACACTTACTGCAATAGATACCCCTGGATGGCATAGAATCATTGTGATTTTTATACTGCAGAATTAATATTTTCTGTAATACTGTGTATGATATCTACACAGCCACAAATATACGATATCCACTTTTTCATTGAAGGTAAAGAACAAACAAACCCAAACACGTACACAGTGATTTTCTGCTACAAGGAAAACTTCTCACAGGCCAGTACGATCCGCAAAGGCTACAAGAGCTGCATGAGAACACTCATTGAAAAAAAAAAAAATGAGCCCTTTCTCACCATCCAGCCATGTGCTGGGGATTTTTTCACATTCTGAACCAGTGAATTATAATATATCAAGCATCACAAACCCTCAAATTCCAGCACTCTGTTGGTTAGGGAGCCTATAATCATGCAGAAGAAAATAATACATTTCAACAGGCCCAAGATTTTCCTAGAGTTCATTTCCCCCTTCTTTTACAGTTTTGAAAGAGAAAGGAGCAAAAGGGGGGTTAAATTACCTACTGAAAAATAAAGTGTATTTTGACCTGGTAAAAGCTTTCACATGTGAATGTGAAATAAGCCACCTACCTTGGATTAAACTTTGCTTCTTCCATCATTTTCTTGAAATCCTCCTTGGCCTGCATTATTTTGTTTTTCTTTTCCTTGCGCTCTTCTTCTGCTCTGGTCTTCACATACTGGTCAAATACCTAGAGAAATACCAATAAGACATAAAATGTAGAAATTTGGAGTCATATTATCCCCTATGAGGGAAAGGAAGGCGAAGAGAAAGAAAACTTCATGTGTTTCAAATTGCAGAGTTTGCCTAAATAGTCTGTGGAAGGGTATGCCTGCTTTGGCCTAGCAAACCTGCAGATCTGACCTCATATTAGTGAGGAAATCTCACAATCATGGATGGTCTCTGTATGACCCCCTAGGGCCCGGGCCCAACATTTAGTTCTCCAATTGCAGGACAATTCCAAAGGAAGCCATTTTACCATACCTTCCCAAGTTCTGCTAGTAGATGTACCCCTGTCAGTACTCAAATATCCAAATAACAATACCATTTTCCTTTCATTCATTCTTATATATTTATACACACATACATATACACACACACACACACACACACACTTATTTTGGAAGGAATTACTAATCCATCCTTGTTAGATATCTCTTTACAAGAGAACAGAACTTCTCCTTTCCCCTAACAACTGATACATTTTAAATTAGCATGGGCATCTTGCATAATTCTGAATACTTACACTAAGGGATTAATTACCATTATAATAGAGACCATTCATTTATGCAACACTCACATATGTGCATGTACTGTAGAGATTGGAATAGCTTCTGTAATACACTCAGAATCCATTCCCAATGCATGTATGGGAAGTGGTGTAATACAGCAGTATTTGTCGTCATATGAACATTTCCCCTCATAACTTGTTTGTTAACCTGAGACTTACTTGGAGGATTTAAATATACTAATACAAAAATAAAGTTTAAACATTTCTGGGTCATACGTTAAGAAAAGGGGCTTATTCCTCTCCTGAAGCTTTTCAATTTTTTTCACTTTTCTTCCTTCATTTGGGGAAAGGATTCCTGAACTGAGTCTGCCTTATAATAAAGCCTGTGCTTGAATTTTTCATTGCTCAGATTTTTAATGTGTTCATTATTCATTCTATTAATATTTTGGTGTGACAATGAAGATGCTCTCTGCTGCACCTGTTTTTTTGGCAGCCTCCTGGCTATATATAACTTTCATTGCAGCAAGAAATAAATCTTACCACCAGAGGAAGTACCAGCTCCTGCTCTTTGTTGAAAATAAAGCATAAAAAAACAAACAAACAAACAAAGACATTTGCAATACAGGTCCTCAAAGGGGAGGTTTTAAACAACTATACTTCCACTCAAAGATTATTTTTAATGATATGTATGTCTTGAAGTTAATTAACCTTTTCTATTACCTGTTTCCTTTCTTTAGGATTGAGAAGCAAGTACCGAGGATCGAAAACTATCTTGTGCAGCTCCTTCTCCCAGGTTGAAAAGGCAGAAACCTTTAAAAAGTAAAAAATAGACTGGATTTTGCCTGGTAATTAAGTTCCCCCAAAGATACAAAGGTTGCGTATTTTGCTTGAAATCTACAGGACATCTGTTAAAAAGAAGACATAACCGAAATCCATCCTGAAGTTTTCATCACTAATAGATGACAAGCGGTGGGAGGTTAGCATGGCAAATTTCCACACTAATTGGCTCTGAAAACTTCTACATAATTACACAGAAGTAACACACATCTAATTACTCATTAAAATAACCACTACTGCGTGGCATTTAAAAATCACTACATCAGAAGAGAACCGTCAAGCTTTGCATTTTGATTTCCTATGACTGCTCTGTTCCTTTGCTAAATGTTCTGAGTTTTTAAATTAAAAGTTTCTCATAGACATTTTTTCAATACAAAGATCCGTTTGTCTATCTGTAAGCTGATCTCAACTGAGCATTTTTGGAATAACCCTAAAATGCCACTGCTGTGGATCAAAACAAAAGATGTACAGGCATCACTTCAAATTTGGAACCTCTTCTCTTTTGCATATAAACATTGCTACCATTCTAGGAAGCCAATGCATCTATAAAAGTCAACTGGTATTGAACAAGCCTCTAACTCAGTTTAATTAAAAAAGAAATGGCTAGTTTTCAATGTTAGGAGAATAGTCTAAGGAAAGATGAGGCAAAAGTTTTTCTCCTTTCATGTTGTGATCATGGGAAGATTTTAAAAGAACGAACAGGAATGAGGTGCTCAACTCCCACTGATTTTCAATGGGTACTGGGTGCCTGATATGACTTCTGTGCCTCTGAAAAATCTCCACCTACCTACCTATGTTTTGACCTGTCAATATACTACACACTTTTTTAAATAGAAAAGTCTTCGGGTCAGGGAATTATCCCCTTCTCTTTCCTGTACATCAGCTGAAACTTGAAAACTAACATTGGAAAATTAAATATATAACAAAATCGTGCTAATTCACACTGATTGTGGCTTAAAGAATCAGGAGATATGAAAGGAAAAGATAATGCATCACAGAATATTTGGTTCACTTATATTGACAACTTAGTTCAGTTTTAATTATTTAGGATAACTGTGATGATTTTAGTAATCACAGCCCTGTCTCGTGTTCAATCTTTCCTCAGAAGTGGGATGAGACTGCTTTTGCATGTATGAGAATTATTAGGCTTGCAAATTAGCAAAGTAAGAATTAACAAGGTTCTACTTGATTGTCAAAAGGATAGTTCCTCTGACCCCTCTTTCTAGCAGCATATCCTTGAACTGTTTCATTCGAGCCTCCAGAGGGACAATGGCCCTCTCACGTGCAGCTTTAATTTCAGCTTCCATGGCAGCCTCCTTGTCTGAATCAATGTCTTTGTTGTCATCTTTCCTGTAAAAATGGAACATACAGTATCCTCTTAGAAGTGATGTTAACACTGCAATTAAGATATTGAACTGCATCACAAATAGAACAGAAATTTTAGATCGTTCCAGCAATACAGGCTTGTACAAACCATTGCAAGATGTTTGTCAAAGACTGAAACATCAGAGTGAATAAACACAAGCAAGGCATTCAGATTTTAAGTATTATCAAGCAAATCACAAAAGAAAATGTAAAATCACTAAAAAGAAAAGTAGGTTTAATTCATCTTTTGTTTTATACTCTATTTACATTCTACCTCTTTGTTAAAAACACCAGGCTCTGTTTATTGAGTTAAAAAGGACATGATTGAGCAAGTTTATAACATTTATAATGTAGATCAAATTGAGTTTAAGGGGGGAACTGCCAAAAAAAAAAAAAAAAAACCCACCACCACATAATCCGCTTTGTTAAGACATTTTTCAAAAATACACTGCTCCTCTAGGGATATTTACTGAGACATTCTTGGTTCCCAGAAGTATTATTCTAAATTCTCACAGTCATAACCAGGATCTACCTCATGATTACATCAAATGACACAAAATACCAAGATGGGAGTAGTTATACTTGTAACAAGGCATATAGCTCTAGGAGCAATAAAATTTGCCCTGATTTTCTGTAAACCAAACAAAGCAAAACCAATCACTCATGATGTTATAGCACAGTCAAAACAGCCTTTTTATAGAAAAACTCCAGCTCAGAAATCCATACTACTCTCTTTTTTGGGCAACAAAAACTTGTGCAAACAGAGTGAACACAAGCTGGGCAAATGAGTGGCATATGCCAATACCACAGAACTGTATAATGTAAAGACAGCTCAAAATGCTCCTGAGGGAGATCAGGCTATCACAGATAGCTTCTATCACAAACACACATTTATTATTTATGACTTCCACAGAAGATGGAATTCTCTCTCAACATGAATTCTATCCAGCTCTAAAACCCTCAAACTAAGTAACATTAGCAAGAAAGGTAGCAGAAATCTAAAGTAATCTTGTTCAGTTATACCAGGGCAATGCCATTGCCTTCAACAGGGTTGCATGAGTGCTGCTGAGACCAGGACAGAGCCTTCTATATCTAGACTAAGTCCATATAAGAGTTTTCAAGATTAACTTACTTTCGCTTCTTTGTTTTAATAGGCTCATCATCATTTGTTTCCTCTGCTGATTCATGATCTTCTTTAACTGTAAGATAAGTTTCATTAACAGTCTTCTAGGTGAAGTAAAGAAAAGTTCACAACTTATGCCTGAAGCCTCTTGCATACCATATAAAGCTGCCTGATCACAATTTTAACCCATTATTTTGAAGGAAATTAGATGCCATTCTTCATTCAGTTTTAGAGAAATATCATCGGAGCTTGATAGTTTTTGTCACTATGGCGTTATGCTTAAGTCTCCATCTTGAATTGTCCCTATAAATCAGATTGTTATAGCAAGTGCCAACACCCTAGTTTTGTAATATTAGCCACAAAACAATGCTCTTCCATATTCTATTTTCCATTCATTCAACAGAAGGGATTAGTTCTTATGAAATCTATTCTCTAATTATGTTTAAAATCCCTTTCCCATTACAAGATTTAAGAACTCTATTTTCATTTGTGTTTTATACACTTGCATGCAGAAAACAGAACCGAACCATAAATATACAAACTCAAAATGCTGAGCTCACTCATTTTAGTAAAATTAAGTAATCAAACGATCATCCCTAAACCCAACAGAGAAGCCCAGGGGACTTTGTATGGGCCCACTTTCCTCTCCCAATGGATCTGACTGTAAGACTGGGATGCAATTTAGTATAAGTTGGAAGAAAACACAACATCAGCAGTTATCAAACAGTGGGTCACCACTCCACTTCATTGGGTTCACCAGGACAGAAAGCTGCAAGCAGGAACTCCCCAAGCCCCCAGCCTGGCTGAAGCTCCGAGCCCTCTGCCCTGAGTGGGGCTGAAGGTAGAAGGTCACAATTTTTTCTAGTGGGGAGGGGGTTAATGATTTTTTTCTTTTAAGTCCATATGGGTCGCCAGCATAAAAAGTTTGAGAAACACTGCACTCCATGATTTGTGGTCAGTTTTGTATTTTAAAGGAATTAAACATCTACCTCACATTTCCAAAACAAATTGAGGCTAAAATGTGCCTTTGTAAATAAATGCTTCATGGAGCCCATTTATATCTTCTAATTGCAAAGTAATATTTTGCACTACTGTCTTTAGAATTAAATCTCCCTTATCGCTCCCCACCCAAAAATAGCCTTTCCCTCCTAAATGCGAAAGTCTATCATTCTTGGATGATTTATTAGAAATTATGCCCAAAATAGTCTTACTTCAGTAGCTTCTTAATGAAAACAATGCTGCCCAACCGCCAGAAATAAATACAATTTCTGATCACTGAAGAATTTTATTTCAGTCGTTAATTTAATTCCCTTCTTTCAATGCTCCAGTATTTTACTGTCTTATCTTTGTGATTAGATCTTTTGTCTGCTTTTTGTTGGCCTGAAAATCTATTCCTGTTTCCTATAATTTTTTTTAACCATTTCTACCTTTCTTCTCAATAAAGATGTCTGTTCCTTTAGTCGATTTTCTTACATATTTTCTTTTATCAGACATAACATTTCTCTTGTCATTAACATCCCCTTTATTCTCTTGGACCTTTTTCCTAAGCACTTTATATATCTGCAATTTTTACTATCCCAATCAGCTTTTTAACTTAGTTGTCTCAGTTTTCATAATTACACCTCATTTTTCAAAGTCGGCTGACAGTTCTCACTTATTTTTTATGCTCATTTTGAAAATAAACACAAAATGGAGCTTGTGTGAAAAGTTGTTCATTGTCTCTCTATTAATCCTATGAAGGTGGTGATGGGGAGAATGGGGACCGATAATGATGATTTTCCTCTTACTTTGTTTCTTTCCTTCTTCCATTCCTTTTTTGTGAGGAGGTTCCTGAATAATTTTGTCCACATCAGCTCTTCCAATTAAGTCCTCTGGCCGGTCCCACATAGAGAGACGAGTGGTTGGGTTGTAGAAAAAAACCCGCTCATCACCAGTCCATACCACACACCTAAGAATTTTGAAACAGAGAATGCACATGCAACAAGTTTAATTTTATCTATATTCATTTTTTATGCCTGCTTTATATCACCCATGAGAATTGAAAATATGAAGTCACCCAGAAAAAAAGACAATGCTTTCTAATTTGACCTGCAAAGAATTTAGATTTCTAATCTATTCCAGCTATTCACTATCCACTTTACAGAAACAGAGGAAAACAAACAGATGCTAAATGAATGATACTGCAGTTCAACAGGTTAAAAAACCCCACACACTCACTAATCACCAGTAGAAAACTTTCTCTGGCAAGTGGCCTAAAACTTTCAGTTTCTGCAGAATATAAGTTTTTGTTAAAAAACCCAGCTTTATAATGTTGCAAAACTAACCTTCCGAATGAGAAACTACACAGTACCATCCTACTCACTCAGCAATAGAGCTGTGATTCTGCATTTGATACTATGTTTTCTCAACCAGCAAAGAGTAAAACTGAAAATATTAAAGTGTCACTGCTACTGATCAGAACCCTGTGGGGGAAGTAAAACTGACTGGATCCTAGTCAATTTTCATTCTGCAGCTGCTGCTTCATAAAACTGTATGCAGCATTAGAGAAGCATGAGGAAATATCCACAGGATTCTCTCTTGCTGCCACAGGCAATAAGAAGGAACTGAGACATGCTTGGGCCTACTCTTCTCTTTATCTCCTTGGACACCTGGGGGGTAGGTGTGGCCTCAAAAGACACTGATAGCTAAAATAATCTGATCTCCCATGCACTGGGTGCATGTGCACCAAAAATGGAATCCTGTCGACAACCACTTGAAATAGAAAATGTTAAAAAAAAAAAAAAAAATCCACCAAGCAGAGGTACAGAGGTTTTCCCCCCCAGATTTTTTAATCTGTATTGTATATATCCACCATATATTTTTATCCTATCAGGAAGCCCCTTTGGAATACTTGTGTATACATTTCTTGTAAATGGCAGACAGATCCTTCCAAGTACCCATGCTTTTCTTTCTTGCAATAGGTTCAATGATCTTCTATTTCACAGCATGATTACTTTCATATTAGCACACTGACCATCAACAATGCCAAACTGAAGGGCTCCAATGTGGTTGACAGATATACATCCAAATGTCAAACGATATTTCCAGAATTCCTATTAACATTAAGATTTACAGAGATTTGTCCTTCACAGTCCTATTTTTGCTTCCAGAGATTCGGCTTCATTTCCCTCAATTTAGAGATCTTGCAATAATACTGTTAATATTACTTTGAAGTCTGAAGTATATTTCATTTTAGAATTTCAAACAACTTTACAAATCTTAAGCTCCATTCCCCTTGTAAGGCACATACAGTATTGGAACCATTTAACAGACAGGTAAGAGGAAAGCAAATTATCTAATTGGCTCTAGGAAACAGAGTCAGTGAAAGAGCCAGGAAAGAATTCAGGAGTCCTGACTCCCAGTCTCCTGTTCCAACAATGAAGCAACACTCCTCACCAACAAGATATCTGCTGCAACATACTACAGGGAAAGGAACTGGAATACCAAAGGTGTGCACTGGGAGTTAGCTACATACCATGGGGTTCCAGGAATAGGAGTAGTTGCAACTGGTTTTGCTTTCTGAGCTGCTTTTTCTTCTTCAGTCATTTCTTCCTCTTTTGGCTCCTAGAAGGGAAAAAAATAAAGGTTGTAAGAGTCGGCCATGTTCTCTGTTCAGCTATTTCATTTATAGCCAATTGACAGTAATGTGGAATCAAATTTATTTATTTATTTAAAATAATGTTAAATCAACAGCCTCAATTATATTCACAGAGTTTAAGGCACGAAGAATCTATTAGATCACCTAGTCTGACCTCTTATATATCACAGGCCACTAATTTTCACCCAGTTCCCCATATATTGAGCCCAATAACTTGTCTTTGACTAACACAGAACTTTTGTTTCGCTAAAACATGTCTTACAGAAAGACATTCAGTCTTGATCTGAAGACGTCAAGAGATGGAGAATCCACCACTTCCCTTGGTAGTTTGTTCCAGTGGTTAATCACCCTTACTGTTAAAAATTTGTGCCTAATTTCAAATGTCAATTTGTCTGGCTGCAGCTTCCAGCCACCAGTTCTTTATCTGCTAGATTCAAGAGCACTTTAGTACCTGGTACTTTCTTCCTGTGAAGGTGCTTAAACACTAACCAAGTCACCTCTTAATCTTCTCAATAAGCTAAAAAGGATTGCGCTCTAAAGTCTCTCACTGCAAGTCATTTTCTCCAGCCCTCGAATCATTTTTGTGGCTGTTCTGCACCCTCTTCAGTTTTTCAACATCTTTTTTAAGATGTGGACACCAGAATCAAACAGTAATCCTTTATCATTCTCAATAATGCTACATGTTGATATAAATATCATCTCCCTACTCCCCTGTCTATACAACCAAGGATCGCATTAGCCCTTTTTGCCATAGCATCACACTGGGAGCTAGCTACACTGAGTTACTGTCCACTATGACCCCTAAAACCTTTTCAGAGTCACCCCTTCACAGGATAGTCCACCATTCTGTAGATATGGCCTGTGTCTTTGTTTCTAGTTGTGTATGTTTGCATTTGACTGTATTAAAACACATTTTGTTTGGATTTCTTGGTGACCTGGGCCCATTCAGATTGGTCCATATGATCATTATCTACTATTCTGCCAATCTGTGTCATCTGCAAATTTTATCAGCAGTGATTTTATATTTGCTTCCAGATCACTGATTAAAATGCTAAGTAGTGTCAGGCAAAGTACCAAGCCCTTTGGAACCTCATCAGAATCACCACAATTGACTGATGATTCCCCACTGATGACTACTTTTTGAGATCTGTCAGCTAGTTCTTAATCCATTTAACATGCTCTATTGATATATTGTGCTAATTATTTTAATCAGAATGTAATGCAGTACTAAAGACACAATGTGAGTGAAGCAATATCTTTTATTGGACTAACTTCTGTTGGTGAAAGAGACAAGCTTTCATGCTCCTCAGGTCTCTCTAATGTCCTGGGACCAAAAGCTACAACAAGGCAGTACTAAGTCAAACATCTTACAAAAGTAAGTATACTACTTCTTTGAAGTTTATCAGCCAAACTTGTAATACCTCAGAGAATAAAATCAGGTTTGATTGGCATTAATTATATTCCTGTCCTTTAATTCTTTATTATGTTCCCTATCAGTTTTTCCATTATTTTGCTTGGGACTGATGTCAGGCTAACTGACCTGTTTCCTAGGTCATCCCACTTGCCCTTTTGGAATAATGGCACAACAGTAGTACTCTTTTAGAATCATCTAGAACTTCCACAGTATTTCGAGATTTATTAATAATTAAAACAAGCAGGTGAGAGATCTCCCCAGCCAACTTTTTTAGGAGTCTTTGGAGTAAATTATCCAGGCCTGCTGATTTAAGAATGTTTATTCCTAAGAGAAGTCATCTAACATCCTCTTCAATTACTAATGGACTGGAAAGTACTTCACCCTCAATTGATATGACTACATCTTGCTTCTTTCTAAATAAAGAACAGAAATATTTATTGAACACATCTGCCTTTCCTGCATCATTAACAATTTTACCATCTCCATCTAGTAATGGGCCTATAATATTGCTAGAATTTCTTTTGTACCTAATAGGTTTAAAAAACCCTCTTTCTTAGTATCTTATTAGTTTTCATCTGTCTTCTCAAATGTAACCATGTTTTGATTATTATGCTACACGCTTTAGTTTCTATTTAAGTCAAGACCCAGATTCAGGAAAGCCCTTAAGCCACATGCTTAACATTGATTTCAATAGAATTTAAATATACTTAAACACTTGCCTGAACTGGGATGTTTCCCCGAATCAGGGCCTAAATGAAGAGATTATGGTGAGATGTGTTTTTAAACACTGTAACTTAATTACATAACAAAAAAAACTGTACACAAGAAAAAGTTTTAGTTTGGTTACTGTAATTTAAGGGAAACAAATGTACTTTACTTTTGCAGAGGTTCTCTATGATGTGACTTTCTGACAAACTAAACTTATTGGTTGTATTGTATACAGGAAGTTTTCCTTTTGTCTCAAAATTATGAAAATAAAGAAAATACACAAACATGCATCTCTTTCAATATTTCAGACATCCTGATATCCAGGGCAAACTGAGTTGCTGAATACATCAAGCAAACTGAGTTGCTGAATACATCAAGAGAAATGACTTTTTATAAATCAGAATGTATTTAGAGGTAAGACTATTTTAATTTTCAAATTCTTACTGACTTACCACCTAATTCATCTCTCTATATTTCTCTTTTTAAAGTTTTTTTAAATTAAAAAAAAAAATCACTAAATGTCATGACAAAAAAAAATACTATTTTCATATCACCCCCAATAATCTATGAACTCAAATTACTAACTAATCTCTTATCAATACCTCTGCATCCACATATATACACAGAAAGATTTGATTTGGTTGCAAGGTCTTTTACCTCTTTTATCAGCAATTTTATAGGCTCTTCTTTGGGTTCCTCTTCTTCTGTTTCCATTGGCAAAGGCTCCTCTGTAGGTTCTTTAATAGGCTCTTTAATCTTCTCTTCTACTTTTTCTATAAGAAAAAGGATTTTATTTTTTTTTAAAGTTTGCCTGCCGTAACTTACAATTTTTACTGAACTCATCAGATTCAGTTTATCAATGTGGTTTTTCAAGTTGTACTTTCTTTTTTTGGCTATTCTCTCTTCAGAGAATTAAGTGTCATCCTCAAAGGGCCAGATTCTCTCCTGTGCCAGGATCTGCTCAACATGGGGGAAAAGGGGAGTCAGTTAGGGTTCCTGATCTCACAGTATCCCAGCCCCAATGTAAGTTAGTCTTCCCTAACTTATGGCAGTTAGTGTATGAATTGCTGTAGTGGACCTTACTCTTCCCCCCCCCCCCCCCCGCGCCTCCCTTTAGCCCTCCGCCAAAAAGGCAGAAGTTCTGCTGGGAGAATTATCAACTTGGCAGCTGAAGCCAAATTCTGGTTGCTCTCTGTTGTTTAGATGTTGTGAAGGAACCGGAATGGGGCAGAGAATCTGACCCAAAGAACAGGCATCCTGGCCATTCACTGTAGAAAATAATTTAAATGGAATCCCTCTAACACCTTGCTACCCATATAACAGCCCTAACAAGATTCAAGTGACACAGTCAACTTTAATTTTTTAAATTGGCTCATTTCTAAAAATTTAAGTTTGATAGAAAACTGAATTTTATTTTATTTTTTAAATTCTGGCCTTTTCAGCAAACAGGAACCTCACAGACAATACAGGGGAAACTGACCAAATACAAGTAATGCTAAACGCACAAAGTAAACAACCTGTAAGAGAATATTCCCCCCCCCACCAACTTCTTTCTTTTATAGGAACTGTAAATGCTGCATGTAAATACAGTAGAGAGAGATGTGATTTTCAGGGTGTGTCCCTGTGACAAGAGCTTCAAATTCAGTCCAGTTTCCTGAAGTGCTCATGCACATTCCTTGTTTAGCAGGATAAATTAGAACTCAGATTCTACATATTTCTTAAAGCAGGCTACATGCAAGGATTCCACAATTGTAATTAAAACTGCCCGTTAGCAGCCTACATGTCTGTTCTTATACTTAGTCCCAACGCCACTAGGAAATATTAGAAGTCAAAAATAAGACAAGGAGGTTACATCAATAGAAACAAGTCATTTGGGAAAAATAGTCAGCTAAGGATGTTAACCATCAAATATTATAATAAAGTGAGGGCTTGAAGTTGCACTAAATTTTAATAAAAGAATATTGTGTGTGATAGAAAGAGTTATTTCTCTAACCCCAATACAGAGACTACTTCTTCACCTAAAATCCAATCAACAAATATTGGGGAAGAGGAAGTTATTTGAATGCTTTGACTTGCACTGCAGGCTGCTCTAGTGGGTCTTATCTGATGCAGAAGGGTTGCTATCAGCAGCACACCATCCTGGCATAGACTTCCTTTGCAGGCTGTTGCCTTTTTAACAAACAGCTTGTTGTTTATATACTGTTAGGGCACCCTTATTTTCTGGATTCGTTTTTTGTTCGTTTGTTTTTGATACTATGTCTGGTGACAATAGGTCTCAGAAAGGAGTTCCCTGCAAGATCAGCTGCTGTCTATCTCCTTCCCTTTCATGACATTAAAATTTGGTTAGGGAGTCCATGGGTTTGGGAAGGGAGATGACAAGTCTGCAATTTCTTTGGATGCATTAAGAGCTACAAAATAAATGAGGGTGAGCTAGATACTTTTGCTCCAAAAAAAACTGCAGTTTGTTGAACTTCTCTAGAATAAACTACACATTTATCAAGATTCAAGAGATATTAAAAATTGAGAATGAAAGTTTTAAAATGCACTTTGGAACTTTAAAGAACATTACAGAAGAGGTTGAAATACTAGAAAGCAATTTTAAGCAGACACACATTTGGATACCAAGAATTCTGCACAGGTTCCCGAACCACTAGAGAACATTTTATTATAAGTTTTGATGGAATACTCAAGTGAAGGGTGCAGTCCAGTTTCCGGAATGGACAGCTCTTGCCTAAAAAAGACTGTACAATGCAACTGCAGAGAGACAGCCTTCTGAGCATGGTTCTGCACCTATTACTTTCCTTTAAAATACATTTTATATATTTGGAGGATCTAGAAAATGCTTCTTTATTCAGGGAACCTAATTCAGATGTTCTCTGTCTTAAGGACCTCTTAAATTCAGGAGAAGTAAGCTGAGTTAGTGAGAACTGAATTTTTAACTAGGTCATGGGCAGCAGTCTTAACTAGCATGATTGAGAGTTATTTTAAGCAGGTGTGTTTATGTATATATATAAAAATTCAACCAAGAGGGAAAAGGAAGAACTACCTGTGCCTGACTAGACTGGTGAAGACTAGCAAAAATTTTGTAGATACTAGAATCAGAATGTTTGATGGGATTTTCATTCTCTAGTCTTCTTTTTGGCATTATATTTGGATCACCTTTGGGGGGGGAGGGGACTCCCCCCTCATGGATGTAATTTGGGTTAAATGAATTTGGGGTTATGGAATATAACCTTTTCTTTTTGCTAATTTAATTTTGTCCTATTCATCCCCTCCCCTTTCTCTCCATCCCAAACTCATTTTTCTCAATCTCTAAACTTTGTGCTTTCACAGATTTCCATTCTTCAATGCGTTTATCATTAGGATGTAAAATTACATATAAAACATTTTAAAAACTAAAAAATTCTTTCCACTTTTTGTCCTTCCACAGAGATCTTTTCAAGCATACTAGTATGAGAATACAACTTCTTTCTCCTGGAAAATAAATGCATCATTCATCTAAGTGTTCCATGGTTTGACAGCAATGAACAGCTATTACCATAGCAGAAAACAAATATGTTTTAACTCTAAGACCTATACCCAATTCAAAGTTAGCACATTTTGGAAATCCTAATTAAGGGAGAAGAGGATTAAAGTAATTCTCGTTCACATTTTCCAACAACGTTTATAATGTTAAGTCGTAAAAGTGATCATACCTAGTTGTGGCTGGACTCTAAAATCGAATGCTGTACCTTTCTCTTTTAGTTCTTGGGGTCTTTCCCATGTTGATTCCAAAGTCCTATTGTTATAATAGTAAGTCTTCCCATCTGCTGTTTTGTACTCTGTCCATTCAGAGACTGCTGTTGCTCCAGCCAAAGTAGCAGGTGAAGCGGCAATAGCAACCTGAGGATGGATCATAGGTACAATAGGAGGAGCCATTCCTGGCAAGACACCTACATAAAGGAGCAATAAAAAACAAAACAAAAGAGCGAGTGACAATGAAACATCATTTTGTAACACAAAAGCACCAAAATACTGTTTTACGATAATCAACTAAGCATATAGTTTAATATAACTTTAAAATAAGTTTTTTTCCTAGTTGTAATGTCTTTTAACCTGGGACCAAAAAACCAAACCAAAACAGTACATTATTGAAGAAACAAGTAACTGTTTTTTGTATGAAAACACATTTGTTCCTGAAAATGGCTTATTTTCAAACAATGTACAACCTTGAAATGAAGATTTATTCTAAGACACACATACATCACATACATACTAACATGCAAACAGTCATGTTACTGTACAAATGGAAGTAGAAAAAACACAAATATCCCACACACACAAAACAGAACTAAGAAGTGTGGGCATGAAGAGGTTCACATTTATTGCAGAAATCAATGATTAAAATAATGTGAGTTTGTGTAGTTTTTTTGTACTAAATAGGCTAACACTAATAACTCATTAGAAAAATTGTTTGCTGGCCAATATATTTTCATTTTGACTTTTTTGGTAATAAAAATATATAGATCCACTCATTTGGGGAAAGCAAATAAATAAATAAAAGATAAACAACAACATTCACTACCATGCCAACTTACAGACAAAATGAACTAAGATGGTTTTAAAAATTACCGGTCTTGGTGGTAGCGACTGTCTTTACATACGGGCAGCTGACTATTTGCATCATTGCTACACCTGTAAAATGGATAAGCAAGCATGTTGGAAAGCTGCCATTGTATGTTGGCAATTACTGGGAGTCTGAATAATATGAATTTTCCTGCTACAATTTAAAATGCCATTTTCCAATAGAAAAGACAGATCCCAGGCAGGAATATGTAAATTCTTCTTTGTTCCAACATATTATGAAAAGTGGTGCCAGATCAACTATAAAACTAGTTCTAAGTTACTGCAACATTTACTGTTTTACATTGAACCAGCAGTTTAAAATGTAACATATATTAGGACTTTATAAAACATTTGAGAGAGGATTCAAGGGTTTAAATTCAGTGTGGGGTAGAATCTCACCCCTCGCTATGAGACAACGTTACAGGAGATTGTGCTGAGGGTAGTTTTGCGCATAGCATTTGCCCAGAAGAGGCCAATAGAAGCAGCTACAGAAACTCATGCAGTCACTGTCAGTTTCATTCTGCTCCTACTCCAGCTGGAAAGAAGGCAGGAGCAAGAGTGGAGGTACAATTTTAATCAATTAAGACAAGGGTGAGAGTGGTGGTGGCAGCAGCAGCAGTGAAAGCACAATTTCAACCAGAAAGGAAAGAGGAGGTGATGGTCATTAGGGAAAGGCATTGAAGCTGAAAGAGAAGAGGCAAAGGCATGGCCCACACTAACCCCCCACTTCGAACTAAGGTACGCAAATTCAGCGACGTTAATAACGTAGCTGAATTCGAAGTACCTTAGTTCGAACTTACCGCAGGTCCAGACGCGGCAGGCAGGCTCCCCCGTCGATGCCGCGTACTCCTCTCGCCGAGCTGGAGTACCGGCGTCGACGGCGAGCACTTCCGGGATCGATCCCAGAAGATCAATTGCTTACCGCCGGACCCGGACGTAAGTGTAGACCTACCCATAAAGAAAAAGCTGTGAAGGGGTGAAGAAATATACACAAACAAAGAAGCTGCATTGGTGGGTCAGTGGTAGGAAGTATTAGCTCTGTCACAGTCTGTGGAGCTGCATGGGTTAGGAATGCTGTGAAGACAGAACATTTAGCCTTTGGGAGAGGTAGCACCATGGACTGCTTTCTAGCTCACTGAAGAAATGACACTGGAAGGTATGGAAACTGTGACATCTAATCCCCTTCAGTGAGATGAAAAATCACTAGGAGAGATGAGAGAATAAAAGGGAGGAAAAAAAGGGATTCCAGAAGACAGTTCATTTTAGGGGGAAGGGGTCATGACTGTATAATATTTCTGAGTATCAATCCAGTACTTTCAGACTGCTAACTGAAAAACCCAGAAATATACCCCCAGACCCTAAAATGTGTCAATTCCTACCATATAAAAGAGGTAAGAGGTGGGAATTCCCACAACACAAAATGAAATTAAACCCCTGTATTTATAACCAAAATAAATGTTAATTTTCTTTATCAAAAATCTAATATAGAAAATGCACTAAATATACTACCAATTTATTAAAAAAAAATCTTTTAGAAAAGATCAAATCTCAGTGCTCTTTAGTTTTGAATTCTTTTATTAAAATTTCTAATAACTTTATGTAGTATGAATGAATGAATGAAGATACCGAAGCATTGAATCAAATGGTATTGAATGAAGTGTTTGTCTAGTTTTGTTGGGTTTTTTTATGATACAGCCTTTGAATGAATGCAAAAGTTTTGTTTTGTTAAGGAAGTTACAGTATGTCCTAAAACTAAATCAGGATAAATAATGGTATCTGTCTGATCACTGAAATTGGTTCTACTGCTGCGCAGACAGACTTCTTAGCAACTACAGCCAAAAAAAAAAAAAAAAGCTGTTTCCTCTGACAAATTTTTAAATGTATAGATAGCTTTTCACATATGAATTAAGAGTAAGCGGACCGACCTTAAAATTTAGTATCATAAGATATTAACACAATGGAAGAGTTAATTTAGTATCATGCCACAATATGCTGCAGAACTTTAAATGTCAAGATCACTTGTCAATTGCACTACTCAGCTCTTTTTTAATATGAAGTGATCTCTCTGGATGGCTTCACGTTCATCACTGCCTAACACAAAAGAGCTACACACTTATGCTCAATGTGTCTTTTCAAATTCTGCTAATATTTTAACGGGATCATTTTAGCTTGTTTCTTAAAAACTCATCTCTTCAGGCATTTTATAGTTATGGTGGGAATATTCCAAGGCTTTCTAGAAACATCACAAAAAAAGTACAACCAAGTCAAACCAAATTTAGCTGAATTAAAAACCAAAACAAAACATAGTTTTGTTCCGTAATCAAAGAGAATGTGTATTTAGAACAAAGAAAACAAATTCAAAATGGCATGGAGTCCTCCCAGTTCAATCCAATGTGTTATTTCCCAGTGAAAAGGAAAAATGGGTCAGGTATAAGTCTTCCAGAACTTCAGAAACTATATTGATGTTCTGAGAGAATTTGAAGAAAATGTTCCATCAGATAACCATGTTTTTTTGTTTGTTTTTCACACTTTCCTCTTCTTTTCCAGTGTCGTGTTCAACGTGGGAGTTTCTGTACTGGAAACTTACAAAAAATACAAGTGTCCATTGTTCATGGCCAGTTTCTTGGATATTGAAATTGTTTCCTTATTGTATTGATCATTCAAATGTTGCCTACCTGTTTACACTTAATAGCAGCGGAATATGCATTTTACATGAAAAATATTGGATCCTTCATCTTACACTGATCATTTGCTGGCGGAGGCAGGAACTGAAGTTAAGAGTAGTCAGACTCTTTTCATCCTGATTTAAGCTGCACATTTTAAAACTTAATAATTAGTTATTCTTTTCCCTTAACTCCCCAAAATATGTAAGAATCTACTCCTGAGGGCATTCTGCACCAAAAAAAAAATTATGTGCCAAAAAACTAAAAATTCTGCACACAATATTTTAAAATTTTGCAAATTTTATCTGTCAAATAAACATGGAGGCTCCAACATGGCATTGGGGATCACAGGCCATGGGCTGCACAGAGGCGGGAGATCACTGAGCAGCTACTCCTCCGGACAGAGACTCAGTGGTGAGGCTGCACCTAACCCCGACACAGCGCAAGGACCGGGCCTGTTCCAGAAACACCCCAGGGCCCTGCCCCTCTGTTCCGGATGCACCAGCGTGGGCGGGCAGGCTCAGCAAGGTAGGATCCAAGTGTGGAGGGGCTCAGTGTGGGGGGATCCAGGTGTGGGTTGAGAGGGTTCTGTGTGGGGCAATCTGGGTGTGGGTGGCTCAGTGGGGGATCCGAGTGCGGTGGAATCTGGATGCACAGAGACTTGTTGGGGGGTTCTGGGTGTAACGGTAATGGAACTCCGCAGGAGGGCCCAGGTGAAGGTGGTTGGGGCTCAGCAGGGGTGGGGTCCAGATGCTGGGGGAGGGGGGCTCAGTGGGGTGGGGATCCAGGTGCAGCCGACTGGGGCTCGGTGGGGTGGGGATCCAGGTGCGGGTGGCTTGTTGGGGTGGTCCAGCTACAGGAGAGTGGGGTTTATCAAGGGGGGTTTGGAGTGCGGGGGTGAGGCTGAGCAGGAGGGTCTGGGTATGAGGAGGTCTGGATACTTGGGGGTTGGGCGGATGGGAGAGCAGCTCCCTGTACAGGGATCCCTACCCCTGCAGCTGAGGAGTGATGGGTGAAGGAGCCGGGGGAAGGGGGGATGCAGAGCTTCCTGCAGCTGGGGGAGAAATCTGGCTGTGGGTCTGACCCGGCCCCAGATGCCATGCAGGGAAAGAGGAAGTCCCGTCCTCCCCAGCCTAGCTGGGACAAGCAGCTGAGCCTGGCACAGGGCAGGAGCCACCAGCCGGTCTTCCCCAGTCCTGTCCCCTGTCTCACAATGATTTCTCTCTCTGCCAGCTGCTCACCCAAAACATACTGCTGGAGAGGGCCCCATGACTGCTCTTGTGGCTTCCCTTTGCTTCCCCATCAGAAAGTCAGTTTTCTGCAGGGAAGCAAAGAAATCCACAGGGAACATAAATTCTGCGCATGCGCAGTGGCGCAGAATTCCCCCAGGAGTAAAGAATCAGACCTCTAAATTACTTTCCTAACATTCAGTATCAACCAGACGACTGTCCTCAACCTGGTATAATTTTGTCTTGTTTAAGCTGATGACTTCCCTATAATTTCCTTTTTAAAACGAAATTGTGGTGTTGCATCACTCCTACAGAGTTGATTTTTTCTAATCATGACTCTGAAAAAGACTGGTCATTTGTGGTGGATAATCAGCTGAACATTAGCTCCCAGTGTAATGCTGTGGCCAAAAGTGCTAATGTGATCCTGGGATGCATAAACAGGAGAATCATGAGTAGGAGTAGAGAGGTTATTTTACCTCTTCATTTGACAATGAGTGACTGTTGCTGGAATACTGTGTCCAGTTCTAGTGCCCACAATTCAAGAATGTTGATAAATTGGAAAGGGTTCAGAAAAGAGCTATGAGAATGATTAAAGTATTACAAAACATGCCCTGCAGTGATAGACTCAAGGAGCTCAATCTATTTAAGCTTAACAAAGAGAAAATTAAGGGCTGACTTAATTACGGTCTATAAGTACGTACACAGGGAACAAGTATTTAATAATGGGCTCCTCAATCTGGCAGATATAAGTATAACACAATCCAATGGTTGGAAGTTGAAGCTAAACAAATTCAGACTGAAAATAAGGTGTAAATTTTTAACAGTGACAGTAATTAACCATTGCAACAATTTGCCAAGGGTTGTGGATTCTCCATCATGGACAATTTTGAAGTCACGATTGGATGTTTTTCTAGAAGATATACTGTAGGAATTATTTTGGGAAAGTTCTATGGCATGTGTTATAGAGGAGTCAGACTCACTAGATCACAATGGTCCCCTTCAGCACTTAAAATCTATGAACGTGGACTAAGCTTCAACATGAGCCCCTACAGCTCAAGTCTTTTTGCTCATTTTCCGACACTATGCCTGGTGGCTGCAAGAGATCAGGCTTGGGAACACTTGATATCAGTGTTGAATTGTAATACTTTCTGCTCATGAATATGTATGCAGTGTAGTTGTAGCCGTGACGGTCCCCGGATATTAGAGAGACTCTAGAATATGTAATTCACTTTTAGTCTCCTCTCCAGTTTTATTCCATTTCCTAATGCACGTTTGTGCATAAGATTGAAGCTCTAAATCCAAGTAATGAAGTGACAGCAATGATTACATACCAACCATGAATTCTGCTATATGAAAAAAACATAGTGCTAGAGCATCCTGGCAATAAACTACTTTTACAGTTGATTAACAGTCTCAGAGTCACTTAGAGAATTAATCCAGCTCTTCATTACTTTGTATGGGACTGGAGTATAGACATGATCCCTTAAAAAAAAAATCCATTTATAAAATGCAATTTTCAGTGCATGCTAATTCTAATTTATTTGTATTATCCAAAACAAGTATTTTACATGTTTAAATAACTACTTTCTAATAACTGTATCAGAAAATTAAATATGTAAAAAAAGAGTTTCAAGTGACTATTACTTAAAAAGTCTGTCCACTAAGCCTGAATTATTTCAGAAAACATTCTAAATGGATTTTAGAGTAGCAGCCGTGTTAGTCTGTATCCGCAAAAAGAACAGGAGTACTTGTGGCACCTTAGAGACTAACAAATTAAATGGAGAGGATTTAGGCAATTCCATACACAGTTGACACGAGTGCAAACAAATTGACAACATGGACACATAGTTGACAAGACAACTACAGTTTACCAATTTACCTGGAAGTGGAATAGGCATGCCAGGAAGGGGAACACGAAATGGAGGTACCATTACGGGTGGAAAAGCAGGAATTGTTGCTGTTGGCTGAGGTACTGCATGAGGAACTGCAGGAGGCAACGTCTGTGGGACTTGCTGGGGTACAGTCTGCACAGGTGTAGCAGAAGGAGTGGAGGTTGAAACACTAACTGAAGATGTAGCAACTGAAACACCTGAACTTGTGGTCTGGTCTTGTGTTGTCGGTGCTGATAAAAAAAAATTAAAAAAAAGAAGAAAAGAAAAAAAACTTGTAGTTTTCTTAAATGGTACAACATGTGAACTGTAAATAAGTGAGCTCTTACTAATACTTCCCTACACAAACTATACAGTATTTCATCCCTTACTGACACACACATAAGGAAAAGATGCTCGCTGGAAAGAAAAATCCCTCTCTCCACCCTGTGACATTACATTATTCCAAAAAAAAAGGTCAATTTTTATTTCCCTTGCCCCCTTGTTTGTATAATACAACTAACAAATCTCTAGGACAGTGGCAAAAGTTTCTTTGCTTTGTTTACCAGAGAACTAGTATAACCTGTTTGGGTGATAAGTGAAATTTGAACCTCTGCTCAGATTGAGACAAGTAGGAGGGGAAAGTTGTACAAAACCTTGAATGAAGGAACTAACGCGCAAAGAATATTGTTGTTTAAACAATATAAAGGCAGCAGTTCTGCATGTGCATGTACATGACAACAGTGTGATATTCTTAGATTATGGCCATACAACTGTGATTCAAGTGTGGAGAAATATCTGCACAAAATTTGTATAATCAAGGAAAAGTTTAGAAAAATGCTTTCAGTCATGGGCTGGAAGAATTCTAGTGGCCTTCAGTGCCTCCTAGTGGGTAAATGAATATTAAACATTCAGTTCAACATTTCTTGCAGGATGATTCGAGTTAGCCTTCAACAGGATGCTAATGTTGCATATCAATGTGTGGAGTAAAAGGAGGAAAAATGGCAGCCAATGCGTTTCAAGAATTAAACTTATACTAGGCATCATTTTGATTTATTTTACCCTGGAAAGCAATGTTATAAATTTACAAGATAATACAGTGCAATGATGGAGAAATATCACTTTTCTTGTACTAAGTGATTATGTTTAGATATTAAATTTATGTCATAAAAACAGATTGCAAGGAAATTATTTTCTTCAGTATTTATTAAAGTGATTAACTCACTTTTTCAATAATATAAAGATACTTAATATTTAGTATATATTTAATACTATTCATCTGCAATTCTCAAAGGGTGAGAGAGTTATTCCTGTTTTAAAGGTAGGGAAACTGAGGCATACAGAGATTAAATGATTGCTCAAGGTCACACAATAAATCAATTGCACAGTCAGAATTAGAACCCAGCTCTTCTGACGCCCAATACTTTACAGACTGATTCTGAATGCTGAGAAAATTGATCTTTTAAAACACAAGCTTTAGCACCTGACCACAGGCATCAACATTAACAGTCCTTCCTTAAGAAGGAAGGCAAAATTCATTAGTGCTTGGTGTCAGGAAATTACATTTTTGGCAGCCAAGAGTTAAGTCAACTTCTACATTATTCTATTAAGTTACATAAAAGGGGCCTCAGTATAAAGATATGCCTCAAAAGCAGAGAAAACTACAGTGAGTAAACTATGGATCTCAAAGCTGATATGGAATGGAACCTAAACATTTGTCTGATTCTTGACCATTGTTACATATTTAACAAATGGCTACACAGCCTATAAAATAATGCCCTACACACTACACTTAAATATATCACGAGAATAGGCTAGGTAGTTACCTTCCAGCTTTCTAAATCTAGTGACATAATGACATAATCATGACTCAAGATGAAGAGTCAACTGTAAGATTATTTGCTATGTCTACAATCTAAATATATACATTCTACAAGGTCAGTCCCTTATTCCCTTGGGCTGCTGTGAGCTGGAAACATTGTAGTGGCTCAGTTCATGTGAAGAGCAATAGTTTTCAAAACTACAGTTCATGGATCATTCATCAATAAACCTCAGAACCCTCTCCTGGTTTGTTCTGTCACGCAAACACAAAGGAACTGAAGCACTGGGATGCTCTGCAGGATGAAAAAGCAGAAGTTCTGCTCTACAACGATCAACTCGGCTTGTTCCAGAGGCAGCACTGACATGTCCACCTTCTCAACCAGAAGGGCAGGTTGGATCCTGGAGACAGGTAAGATGGGACACCTTGGTGGAACAACCCCTTCCTCCAAAATAATGTCTGCCCTTTTCTAAATAAAGCATTTGAAGTTTTGTTGGAAGTATATCGATAACCGAACAGATGCTTAATAGTTATTTGAGAACATATGGGTAGCAGCAGCAGCAAAGACAAATACCTAGCAAAGAAGAGGGGCCACATGTCACATTAAGTCTTTACTACAGTATTTCCTCTAAGGTAGCATTTGTTTCCCACTCTCACAAAGCCTAAGAAACCCACAGTAACTCACTGGAAATGGTCTGTGAAATTGAAGTGGCTGTGGTTGTAGTGGAGGTCATGGAGGACTGAGGACTGGATGATGTTGATGGAGACACTGAAGATGCAGGACTACTGGTTGTTGGTGTGGAGGCACCTTGGGCTTGTGCCTGCGCCTGGGCTTGTGCCTGAGCCTGAGCCTGGGCTTGGGCCTGCGCTTGGGCCTGGGCTTGTGCAGCAAGCATTGGTGTCAGTTCTGATTGCTGAATAACCTTTACCCCATCTGGCTTGGTCCATGCAGACTCGCGCGTTCGTGCATTATAGAAATAGACCTATAGAGTAGAAAAGTCATTATCAAACAATAGTATGTTTTCACAATGGAGGGCCTAGTCCCCCATTCTCAAATTATGAGGGCAAAAATTAATATCTCTATGAATACGTATTAATAAAAGGAAACGGCTCTGTTTTGCCTATCTATTCAGCATGACAAAAACAAAGACTCTTACTATACACAATCTGCAGCCTCGATGGCCAAGATCAACACACCACCACCACCAATGCAAACAAGATCATATGTGGTAACATGGTAACAGTCACTCACTATTCCTGATAGCTCCTTGTTGTATTTGGTTCCAGTCTTACCTTGCCATCTGGAGTCTTGTTTTCTACCCATATCTCTTCAGTGGGTGGCATAGTTGGAGTTCCCGGGGCAGTGACAGGTGGCATCCCTGGAGGAAACATCATACCAGGAGGCGGCGGCATGCTACCCATGGGAGGAGGCATGAATGGTGGCCTCTGTGTAAATTCATAGAATAGTAACAATGTCACAGGACTGCCATATACAGTTTGTGTTCATATTCAGAATCACTTGACTGCACAGCCTCAAGCCAGCAAGAAAAGATTTAGCAACAGTGTTCAGAGCTGTTCTAATACAGTCCACTGAAACAATGTTGCAATCTCTGGCCTGTTCTACACTTAAAATTGAGATTGACATAGCATACTCAGGGGTTATGAAAAATCCTCAGCCTTGTGGAAGAATGCTTCCATCCACCTAGCTCCGTTGCTTAGGGAAGTGGAATGCCCCCAGTGACAGAAAATCCCCTTCCATCTACAATACAGGGTTAACAGTGGCAGACCTACAGCATGCAGCCATGCCACTGTAGTGCCCATAGGGTAGCCATGGCCTCAAATAGCAATACCAAGGCAAGGGCCACATCTTATGACAAGTCAAACCATAGCACAGAGAACAGCTTTAACAAATACTTCAAGCCTTGAGGTATAAACTAAATGCAAAGCAGCAAAGAAGTGGCTGTATAAAGAGAAGAGGCATGGGGTGGAATAAGTGATTCCCCCCTCATTGAAGAGAGAAATAAAAAAAATATCCCTACAGGAGATGCAAGTGAAAGAAAACAGGAGAGAGAACGTGCTGAATAACTGTCTTCCAGGCATCAATAGCTAGAAATCATTTGAATTCACTGTAAAGCCACAAGACAATTATACAATGAGATATACAAAGTGGGATATGAGCAGGTGTACCACTGCAGAAGCAGACAATTCATTACAATCCATTATACCTTTTAATTATCTACCTGCTAATGGTTTACTATTAAGACATTAAGGGGAAAGTGTACAAATTCAACAAAGTAGAGATATCAGCTGTGAATATTTTTTTTTTGTAAAGCACTTAACAGATGATCCAGCAGAGGATTAGTTCAACTTAAGTCATTATTACTAAATGTCCAAAGGTAGCAAAAAAATTTTAATTTTAAAATGCTTAATACTAATTGGATACACCCCCAATATAATTCTAAATTCTTATTTCATGCATGCCCCCCATAGTACGTGAACTTTTAACATAGTGACACTCAGACCTCGGTGGTTCAGGAGCCAAACTAGAGATCAACATTACCCAAAAGAGCATCAGTAGTGTGAATTCATTGCTTCATTTACTATACATTCATATTTAAACAGTAATGCAGGGGAAATATTTAGTTTATATATATTCTCACAGAAAAATGACTGACCAGGTATTACTGTTTTTATCAATTGCAATTGGTTAACAACATTATAAAAGCATCCTGATTGGTTAATAATTGAATCACAGTGCTTTAATATCATGTGTTGCAAAGAGCTGCACGAGACACATTAAAGAGCCACTCATGGCTTGCGAGCCTCAATTTGAGTATCACTGTTTTAGCATAATCGCAAAGCAACAACTCTCAGGTTGGTAAGACTGAGCATTTCTTTCTGTTTAAACTATTGACTATTCTAAGTATTCTAAAAAACATATGTATATTCTGATTGTTTTGAAATTTGCTGTGCTAGATAGTGTAAGCAGTTCAAATTTGGGGTCATTTGAGCCAGGGCTCCCCAAAATACAGACCCCCTAAAACACAGCATTTTACAAAATCATCTGGTTAGTCTACTTTTTTTGTGCAAAACTGGACTCAAACTAAGGCTCTGATCCGTCCCAAACTGATCTTAGTCACTCAAGATTTATCTTAGCATGTGCCCCCCGCCCCCCCGGCCCTTTCAGGAAGCAATACTGAAAAAGTTATTGAGGGCAATGTTTGTAACTCTAGTTTGGCACAAGCATCATGGATGCATTTAAACATATATATGCTGCGAGACATGGGACTCTGTAAAAACAGGTCTGCAGGCAGCCTGCTGTGAGAGTGAATAGGTGGCTCAAGATGACATGCTGTCATCACTGGACCTTAGCTGCACCCAGGCACTGAGAGTTTAAGGCCTACCCTAGGCAGTTTTCAGGAAATGCATTTTGTGCAAGTTCCTTGCTCTCTGCCTGCATTTTGCAGGGCTCTTTAGAACATTTCACCCAGAGGTCCAAATTTCTGGTTTAAAAGTGATATTTTAAAAATGCTATGAAATCTACATGTAAACTCTGCTTTTACTTTAAAAGTAATGGCAAGAACTTAAAAACAAGACAGTGAAGATAGTAAGTGGTTAGGATAACGTAATCATGACTCAGTCTTCACCCTTTCCTGAACAATGGAATTTAATGTGATCAAAGGAAAGCATATCCTGTGTCATCTGGGCAAGGGTTCTTGATACACAGCTCCACTAGCATGAGCTGATCATAACTTCTTCTGATTCTTATAACTTTTTTGGTGGAGAGCAAGGGAATATGAAATGTGTGTGTATGAATCAGAGTAGTGCCGGGGGGAGTTGGGAGGGAGTGGGATGAAGGCTCTGCCCCTCAGGGTTGTGCTCTGGCACGGCTACTGAGGAGACAGAACACTCTAGATACCGACCCTTATTTATGTACAAGATCAAACACTATGTCTTTGAAAACCCAGTTGGATGACTTAAAGCTTTGATTAAAAAAAAGGGTTTCCAAAAAAAGTATTTTTTTCTACAATTCCTCAACAAATAAGGGATCATCCTCTGAAACCTTTGCTCTCTGGCAGCTCAGAAGCACGAACAGAACATTACCATAAAGGGTGGGCAGTTGGGCACCTTCCCCTCCAGTGACGTGCTTGGAGGGAAAAGAAGTGGAGTCATCTGCGCACAATCCTCCTCCCTCCCTTACAAATACACCTACAATTCCTTCCCATGACTCCTCCACTAGCCTGAGAATCCAGAACTCCCCACCTTCCCCATGCTACCTCCAGCAGTGGGAAAGGTGCCAGGCTCACCCTCCTAAACACCAGGAAATACACAGTTAAGGTATATGCCATCACCACAACACAATCTTAATTCCATTCTCTCTGAGCAAAACCGTAACACACCCATAACACACATACAAGCACTCTATCCTTGGAGATGCTGCAGAACACTCAGGGAACTGCACCTACAAGCACTGTAGGACAAAGTACATCTCTTTGCTAAGACAAAACTCTGGTTTAAGTCAGGCATAGCAAACACGAGCTAACTACACAGACTGAGCCCACTCCAGAGCAACTAACCCAAATTTGCTAAATATTACAATCCTTTCACTAGACTGGTGGCAATCCACATGACAAGATGACTGTGCACCACTATTGACACACCTCTACAGAACCAGTGTTGAAATTAGGCCTGCTTGATCCCTCAAGGTACATATGCACCTCTTTTCATATCACAGTAACAACTCTTCCAAACTGCTCCAACTAAGCGATCCACCATTCAATATAACCACATCTAACACAAGGAATGCAGCTGGAGTGCATGCAGATAAATGTTGGAATTAAAAACTGTTGATCACAACACAATGGGACAGTCTCCTTTTTATTCTTCACGTCTTATTATAGCACCACCCTTACTAAACCATTTCAAGTGGCTAAGGCCAGCTCCAAGGAGCAGTTATATTGCGGGGGTGGCATGTACCTTAACTTTCATGGTTTTCTGAGGTTTAATTTGTGTTAGCTCTACTCTTCATTACCTGGTTTTCAGAAGTTAGAGTGTAGTTGAACTTGATGATCTGGAAGGACACCAGGCACAACTCTGCACTACTGGAGTTTTTTGTCAATGAACTCATCTTAACTGTGCACATGATTCCATTATGTTTGCCTTTCGGAACAATGTGAAGGATCTTCTATTAGAGGTATTTTTGAACAACATGCAGTGTGATAAAAAAGGATAAGATCAAAACCCAATTAGTTTTAACATTTACTTTTTTCTTTTCCTGCTGTAATCACTTCTGAATGCTGCTGAGTTCTTACCACATCCATCCACATCAAAAACAGAAAACCAAACCCATACACTCTTTACCTGTAGATGTGGAGGCCCCATTGGTGGAGGAATCCCTCCTGGAGGTGGCATTGGAGGCATATTAGGATCAAATGGAGGACGTCCAAAGGGAGGACGAGGTGGTGGAGGTGGACCTCTCATCATGCCGAAAGGTGGAGGTGGGCGCATGAGAGGTGGTGGACCCCTCATGACAGCGTTTGGTGGGGGAGCTGGGCCACGAAATCTCAGTGCTTGCTGCTGAGCCATTCTGTGTGTAAAGCCAGAAGAAAACTATTTGTGTTTGCTGATTAGTTGCAGGATTGATTAATTTGTGTTACAAAAAGTGAAACTAGTAAAAGCAGAAGGACATGACAAATTTTGTCAAGTTTCAATAGATAAAATTAAAAGTACAAGTACTTTAATAGGTTTTCCCCCCTCACAATTTAAATTCATTAGAAGTCTGAATGTGATTTTTTTCACTCATGAAAATGAGTGACCTTTAGATTGAACCATCTTAGTACGGACAGGCACTGTGCAAGCTTCCCTCACACAGCTCTGCCAAAGCACTTCAAACATGACCTGAATCACCGTGTCTATCTATAGTCACATCTTAGGCCTCTCGAGCAATGGCTGCCGATTGTGCCAAGGTTTTTAGTTATTTCATAATGTGAATGAGTGTCCACCAGGGACTTGGATGAGACCATCTGCATCCTTTTCACTTATGACCTAACGGAGGATTTGAACTCTGATCTGCAGTGATGAAAGGCTAATATACTATACCCAATGTGCCACCCAGCCCACTACACAGGCAGCTTAATAAGTGTATATATAGAAAAAAACGTTCACCTTTGCAACCAACAAACGCTCTTCTGATGCTCTCAGGAAAACAATTTTGCCCACCATTTAGTGCCAGTGCAATACCAATGTTGGCATGATGACTCAAAATTGAAAAAAACAAAGGTTATAAGGTGGTGAACGGCAAAACACATGCAACTCAGCACTCAGATTATATAGACTTCTACTTCTGCTGATTTAAGTTTCATATAGCACCTACAGTTTTAGAAACCAGGTGCTGTTTTACATAGGTTTTATAGAGGCAGCCCACTAAGTGGTACATAACTGACCATTGCTACTAACCCTGAGATGCCCAAGAGCAAAACAAAATTAATGTGCTTTGAATGATGCCCCAAAGATCACCAACCTCTAACAGTGATGGAGCACCAAAGGGAGCAAATTCTAAATATAGGGGCACTCTTTACTGAGAAAACTCTTCTGTCAGGCCTGGAAAACATCATCCTAGGAACTGACAATAACAGCATCCCAGCTAATCTTAACAGTGATGAGACAGAAACAAGGCAAATGACAGTCAGAGAGCAAGGTCCCAAACAGCATAGGGATTTATCAGCAACACCATGAATTGTACTGTTAAGACAGAACTATAGTTTTTAGAACACCTATCGCCATAACACCAGGTTATGTGCTCCCAGGAGCCATAATGTTTCCCTAGTCTCTGTTTGCCAGAAGTTGGGAATGGGCAACGGGATGGATCACTTGATGATTACCTGTTCTGTTCATTCCCTCTGAAGCACCTGGCATTGGCCACTGTCAAAAGACAGGATACTGGGCTAGATGAACCTTTGAACAAGTATGGCAGGTTCTTCTGTTCCAATTAAGTAAGGCCAGGAAAGCTACTTTACCACTCATGCTAGCATTAGTTCCTGTCTGTTGTACCGGGCATCAGAGAGCGTTACTTTTATTTCAGATTTCTGTTGTGGTACACCCCAATCAGGATGAGAGTCCCAGCGTGTTGGTTGTATTTCAACCTCCCCCACCAAAGACACCACTTCTGCCCCAAAGGATCGACTGCTTTAGTTCTAGCTTTATACAATTACTAACAAGGGGGCAACTCTGCAGTTTGGGATGCATGGAAGGAGAGCACGAGTCAGAGAAAAATCAAACATGACAGCCACAGCTGCATTTGCCCCTTGAGGCCCTGGACACCGTGCGTCTCGCCAGGGGACACAGCTAGTGGTGTGCTTAGCCTACAGGTAGCATGCTGCAGGGAGCTCAAACGAGTGGCCGGGCCCGGCTGCGCTGGGAGCAGAGAGGGGTCGCCGGGCCCAAGGGGGAAGCACGGAGGGGGTGGGAGGGAAGGATCGGCGGGGAGGAGAGGGCACAGAGGGATGGCGGGGCCCGGGGGAGGGTCTGCGGAGGCAGAGAGGGAAGGAGCTGCCGGACCCAGGGCTCACGGGGAGATTGCCCGGCGCGCCGTGGGGGAGAAGCGGAAGACCCTGCGAAACCACCGCGAGTGAAGGGTGGGTGCGCGGGACCACAAGGCCCTGGGGGAGGAGCCTGCAGCCGCAGGGGTCGGTGGGGGAGGCCCGACGGCCAGGCCGCAGCGCGGGGCGTGTGCAACCCCGCTCTTCTCTGTCCCTGAAGCCCCGCCGGGCTGCGCTACCTGATCTCATTATTGTACCGCTCCGCCGCCGCCGCCCCCGCGTCTCCCTCGCCGCCGCCAGCCCCAGCGCCGCCACCGCCTCCTCGGTCCGCCATCGCCGCCTCACCAGCCCCGCCGAAGCCGCCACCTCCGCCGCCAGGCCGCGCCCCACGTCATTGGCTACCAGGACCGTCGCTCACTACACACATGGGCGGGACCTAACCGGCATTGGCCACCGCGCCCGCCGACTTTGAACGAGGGAAGTAAGGGAAGCTGTGATTGGCTGCGAGAAGCCGTCCCGCTCCCCTCAGTGGCCCAGGCGACCCATGTCACGTGATCCGTGACCCGCGGGGAGACCGGAACTGACCTCACATAAGATGCCAGCCAATCAGAAAAACGGAAAGAAAAATACAGCCAATTCAAAGATAGGGCAAATAGGATACTAACCAATCAAACATCAGAATGAGCTATGTGCCGGCCAATCAAAAAACAAAATGACGTAGCATGCAACCAATCATAAAAGGGGATAGGCTCCAACTCTAACCAATCGGAGACCCTCTGGCAGTAGCGAGCGTGCCAACGAAGCAGGAAACAAAGTTAAGATATTCTAGCGAATCAGGGAACAGAGTTAGGACATTGCCAGCCAATCAGCGAGCGGTATTAGCATTATTGTCTGATTCACAGGCTAAATGCGTGAGTTACTGGCAGGGACGCGCAGGGCAGGTGGTGGAGGCGGGCTGCACCTGCTGCAGGGGGTGATTGCCTCTCGGTGCCCCAGCAAGGAGGGCAGCACCCTGGACTCCTAGAGTCGGGCTGGCTGCCCGGGGAGTTCAAGGTGCTGGGGCTGGCCTATGGAGAAAACCATTGACAGGCTGGCAGCTGCCCCACGGCCTGCCCTAGATGCCAACACTTGGCAGCAGGGGTCATTCTGCTGGAGGGGGGCCCTGACTGGGGAAGCAAAGCTCCCATATACCGAGTGAGTCTCCCCGGCTCCTATGGCAACCAGCTCCCTTTTTGAGGATGGCAGAAGGACAGGGATATCTTTAGTTGATTTCTTATGACTAGATTTCCTGTAGTTGAGGCATAGTGCTTCTGCTGCAATGCCCCTGAGAAGCGAGGGAGAGGATAAGTAACAGCCCCCATCCCACCTTTACAACCCCACATATGCTTGGGATCATAAACTTATTGGCACTTCCATGCTCCCCTTCCTACATTGCCATGTCCAGGAACTAGCGGTATTGGGGGTGCAGCAGCACTCCCTGGCTTGAAGTGGTTTCCATCATATACAGGATTTACATTTTTGTTCAATAGCTTTCAGCACCCCACTATAAGAATTGTTCCAATGCCACTGACCATGTCACGTTTAATTTCATTTGCACACTCTTTGGGGCCAGCTGCCTTTTGGCAAGTACAGTTTGGAGTGCTTGACAAATAAAATCAAGATAAAATAACTCCACCTGCCCAGCAACAATAAATACAAAATACATAAATCAATTTTGTGTGTGTGTGAAAGAGACAGAATATATAGGAGACCGTCCAGCACAGTATATGTTAGAAGAGTATCTGCACAGTAAATTTCAAACTAAGGCTAAACATTGTTCCTGTAAAATTACATTGTATGACAGGTGGGTAACTGTACATACAAGTGGAGTAACTGCAACTTATTTTTGTGTCCAAAACCAGTTTTGATATCCATGATCCCTAACCCTAACCCATGCTATCCACGTTTAAAAAAATTGCCCCTATAGGTCTAAATTCTCATCTCAATTCACTAAGTATAGCTAGCAAGTAAAAATTATAAATATATTGAAATGCAGGATTATCTATCTAAGTGAATGAGAAAGTACCACTTCTTCTTTTAAACAAACAGTCTTTATTAGTTAAGGCCCTCACTTCAGAAGAATGTGTATCCCCTATGTTTGGTTTAGGCCTTAATTATCTGTGCACCATTGGGTTAGCTGAGGTATCTCAAAACTCTTCCTATAGTTTTCTGGTAGTATAAGTGTGTGGGGAAAATCAGCATATGTTATGCACATAAGTAATACCCTGTTTACAGCTTTGGGTATTAGACCCTATTGCTGAGAAAAGAAATGTTTGCCAAAATAGTGGGATTATCTCCCTGCAAGTGCTATGGGATTTTTAATGTGCACATCCCAGACACAGGCAGACAAGAACTGTAGTTACCCGTGCCTCGCCTTTTCCAGTTACATCCCCAACCCTTTCCCCTAAGAGTGTAGCTAATAATTTGAAATTTATACATGAACTAGATGTATTGCATTCAGCTACACACAGTCAAATTAGTAAAATGCTAGCTAGAACTAGCTAGTTAATAATAGGTCTTGCTAAGAACAAAATAACCCTGACAGCTGACATAAGAAATGTTGCCTATGGGAAATGAAAAATTATATGCTATTGCAAATACCACCCACAACTACCCTGTGATGGGTTGGACCCCTTAGGATGCCATCTGATGTGCTAAGATACCACTGAGCCCGCCTATTATGTCAGCCTGGGACCCTTTTTACCTGTCTTGCTGCAGAATGAAACAAGAGATCAGTTCTGGAAAGGCTCAGCTTAAGGGACTTGCCCCAGCACTCAGGTGTCCACCTCCCTTGGAGTGCAGACCCAAAGGTATATTATGAAATCCGCCTCCTCCTTCAAGGTGGAGGAAGGTATGCACAACTTCTTGCCTCCCCCCAGTTAGAAATTACAGAAACTGGGTTTAATAAGAAACCAAACATATTTTATTAACTATAAAAGGCAGATGTTAAGTGGTTAAAGGGGTACAGAACAAACAGAACAAAGTAGATTACTAAACAAATAAAACTAAGCTTGTTTCACTAAAGAAATTGGTTACAAATAGTAATTTCTCACCCTAGATATTGTTACAGGCAGATTACAGAAAGTCTTGAAAGGCAGATGCACTGGCCTCCAGCTTGAAACCTCAGTTATTATTACTCATTAGCTGGACGTCCTTGCAGCTTGGGCTCAATCCTTCTTCTACCCCCATTCAGTTCTTGCTTCCAGATCTTTTTCAGTGTCTCTTAGGGTGGGGAGGCAGAGGAGAACCATGATGATGATGTCACTCCCCTGCCTTATATAGCTCTTGCGTAAGGCGGGAACCCTTTGTCTTCCAGTAGAAAACCACTGGCATTCCAAAAGGGGAGGAGAAGTATCCAGTACCAGGTGACTCGGATCCATGTCTCTGCATGGCTGTGGCAGCCATTGCTCGTAGGCCTGTCTCCAGCATCCACAGGAAGACTAAGGGCTAGTCTACACTGGCAACGTTAAAGCGCTGCCGCGGCAGCATTTTAACGTGGCTTGTGTAGTCCTGGGAGAGCGTGCGCTAAAAAAACACTCCACGAGGGGCATAGCTACCAGCGCTGGAAGCTCGGCTCCCTGCGCTGGTGCACTGTCTACACTGGCTTGTTACAGCGCTGAAACTTGCTGCTCTCAAGGGGGTGTTTTTTCACATCCCTGAGCGAGAAAGTTGCAGTGCTGTAAAGTGCCAGTGTAGACAAGCCCTAAGCCCTTTCACAGTCCGTTGTCTCTGCTACTGGCCAATTAGCCCTGTCTGGCTTTTCCATTGTTGCACCTGAAGGTTTGGGGTGACACCCAAAGTGATACATTTGAAATACAGATACATAGTTAATATTCCTAACTTCAGATACAGAAATGATACAGTCATACCAATTGGATAAACACAGTCAGTAAATCATAACCTTTCCAATGATACCTCACGAGCCATCTTGCATAAAGTATATCTCAGTTATGTCATATTCATATCATAAGCATATTTTCATAAAGAATATGGAGTGAAACGTCACAATATCTATCCTGTATTTGCATTGGGCATGAGCTCAAGTTTGAATACACAGCAAGTGACTGTGCTAAAAGGATCCAACTCATGGCTCTGTAAATGACTAGAGATCCCATAATTGGAGTATGAGATGATTGACATGGAACCAAACTCTCTTCCAATTTTCTACTATATTTTGCTGCAAAAGCTGATTTATAAGATACATTTTTCTCCCATCTTCCCTCAGATCAAAATTCCACCACCCCATTGCTCCTTCTTCTCCAGGCAACTAGTTTCCTGCAGTTTTGGGAACAGAGAGTCCAAAACCCCATTACTATTTCCCAAAGATTTTCAGAATAGCCTTCAAGGAGATTTTTAGATTAGGTTTTTCAAAGCTTTCAATACATTTAACATGTAAAACAAATGTTTAATTAGAGCTGATCTGAGCTGCAAAGATGGGGCTTATTGTTTGTATCACCATAACAACTGGGAGCCCCAGTCAAGGATCCCATCATTCTAGGTGCTGTACAATACTGAACAATCAGGTGGTCCCTGTTCCAAAGAGCCTACATTCAAACTATCCCAAAATTCTGGGATGCGAGGATTAATGCAGACCCATTTCCTGTTTACCATCTGAGTTTTGGTAGTGGAAAAGTTTGTATTTTCCTTTCCATACTGCACCACACTTCCTGTTTGCTTTCTTTGCAATCAGAAACAAGCTGCAATGGTGACCACCATTGGGAGATGCTCTAAAGAAAGAATGTGATGGAGGGGGCAGATTCCTTGGGGAAGGAAGAACTCTGAGACTAGACTCCTTCAATTCTGGCCTATTTGTTTTCTTTTTCATGCAGATTACAGAAATCAAAGATGTCTTGTTACAGGGATGTACAAGGTTCCATACAAACTCTTCTTTGTAATTCTCCTTTCAGTCACTAGGAGATCCCCTTGAACAGCTGTGTGAAAAGCTATCAAGTTTCACTCCATTCAGATGCAGCAAAACTTCACAGATTCCTGGTTATGGTTAATTTTATTTATTTATTATATGCATGTTAGGAATAATAGATATGTTCTTAAAAATAGGTTCACTTATGTGGCACCCTTCATCTGTAGTTCCCAAAGAGCTTTTCAATTAATTAAGCCTCACAATTCCCATGTGAGGTGCACGTCATGATGCCCATTAATATTAAGACCTTCCATTAAAGATATTTTCCAGCCTGTCCCTACATTATTACCATACCCCCAGGCAGACAGCACGGCATCACATCAGGTTCAGATGCTTTTCTGGACAACCACAGATGCTAGAAAACTAATTACAAATATGAAAGTACAAGATATGTGTGTATTGACTGACAAACATGCCCCAGGTCAGGTGTTATCATGTTCTTATGATACATACCCTCTTAAAATTCCCATGGAACAAAAATCAGTATATTAAAGAGGTGCCTGATCCCAAATCCAGCTCATCCAAACAGCTCTGAACTTTGAGTTGGTTTGAAATCTACACTCAGATCCAGATGAGATCATCATTGGCGCAATCATATGCAAAGTCTGTTTCTGATTGATGTACAGTATTATTGTTGGTTTTGTTGGTAGCTGGGTGTTGGTATTGCCATGGTAGGCAGTAATTAATGGACTTTACTCAACTATGGATTAAACTGGCAACTTCTCAAAGGAAAACATTTAATAACAAAGATGCAACATTCCATCCTGGGGCAGAGGCTCTTATGTCACCAGACTCTTTCAATGGAACAACAGCCTTACTGGGTGAGATCTGGTGGTAAAGCAAGGAACAGGACTAGCACTGTACAAACCCTGCAAGGTAATGCTGGACGAAACCCTGCAGGTGCTCTTGAGCAGTCCTCTATGAAAGCCCCCTTCCCCAGTGTTTTCTCTTTTCTACTCCAGCACACTTTGTCTTTGGGATGAGCCTCTCCTATTCTGTGCCATCCTCCTGGGGCCCAATAACCGTTTTTACCATATGCTGAATCTTCAGGGGGTGCTAGATGGCTGCTTCTTTGTTGGGGAAGAAAGGATCATATGGTCTGAGTTACTGCTTCTCCAAGCCATTCTTAAGGGGGCAATCTATGCCTTCATTATAGTATGGCACTGGAACAAGGTAACTGTTGCACCTGCTGTCTCCTTCCCACTCTGCTGAAGTGGTACCAGGCACACCATAGGTGTGTATGGTAGGGCTAGGTATTCAAGAAATTCCCTTTGTGGTTGGTAGGGATTATGGGATATCTATATCACTGGCTCAGTTGGGCCAATTGCTGGGATTGGAGTAAAAGTATTTTTCTCTTTGGCTATTAGGTGGGTCATCTCATTGTCCTTCCATTCCATGAAGACCTTGTATGAATTATAGGCAGTGTCCCAAACAGCTCCACCCTTGAAAATCCTGATGGAGTGGAGAGCAGCTAGTTGGCACCCTTGAACTCCCAGTTGAAACCTGAGACAGTTAACTAGTCACAGAATGATGGTGCCTAAGATAAAATGGAACTAGGGGCGGAAGGGGACAGAGGTGGAGGTGCCTGTGAGAATGGCGGTGGCTGGCAGCCTAGTCTGGATTTTTTTCCAAACCAGGGTTGCTATTGGTGAAAAGACACAGAAACTCACCTTGATTTTGAGTGGGCATTGGCTTCTAAGTCTTTCATGCTGTCCTAGCAAAATGTCTTGGTTCTGTTCCCACTGTGCCATTGACTGATGGTATGACTTTGGAAAACTATCCTCAACTCTCTCTGCTTCATTTTTTTCATCTGTGGAATGGGAAAGGAAATTAGAATGAGAGAATCATTTTTCTATTCACTCATTGTCTAAAAAGAGATCCCAATTTTCTGGAATGTGTGCGCATCCCTCAGAATTATTTGTTGCTTAGTATTTGCAAAAAATCATCCTTCTAGAAAGAGGTTCAATGAGAGTATTTGATACTTGATGTTTGAGCTGTTTTGATCGGACATAGGTCACATGGTTTACTTTCTCTTTTCCGACTGAAACCAATTCTGGCACAAATATTCATGATTACAAATTTCCTTTTCATAAATATTCCTCCAAATTTGCTCAAACTTTGCTGGTTTGTGAACATTTGCAGGAGATTGCACTATTTGCCCAGCCATAGTAGCAATACTGAACTAATTTCCCAGTGGGACTGTGTGAGGCTTAATTAGTGTTTGTAAAGCACTTTGAGATCCTCTATTGAAATATGTGATACAAGGGCAAAGTATTATTTATTGTATTATCTGGAGGTCCTTCTATTATTTTTATGATATGCTGCCTTGGCTATTTACTCCTGATTAATGGTGTGTTTCACTTCATTCAGATAAGCGGTGTATGTGACTGTCAGCATGAAGGCAGCTCACAGTGTTTCTAAAAGCAAGCTCTTATGGTCGCTTTACCACAATGGCATGAATGTAAGATAATAAGGGTCTGACAATGTAAATTCAGAAAACTGCTAGCTGGGAAAAATATATATATATCCCCAACCCTTTGATGTTGCTAATGAATGGGCTCTTTTTAACTTACTCTTCTAGCTGATAATTGTGCTGTAGCTCCTGGGCAAAAATATCAGTAATGTGGGTATGTAGACTGGCCATTGGCATCAAATATTCATAGAGTCACAGATGGGAATCTACAAAGAGTTTGCACAGAAATGGAGTGTATTCCACACGTTCTGTGGTGAGCCTGTCAGAGCATCAAGAAGAACTTTTGATTTGCTTCCACAGCTACATGTTGTTGTTGTTGTTGTTTTAAAGAAAATATAAAAAGAAAGAAAAATGCTTTTGCCAGCTGGCGTTTCAAGCAGAAGTGGGTCAAACAACTCCAAGAAGTTCTGTGGCCTCAGAAAGCAGGCGTTAGCTGTCCTTTGCTATACATCAGAGTGTGGCTAGTTTCAGAGTGGAGGCACAATGTTGGAGGAAGGATGACAGGAAGCCTTCCCTGCTATCCCCAAACTTTATGTCCCCTAGGCAAGGTCTGCATCCTTTGCATTCTCCTGAATGCTGCTCTAGCAGTGTTATCCACTCTGACCTGCAAAGATGGCAGGAATCCATGATGCATCTCCGTTGTTGCTGGGGTGCTGTGGGAGACATTGCACTCTTACCTTAGGGGGATGCTTCCTGTGTTCTGGGTTTCTACCTAGGGAAAAGGCAGTAGTATTTGCAGGAAGCTGCCATCCTGCAGTCAAGTCTATGAACCTGTGAGTTCTGCTCATTTGTAGCCTCACACAGCCCCATGTGGTGGCAGAAATACAGCATTGCAGCTTCTCATGGACTTGAGTGGGGAAAATCTGCAATACTGGTTAGTTGTTGACATGGTTTGTTTGTTGTGTCTCTTGTTTGTCTTTCCACGGGCAATTGATATAGATTGCTCCTCCCTTCTTGATGGCCAGAAGATGCTATAGTGGTAGATTATTTTAATGGCTAAAGCCAAACTCACCAAACTATGGGGGTAAAACTGCATGGAAAGATGAAGGAGCCATTTCAGAGGAAGCCAAAGTGAGGTGGAGCAAAAGGCCTAAAAAGCAAGTCTTCAGACCTTACTAAGGTATTTCAGGTCAGGGATCCTTATCCAGATTGGGACTTTGGAATTATTACTTGAATGGGTGCCACATGATCTTAAGAAGGAGATTCAATCTCCATGTTAAGGGTCTTTAAATAAAAAGATACTGTTTTGATGCATGATGGACTCTGACCTCATCCTCTGGAGACCATAGGAGAGGAAGAATGCTCCAACTTCTCTACATGAAGATGTGTGGGGATGGAGCATTTTTTATTTTAAATCTGTAGCTATGCTGTGAGGTAGGCAATTGGAAGAAACAACCATGGGGCAGGGCATGTTGGTGAAGTCATCTGGAGAGAGGCAGAGGGCAGGGGGTACAACAGGAAAGAAAAGGAGTTTACAAGAAGTGTTCCTAACCTCATCTTGAACATTTTGCTTGTGTAAGTTTATTGTTTGCCAGTCCTGTCTACTTAGAATGTAAGTTTTTCAGGGCAGGACTGTCTTCCTCTGTGTTTGTACAATGCCTAGCATATTGCAGCACAATATACATAATAAACAAAAAGAACAATTCCAGACAGATTTCTGTTCACTGAACTAAGCAAATTTACAGCCCTCCATTTCCATGATATAGTCACAGTGTGTCAAGCTTCAGTGGTTGTAGACTCAGTTCAGGGAGGGGAAGAAGGATGTGTATCAGCCAAGTGTGCATTATCTATTGTTCTTTCATAAAGTGATTTGGCTGAGGTCACACAGGAAGTCAGTGGCAGGATTGGGATAAGAACCCCAGAGTCCTGATGGCTTGCCTTACCCATTTACCTATTGTAATGCAGTAGCCTATGGTTTTGGCAGTGCAGTTCAAATGTTATCCTTCTCCCTGTCTCAATTTCTGCTCTGGAAGGAAGTGGCTTTGCTGCTCTTTGCAAGGCACCGGCATTCTGAGCAAGTTGTGCAAAGAGCAGGTGCCTCATGAGACATGGCCATCAGGATCGCCTGAGGATACAAAGGGCCCAGTTGGCTTTCTGGCTGCCACCAGGTCAGTGGATTGCACCCTGTGACTGAAGCAGTGTGTTTTGGGAATTGGTGCATTGCATGCTGCCTTCTGCAGCAACTAGAGGCAGGCTGAGCCTGAGGCATACCACATTGACTTGGCAGATTTCCTCTTTTAGCCTCATGTTGGCTTGTCAACCTCATCATCCAAAAACAGTTACACAAACAATTTATTAGCATGGTGTCTGGGCCAACTGCCGTCACATTATGAAAGGTTCTCTCAGATTCTTCATTTCACAGTAAATCACATTTTTCTGGAGCAAGTCTGGTTGGTAGAATAAAATCTTGGACATTTGAAATTCTATCAAGTTAAAACCTTATGAGTTCAGAGGCAAATCTTTCTTTCTTTCTTTCTTTCTTTCTTTCTTTCTTTCTTTCTTTCTTTCTTTCTTTCTTTCTTATAAACAAGACATTTAAATCAGTTGAGCCATCTTCACAACACACAAGAGCAAACCCCCTTAGAAGAGTTCCCAAATTCTGGGAATATTATCAAACTTTTCACCAAAAAGTGATTCCCCCACCCCCAACAGACAGTAGATACTATGAATTATGTAAAAAAGTGTGTGACAAATCTAATCTGGATGGATTTGTCAGATCTGGTAAATTCCATCAGTACTGATCTGATACCAAGTACAGATCCAGATTTTGGAGACCCCACCCCCATCTCCTATCTCTAGTAAAGAAAGGTGAGGAATCTCAGGGCATTGAAGAGGACTCCATAATGTTGGGGGGAGTGGGGAAGAGAAGACTTCTTCACATAAATGAATTATGTGTAGAAATCTTCCTTCTCCCCTCTTTGCTCCCACCTATGACAGAACTCACTTCTGACCACCAACCTTTCACCCTCCATTCCCTCTTGGTGCCATTCTCCCCCTCTCTCACTACCCTCCAACCACTTTGGATTCCTGAGATTCTCCAGTCACTGCAGAGAGGAACGTGGTCATGGAAATCAGGGAGGGACTCTGGGCAGAGGTTGGCAGCTGCAGGAGCTACGGTAAGCCATACCTAAAAAGCCACCACCTGATGGCAGGCAGCCATTGTAAGTGTCTTGCTCAGGTTTTAACTTTATACAGTAGTCAGATTTGTACCAATGTGAATCCAGAAGCTTTCCCAGATTTGTGCGCCAAGCAATTACAAATCATCACATTCCTACAGGTTAATTTGGGGATATGTACAAGAGCAGAACTTCTCAACTGGCATGTCACTGCAGCAGGGGGCCCCACCTGGTCATCCCTCATGGACTGAGAAACTAAACTAAAAAAAAAGCTAAATGCCACAGTCACAGGGACCCAGTGAGAACAGGGGGTGGAATTAGCAACTTGCTCTCTCTTGCTGTTGCAGCCTCTCCTTGTCTCGTCTGTGCTTGCCCCTAACCCTCTTACCTGCAGCTTCCCAGTCTTCCCCTCCTTCCTCCACCTATAGCTGTGGTGTGGGAAATTGCCATTCCAATGTCTTGTGTAAACTAGGAGATAAGATGCTTTTTTTCCCCATTCGAGTGAATTCTAACAAGCTAACTGGTAGTTTGACTGGATTGAAAACCTCACTTATCCCCAATGTAGACACAGTTAAACTCCTCTTGGCTGGCCTGCTAAAATCAAACGAACGGTGTTAAACAGAGTGTTAAGTGAAGTGCTCTATCCAGTGGAGCTAGCTCAGTGGAACTAACTTGATTGCAAAACATACATTTTTCCTAGTCTAGACAAGGCCCAAAGGGCTGTGCTGCCAGCGCGGCTTTCATCAGGGCCGGCTCCAGGCACCAGCAAAACAAGCAGGTGCTTGGGGCAGCACATTTCTAGGGGTGGCATTCTGGCACCGGTCATCATAGGCGCCAACTCCAGGGCATGGGGAAAAAGTGCCCCCGTCGCCCCAGCTTGCCACTCCAGCTCGCCTCTGCTCCGCCTCCGCCTGTCCCCCGAGTGTGCTGCCGCCGCCGCTCCACTTCTCTCCCCTCCCTTCCAGGCTTGCTGCACGCGAAACAACTGTTTCGCACAGCAAGGCTAGGAGGGAGGAGAAGCCGAGCGGTGGGCACTCAGGGGAGGTGGTGGTGGTGAAGCGGAAGTGAGCTGGAGTGGGGAGTGGTTCCTCTACCCCCCCATTACTTCCTGCGCCCCCCCACCCTTGCTCACCTCCACTCCGCCTGCTCCCCTGAACGCGCCGCTGCTCCACTTCTCTGCCCTCCCTCGCCTGAGAAGAAGGGGAAGAAGCCGAGCGACGGCGCGCCCGGGGGAGCAGACGGCGCAGAGGTGAGCTAGGGCGGGAGGCTGCGGGGGGCCCGCAGGAAGCAATGGGGGTGGGGGAATGTGGCAGGCCCGGGGGAGGAGGCAGGGCTGGCGATTGGGGAAGAGGTTTGGAAGGGATGGAGTTGGGGCGGGGCCGGGGGCACGAAAAAAAGGGGGGTGGCCAAAATTATTTTTGCTTGGGGAGGCAAAAATCCTAGAGCCGGCCCTGGCTTCCATGCCAGACCACTGTGTCTGCAAGGAGCGCAGAGACACCCCTCCCCCCCCAAAAGGACCTACCGTGCCGCCAGCACTAGACCCCATCCTAGCATCCCTCCTCCTCAGTCCTCACCCACACATCTATGTCTACACTATACTCCTTCTGTTAGGAGTGCACACATGATTGTACTGTCGGTGTGGGACAGTTCCTGAAAGCCAGTAACAGTCAATATTAGCAATGCAGTGTCTGCACTGACATGTGTTGACCTAATTACATCGACCTGACTCTATGTCACTCATGGAGGTGGAGTTATTAAGTTGGCATAGTTCATAGAATATCAGGGTTGGAAGGGATCTCAGGAGATTATCTAGTCCAACCCCCTGCTCAAAGGGAGGACCAATCCCCAGACAGATTTTTGCCCCAGATCCCTAAATGGCCCCCTCAAGGATTAGAACGCACAACCCTGGGTTTAGGAGGTCAATGTTCAAACCACTGAGCTATCCCTTATGTCAGCAGGAGTGAAATTTAAATATAAATACTTCCATAGTTAGGTGGCTGGAAGCTGCCTTGCATCAACCTAAGTCTGTAGTGTAGACCAGGCCTTGGTAAACATCCCCAGCACACCAGTCACCTCCAAAAATTCACCAGATTTACTCCACAAAAGGTAGGGCTGGATAAACCAGTGAGATTCAATAAGAGCCAGCCTGATCTTTCATCTGTACTGAACTTTCTGGAGAGTGGAAAAAGTTTGACTGAAGCTTTTGATTTTAAAGGGACTTTTTTTCTTTTTCTGCTTCTCTGCTATTCCAGTCTCTACCTGGATCTGGAAGCAGATATGCTAACATACTTAGAAAAAAAGCTGTTATCACAGAGCCTGATTTTCATTGCCCTGCAACCTTTTATATCATTTTACACCCACTTTGCATTCATGTCAATTACTACACAAGGGTGCTGGCAATGCAGAATCAGGCCGGTGATGTTTCTTGAACTTAAAGAAACAGGAAGTCCTGGTCATGAGAGAAAGGAAGAGAGAATATGAATATGACATTTTAAGACTCAGTCTGGCAGACTTCAGAGAGTAAGATTATTTAAATAAAGCTTTGGGATGTACATTCCAGTTTTTGGGTGCTTATCTCAATAAAATATGTACCCCAGATATTGTGAAGTTCTCCCACCGCTAAATTAAGACAGAGAAAAAATAATGTAGCTACTTCCTTAGGAATTAGTGGAATTTAGGACTGGCCAAGATCAAGTGTAGAATCAGTTAAAGTTGCCCTGCAAAGGAAAAAAAAACAAGTATGTTTTGTGCCTCCTTTTTTCTTCTCTATGGAAGCTTTTTTCCTTTCAAAATCAAAACAGCTGTTTTCTACTTTTTAAAAAAAATTAGAAATTCAGGCCTTCAGTACCCTGGTTTCCTTAGAAAACTCTATAGATGACTGGAGAACTGGTAGGATTATTATATCAGAAATACCATGCAAGTGAAATGTGATTATCTGTTGAAGGAAGCAATTTTTTTATACTGTTTAAAACTGTGTTTCATTTGTTTATATTAACACACATACAATTAAAATACCCGAGAAGCAGTGGGAAGAAAAGCTGTCTTTGTTAAATATTCAACACTCTCACCTCTTCAGTTAAAGAGTCAGAAAGTTCTGAATCTATATTTGAGGCTTCAAATGATCTCTCCTTGCAGGGGGTGGACTTGCTGATCTAATAAACCTTTCCATCTCTAACTGCTTTGATCCTATGATCTTATTTTTACCAGGCTCTCTCTTCCCCTGGAAAAAAAAAAAGCAGCATTTCTTAAATAATAAAAATAATCAGAATTACTGAGGGAGCTTTTGATGGAACTCTGATAAAAAGACTCTTAGATACTTTAACTTTGATTTTCCTGTTCAGTTTATTTAATTTTTATTCATGCATTTAGCTGAAAACCACTGGTGGTGCAAGAGTTTTGACAGTTCAGAGCATGCCTGCTGGTCTTCTGAGCTGAGTGAGTGATCCACTCTGTCCCTCATGGGTCTCTCCCAATCAAAGGCAGTCCCCAGATCCCAGGCACTGTCTCCTTTCAAGACAGCCCATGTTTACAGAGGGTGACGGGTGGGTGGTGGTAGGTCTCCAGAGAAGACTGGATTCAGAAGTGTCTCCTTTGTTCCTCCAAGGAGCAGTGGAAGGAGTTCAAACTACTCCTTCCTGACTGTGCCCTAGCAGCAAGATGAAACATATTTGTCTCCTGAACTGCAAAGGAAGAGAAGATGAAAAAGGACACAATGAGTCCCTGCCCCTAATTGTCTTCAATCACAACTGCCTGTTCCACCTCTGAAGTGCTCAGCACTATCTGATGGCAGGAGATTAAAACAATTTTTGGACACGATAGTTTAGATCCTCCCCAAACAGTGGGGATGTCTGTCTTCCTATAGGATCTTTCATCCCCTTATTCATCTACTTGTTTCAGGATTGTCTCAATAATTTATTAATTACAGGCTGGCAGATAGTGGCATCTGCAAGGCCTGGTTTCTTTTATATTTTATGTTCAGGGAAGAACTGGCCCTTTTCCAGGAGGAGGCCCTTCACCATTTCCAAACAACTCTTTCACATGGCTTATTTCCCTGCAGGGGCCACTCGCTTAGGGGCTGCCTCCTTTTTGATACAGGATTAAAGTCCTGCAGCGTAATGTTTTGTGTTGTGGCCACAGCCAAACACACATAGTTCATAGTGAATAATTTCTCTGTAAAAATTTTTTTCACTTCACTTTTTTCCCCATGTATTTGTCCACGTGCAGTTTACAATTTTCTGCAATATATTTGTTGTGCAATTTTATTTGCTGAGTTATAATAGCCAACAATTCTTGGTCTGTAGATCATTCAAAAGCCATTCATTGTGAGCATTCTAAATTCAGGCCATTTTAATCAGTATTGTTTCAGCTCCCTGATTGGTGGAATGTGACTTTTTGAAAACAGTGCAATTTAAGGAGTTCAAAATTCACTTTCTGAAGATATTTTCTGCATTCATATATATGTATTCATATAAAACTTGCATTTTCCATGAACACTCTGCCAGTTAACTAGTTTGCTAGACTCATGGCATGCAAATACAAAAGGGGAACAAACACAGACAGCAAACTGACTCTAATGCAAACAAATAGTCACAGAGGTGGGGGCTTGAGGCATTCCCACAAATCTGGATGTGAAGTTAAGTAACGTTTCAGAGGGGTAGCGTTGTTTAAGTAACGTTGTGTCAGCTGCAAATCTCTTTTGAGCACTCCTTTGTACTGTTTGTACATGGATATCTACATTCAGATGAAGATCACGTCTAGGGGGTCAAAATATTTGGGGACCTGAATCCAAATATCAGACTCTTTCCCCATGGAGCTCACTCTAGGTTCCCCTCCAATATCCATCCCCCTGCCTTCTCACAATCCCCCAGCCTGCTCATTGCCTTTGAATGTTTTCTTAGGAGCATGTTCAGTACCCTGAAACACCTCCCTCTGAATACTGAGGTTCATTATTTTCAGGGCTCAATGTCACCTCTTCTTTGGATCTCCTGAGGGTGCTGGATGATTGCTCCCCCATCTTGAGAACTTGGTGGGGCCACCTGGCCAGGCTACTGTCCCTAACCCCAAATAAGATATTCTGGGGTGAGATGGGATGGAAGGTGCTGGTTCCCACTATTCTGCAGGAATGAGAATAGGAAACTGCCCTATTTTTGTGCTACCTCTGCTGCCAGCTGTTCTATATCGTGGACCGGATTCCATAGATGCCCTTGGACCATTGTCATAAAAAACCTTGAGGTTTCATAAAGAATCTGGGTGGTTCTTTGGGTTGCACATCTCTACTCTCCTGTAGGATGTGGAAACCCTACCAAAAATGGGACGGCTCCTTGGAAAATGGGACAGATGCCAATTCTGCCTCTAGGCAAGTGAAACCAAATGGCGGGGGGAGGAAAGGGAGGAAAACAAGTCTTCTAAGAATGAAAATTTAAATAAATGTAAATGTTCGTTTAAGTGAACAGATTTTCTTAGGAAAAAACACAAAGCAAAACCCTGAAAGTTTTCCTCATCAGGGCAGAATTTGGTGTCTTTGGGCCAATCTGCTGTCCATAGAGAGTCCTCCATAACTTTACAAAAATCCTCTTCCCCTCCTCCCTGCTCCTTCTAACTCCTTGAAAGCAGGAAATTTATTTTTTTCTTTCTTCCATCAGACAAAACATTCCCATAGATCTATTATTGTAGGGTTGCTCCCCAGTGGTACGCTCTTCACAGTGCTGCTGATGCTGTTTTTATTTTACAAAAGAAGCATTTGTTTTGGGGGTAAAAAAAATCAAGAGAAATGACACAGACTTTGCAGGCAGACAATTGGTAAGGTGGTTAAAATTTGAATTTTTTGACACTGTCTCTTGAATCTAGTCAGGTTCTTAAAGCTATCTGGATCAAACTCACTTGGACTTCCCCTTCTATTTGTAATCTTGTAGCATTAGTTGTTATTTGCCACATTGGTTTATTTCCTGCTTAAAGAAGAAAGCCTCTTTAGGTTCCTTTGCCATTGATTGTCTAGCACTGGAGTCCATACACGACCCTAAGGGGCAAAGGCCTTTTGTGTAGTTGCTAATCACAAACCTTTCCCCAGTACCGTGTGGTTCACATTAGCTGCAGTTAGAAGTTCATTTAAAGAGGTTCAGAGACATTAACATCTTGTCTTTTGTTTTTTTTAATTTTTTCAGATTTAGAGTTGAAGTTTGATGTTCAATTAAAAATTTTGCCCTGGGCTGGCTGCAGGGCCTTTAGGCTATAGCAGTGGCAGCATCTGCCATGGGAGACCCACAGGTCTTATTTCGGACTGTGGCAATGTTCAGCTGGCATCTGAACACAAGGGCTGAGGGAGGGAGCTTCTGGCTTAAGAAGGGTAACTGAAGTATTTACTTTTCTAACTCTGCTCTCTGGCATTTTGTTGACTTCTGTGTAAACGAGTATCTTCATTTGGGGGTGGGGGGGATTGAAGGGAGGAGGGGATAAAAGACCACTCCAAGGTATTGTGGTCTGCAGATGAGAGTGGGTTAAGTTAAACCAAACCTTAATGATAACATTAAATGAACACAAGTTTGTTCACAAATCTGGGAGGTGCCAACACCTGGTTGGTGTGTGCAAATGTAGGTGTTTACATATGCAAACAGCTGCACCTGCAGATGGCTCTGGAGGAGAGGAGGAAATGCACACACACACACACACAATTTGACGTAACAGTTTGCAACCAAGACTTTGTATTTACTCTAAACTTCATTAGTTGAAATTTGGGGAAGGCGGGGGGAGGGGAATTTGGGCCATTTGTGCACCACAATCAGTTTTTGTCTTGGAATTACCTCCTAAAAAAATGTGTCTTTCCTTTTTGTGCATCAGACTGCATTACATGCCAATCTTTGCCAGGCTGAATGGGTGTTCTCAGACATTCCCGGTGGAACATTCACTACACACTTGCTGTAAATGGCAAGATAAGCAGAGGGGGACCTTGGACTGTAGTTCTGAACTGGATCCATTCTTAAGTGTTTGGGGAATAGAGTTTTTTGTATTTTATTTACATAGGACAATAATTAGTTTAATGCTGAACAGTTTGACTCTAGCTAATTGCATTTTATGATGATAGTTATAGTATCAAAATGGAGGAAAAACTCTATGGTGACTGAACAAATCCCTAAGCAATCCTATACAGGGATTAGTCTGGATAGAGCCCTTAGGGCCAGGAATCGCTGAGTAATAATTGTCTCTCTAACACTGTATGATCTTGGGCAACCCACTTAACCATCCTTACTTCCTATTCTCCCACCTCTAAAATGGAATAACCACACTTGTCTACCTGAGAGGCTTGTGAGGACTGATACTTAATATCCTTTGAAAATAAAGCATCCTACATCTTTTTATCCTCTGCTGCTCCAAGAACCAGGCATATGGGCTCAAGTGCAATAATCGCAAGAAAGTCGTTTGGGGATCATCACATTTTTGACATTTCACTCCCACCAGATTGACATGTTTTTAAACATCTTTAATAAAAAAAGTCAAGATTTGCATTTTGTATTTGAAAACTGATGGTTAGTATAGAAATTATAAATGAGTCCCTGTCCTCATTTCCTGATTGGGAGTAGGTCATGGGAGCGGCTTAGTCATGACAGGTGAGGCAGCTGCTGCTGCCAGGTAGGTTGCAAGGAGATAGCCTAATACAGGACAAGGTAAAATTCCTCTCGTGTATTAGTGCCTTTAATCTGCTGGTGTTGGTGCTAGGTTGGAGTGTGCTCTCCCCTTAACCTGCTGTTTCCCCACACATGAGATTCTGAGACCAGTGGTTTGGTTTGACCCATTATAGAGCTAGGGGCCAGACACAGAATCTGATCTGGGTTCCAGGTACTGCCCCTATCAAAATTTGAGGGTACTTGCATCAGGCTCTTACATCGTTTGGTGATCAGCATGAGTGTGTGCGGCATTTTGATGCAGGCCCATCTTGTTCTGATGTGGCATGCACCCTAATGGATGTTGAGATGACATTATGGGGAAATCCTTCTGTTAAACCATCATAATAATGTTTAGCAGGGCTATAGTGAGGGTTAATGAATTAGTGTTTGTAAAGCACTACACTAGTAGACATATCTGAAGAAAATACTATCTACACACTGCTTAGAAGAACCTTTTCATTATTAAGTCATTTTTTTCTCCCAAAGACACCTCACCCTATTGAAGAGGTTCCCTGACATTGTAATCAGTACATGAAGGGCCTGAACCATTCTGTTTCAACTCTGGTTGTGAACTCCCCCCCGAAATTTGGGATAGGGTCCTGTGACAGGGTGTGCATACCACACTCTAGGCAGGAAAGGGTTAATCCCACACTATGGGTGGCAGAAGTCCCGCCCCTTAGACCAGACGGGGCATGCTCCAAATGCTGCACTAGTATAAAGGAGAGAAGCCCAGCTCATTCTGGGCTGACCACTGGGGACAAATGATGCTTGGAGGAGGCTCCAGTCCTGGGATCCACTTCAGCCTCTGATTGCAGGAACCAGAGAGCCTGAGGTCCAGACTGGAGACTGGTTGCCCACAGCCAGTCAACAGGAGTCGGAGTCCCAACCAGCTACCCGTACAAAGGAGCTTGGAAATCCTGACGACGAATGGACCCCGGCTTCAGGACTCAGAGTAGGAAGTGGCCCGGGGCTGTGTAGTGAGTGGTACCATGCACCCGAAGACAGTCAGCATGTTGCGATAGGATCCCCTCTGACAGGGCAGTGACCACACTCACCAATGACAGGACCCTGGGCCAGGATGTTCTAGAGAGAGAGGGGCCAGGTCCCCCTACCAGCCCTGCTGCCGCTCACCCCTGGGTGGCAGCCAACTTCTTCATCTCTGGCCATTGGGCCACACAGCCCTGACCCCAAGGGTAGCTGTGTTGAATCTGACCACTGTGCCTTATCGCGGTGAGGTCTGAAACAGTTGGGTAGACGGTGACCGTGGGTGTCAGCACCCCCGTCACCTGCTGCAACAGGGGACGGGATGTGCATACAGCGCTACAAGTCCATTTCTGAAATGCACCAAGACAATTTGGAACTGGTTCTCTGAAAGGAATTCCATTATTTCTGAGCTCACTATATGCCACTTCCACTGCACATAGAGATTGTTTGCTCTGTTCATAAATATATACTTTGTATTTCTATACGCTGGGGTCCGTAATTCTCTCTGTGAATGCCCCTAACACCCCTGAATCCTGTCAGGAGATGTGCATACCCATCAAGCTGAGACTCTGCCCCAGTTTGTGGAATACACGTTGGCTGAGCTCTGGTCTGACAGGCATCTTCACGCTATTCCTCCTCACCAGTGGATATAAATGTCATAACAGAGATCAGCCATCATGTAGTATACGTACTTTTCTTTTGTCCTTCTATTGTTCTGCAGGACTGAGACCGCTTTAAATGACAGTTGTGGCAAATTGCAAGTGCTGGGAGTGTATGTGGGGAACAGATGGTTCTGAATATTGTTAAACTTTTAATAACATGAGTCCTCATGCTATCAATTCAGTTGTCACACAAGAGGGTGTATTGAAGGAGCACTCTCAGGGCTAGAAGCCCCAAGGTCTCGTCTACCTTATTTTCCTATAATTATATGAAAAAAATCCAGGCTGTTCCTTAGATGCTTTGATGCTCTTTTATAAAATCCCAGCAATCCAGCCATATAAATTTCCCTGCAATAACAAAACAGTTTGTTCTTAGTCTATAATCTTAGCTGTCTCCTTTAAGGCCCCCTCTCTCAGGGTTGGCAAGGTCCTAGCTACCTGGATCCTCTTTTTCCAGCATCTCTCTTCCTCTCTGCTTCCAGGATACACTTGTTCTCTCTCTCTCTCTCACCACCTATTCCCCTGAGATCTATTTGTTTCTCCTTTCCCTCAGGGGAGCATGTTCCTTTATGTATCTCTTTTTCTTTCTGCTTTTTAGGTCCCAAGCTCCTGCCAGCTCTCTCCCATTTCTCATTCTGGCCTGCTTTTCCTCTTTACTCAGGGCATTTTCTCTTACTGAAATAAAAGGGGGAGCTCTCCTCACCATAGTGACCAAGGATGAGGGGGCACTCTCCCTCTCTGTTAAGCTGAGGAGAAGGTGGTGTGCCCTTTACTTTACCTCTGGATATGGATCACTCCCATTGAAATCAATGGGCTTTACTCCTAGCCTGCAGAAGGGTAGAATCAGGACACCCTTTTCTTCTTTCCCATCTCCTCTTTGGCTCCACCTCAGAACTGGCCCACAAACCACCTGATGTGCCACTTAAAAATTTCATAGATCATTTATACAAAAAAAAGTACCAGCCTGCTTTTAGAACTTTTCAGTTCATTGTACAATGCCAGCATGGACCACCTGGTGGGATAGCATTTTCTTGGCTCGCCATGCTGCAATAATGAAACAGTCCCTTGTTTTGAAAGGGATGCCTGCTGAATGAAATCCATAGCTAAATACCTGCAAACACTGAGGCCAGAACCTGTACCACAGTGGGCTGTAAAATATCTAGCCCTCTTATTTTATTCATCTGAGTTCAAAAAGGCCAATATGCTCATCCAAGGATCCACTTACTGATTAACTTGGTTGAGATGTCCTGAACACAAGAAGAGCAAAGACACCCAGATAAATGAGCAAGTTTCCCTACACATTTCTATGTGACTTGGCAGACACGTGGGCATTGAGCTTTAATGGAGCAGCTCCCCAGGAAAGGAGTAGGTGTATCATATGGTGCTGGTGTCCTCTCCATTGACTCCCATATACTGTACCTCCCTGCTCAACACTCAAAACTGAACCCTACTTGCTTTACGTACATAACTGGTGCCACTCAAGTCAATGGGAATTGCACACATGAATAAGGCAAACAAGATTTGTCCCCAAGTCATTTTTTGCAGGGTCAATCCAAAAATATGAAGGGTGTAAATACCGAATAGGGCAAGCAAAAAGAGGGGGTATAATTATGAGCCAACTATTAGCTACAATTATGAGGGTATGAAGGTGTCAACTATGAGTAGGAGATGAAATTAAGCAAAGGAAATTTTAGGTTGAGTATCAGGAAAAGCTTCCTAACAGCATGATCTATGAGACTCTTGAATCATCTCCCAGAGGAAGTGATGGAAGCTCCAGCACTTAAGTCATCAGTGGACAAATAAATGGGTGTGGGATGATCCTGCAGTGGCAGAAGGACAGGGCAGATGATCTAATAGGCTCTGTAAATACTGTGGGTCAGATTTAGCCCCAGTCCAACTCCAAAGAAGTGGAGTTCTGCCCATGTACATCATGATCTTCTAACTAAGGGAAGAAGAAGCATGAGGGATTTGATCCTACAGAGCACAGGTGTGGAGTGTTCATGACTTAACATAAAAAGCGGTAAGCAAGGACAGGGCAAGCAGGGGACCTGACCTGATCCTGCCCCAGTGTGAGTGGAGCTGTAAGGCCACCCAGCTACTGCTGCCTGATAGCAGGACTAAAGCCAAAGAGGTGAGTGTGCAGCTCAGCACCTCATTAAATGCTGGGATCTCACTTAAACCCATATCTGTTCAGACACACCTACCCCTTATTCTGAAACTGTTGGAAGGAAGGGAGCAGATGTACAAGGAGCTTGACACTCCTCCTCAGCGTGGAGGACTATGGCTAGGGTTGACCTTGCTTGTGGCCATATGATGCCTCCACTCAACCTTGCAAACCCTGCTGTGCACTGCACCAGGACTAGTAACTGGATCAAAGCCCTGGTGGGAGCGGGATGCTCACAGATGACAGATATGTGATAGTTGGCTAATCCTTAATATAGACGGATGGAGTGTGGATTGGATATAGGCAAAGGAAACGTGTGGACAATCAATAAACTAATAATACATTAATACAAGATACCAGAAGCCTTTCCAGTATGATTCTACAATATTATTATTATACAGCAGTTCCTTTACAAGAATTATAGTATGCAGACCATTCCAGGCCTTCCTTTAAAACCTCCTGAAAAATTACAAGCACCTTTAAATAGCATCGAACACCCAGTAACAGTGATAATACACTGCTTCTGAGACCAAACGCCTTAGCTAAAACGAACACTATTTAGCTATTGTCACTGAATTCTGTGGGAGTTTTGGAAAACTTCCACCTACTTGAAAAACGGTCACAATCTGACATTAATAGAACAAGACCATTAAAAAGCTTTATGGTATTCTGTTCTCCTAGTTCTGGTCCCTCTTTCCCTTTGTTGCTGCTGGCATTTTATGAATTATTGATGTGTCTAGGTGCTTCTGCTCTCCCATTTCCTCTGTAGTGCCGTTCCTTATGCCTGCATCACATCCTTCCTCTGAGCAAAGGACCGCACAGCATAGTACCCAGATCAGTATAATTAGCACCTTTCACAGAGCTGCCGTGTCAGGATTGCTTCCATTCACTGACACAGCTCCTGCAGCCTGCATCACTTTGTTACAAAGTTGTGTGTGTGTGTGTGTACACATATTGCTGCAAAGCCAGCACAACTTACTTCCCCAAGAAGGATTTCAGCCTTCTGCAAAAGTCAGTTCAATCTTCCCCCAATGCTTACCTCAGGGATGGGTGAACCTGGTGAGATTTGTGGCTTCGTTTTCCTAGCAAATTTGAAGATGTGCAAAACTGAGTTTGTGAACCTTTCATTACCATGATCATTTAAAGCCACATTTGTTTTTCATGGATGAATATTTCTTTCCCTACATTTCTCTAGTTAGAGGGAGGCTTCTGCAATGTGTTAGAAGTATAATCAGCCCCCAAAACCTTGGCTGACACAAGTGGTTACCCTGTATATCCAGTACAAAGGCTATATTTAGTGTTTCATTAGTATGTCTCGGCTCCTGTTTCACACTGTGTGTATTGGTCTTCATTCTCTCATCCGGTTTTAATCCTCAATTGTCACAAGATTATTTCTCTCCCTTTCCCTCTCTGCTGCATTTCTTACAGTTCCTCCTAAGTACAATGCAAAACCCAAGGATGTTTGAATTCAGGTTGAATTTTTGAACCCACTGTGTTTGAGCGGGTTTGAAATTTGATAAAATAAGATTGTAAATCCCTAATTTAAATTATTCTGAGTCAATATTCACATTACACTGGCATCCAGAGGTCCCAGTCAAGACCAGTCCCAGTTGTGCTAGATGCTGTACAAATACAGAAGTCAACATGGCTCCTGCCCCCAAAGAACTTACCATCCAAAGCCAAATATTTCCATGAGCATTGGTGGGCAGAACCCTACACCCTTGGAGACTCCCATTGAAGTCAGTGGGGCCGTGCAGGATTCCACCTCCATGGATCTCATTGCAAGACTGGGCCACTAATATGATGACTGACATAGGGGGAGAGGGCAATACCAAAATATGGACACTTGTAGTAGACACAGATTCATTCCATTTATTTTTGTAATGACATAAATAAATAAGTTGATTCAGTGATCAGGACACTTGGATTCTTTTCCCGGTTCTACCACAGACTTGCTGTGTGACGCTGGGCAAATCATTGCACCTCTGGGTGTTTCTGTTTTACACTCCTACCCTTTATCTGTTTAGATTGCAAGCTCTTCAAGGCAGGGACTGCCTCTTTCTGTGCATTTGCACAGAGTGTAGTCCAGTGGGGCCATGGTCTCAGCTGGCACCGTAGTACTGGGAACTGTGCCTTTAAGGGTTAAGCCTCCCAGACAGAGAATAAGGGCAGGGGGCTGTGAAGCTCTTGTTGTTATGCACAGCAGTTGGAATTGGACGCCGAATAAAGCAGATCTCTGACAAGCCCCTTAAGCACTGAGTCATCCCTGAATACCACAGAAGCCACAATAAAATTAATAATAACCTTTCCCCAAATATTGGGGGGTTAAGCTGGCTGCCCATAAAGCTTTGGCTGATTTCCTGTAGCCATACCAGCCAAGTGATCTTGAGTTAGGGTTCGAGATGTGAAGGAAGAGAGGATGGTAGCCTTAGACATCACTTTAGGGATGGTGACCAAGGCATAAGAGGGAGGTAGGATGATACAGTTCAAAGCAACTGCACCTGTATCTCCCCTCCGTGGCCCAGCAAGGGCACCCACTCTCAGGCTTCCAGCTCCCTAGCCGTTGCCTCTCTTGGGTGGAGACTCGCGTCTCTCTCTATTCTGATGGGGTGTTTTCAGGCTGAGCAGTTCCCTGCCATCACTGTGTTATTTCCCTGCAAAAGACAGGCTGCCTAAGCAGGTCTGCTTTGCTTCTCTCCTCAGAGATGTGTAATTGTGCCAGTTATTGCACTGTGTAATTGTGCCAGTTATAAGGAACATCACAGTTCTAAGCAAGCACATTTTATACTTAAGGCAAAAGCACTACAGAGAAGCATATTAAAAACAATAAAAAGAACCTGCATGCAGGGTAATAAGCTTCCCAGAGATCACACCAACTCTGCCATGGGCTCTGGCAGGAGCAGACCTTCAAAACCCAACAGGAGTTGCCATGTGGTTTCAAGATCACCGCACTCTTTGCTCAGACCAAGAACCACTCATGACTCTGTGAATCACTCGTTTATCCAGTCTGGTTCTTTGAAGAGACTGTGTATAAGGAATCAGCCAACACGGTGGGTCTCTGCTCAAAGTGCAGCTTCAAATGGATGGATTCAAGGTGGACATTTGCATTTCCCTCACTCTCCAAATATTGGCTAGGAAATCCACTTCACACGTATGTGTCCCCAATAGTCCTTTGAAGTGCCTAATATCATCTAGAGATTACATTCATTGTGTCCTTCCTCCAAAAGAAGTTTCATACAATCCCACAATAGTATATAAACATTTGCATTTTCAGTACAATGGACTCACAAAATATGTGAAATTAGTTGAATAAAGTTTAACTTCATTCCACAGGGTTTGTCCAGGACCTTGCAGGACCGTCACAGATAGTCCAGTGGTTAGGGCACTAGCTTTTTTTTTTTTCCAGAGAAATCTGCGTTCAATTCCCCACTTGCTTAGAAAAGGCAGAGAATGAAAGTGCTGGACTTGGTTCTGGTCCAACAATGCTTTTATGTAAACTTGGAAGGATTAGATTTTTAAATTGGTAAATGTGGGTAAATGTTGTTTTCACCGTACATGCACAAACTGACAAAAAAATATTTCTATCAATAGCAACTGAAATTTACAGATAGGCACAGTATGAAAAATGCTGCTTGAAAATGACTTCAGTGGTGCTGCTCAGGATTTACACCAGTATAACTGAGAACAAGAAGCAGACCTGCTGCCCAAAGCACTAAAATGGTGACTTAAGGACAGAGTCTCAGCACTGGCTTTGAATTCCCCTTCTGATACCAGTGTACGTTGGGACCATATGGGCTTGGGGGTATTTTTATTGTTAATATTTAATTCCGTTTTTTTGTTTTATACACTTATATTCCATGGAGTAGTTGGAGGGGGGAAAATCTTCCATAGAATGTTATACAACGTGTATTTGTTGGAGGACCGGGGGGCCAGACTAAAACGGCTGCATGAAGCTCGAGCTCTGAGAGGATGGCAGAGTTATTTGCCTCCATTGACCCCCAAAATGTACTAAACTCCCCCCTCAACAAACAAACAGGGTTGCAGAATATGGATTATCCAAAAAGAGCTGGACATTTAAAAAGAATAGCTGTCTAGGAGGAGCGTTTCCAGCTCTTAACGTGGCGAGATCTCTCAGACTCATAATGGACACGTGGCAGCCAAATCAGGTAGAAATGCCAGGATTGAAGAAAATCAAATGGCTACCAAGGTAGACATCTGGGAGTTGATCTCTGAGTTTAAGGCCCTGAAAGCTGATCTAAAGACCAAGTTTCTGGCAGTAAAGAAGGAAGTTATTGACTTGGAAGAGCGAGTCTGTGTTAGGGTTAGCCTAAGGAGAGAGATGGAGATAGACCTGCAGAGCTCCATGGCACAGAAAGAGGAAAGACAGAGATGCAACCTAAATTGGATGATACAGGGGGGAAAAGCAAGAAGGAACAACATCAGAATTAAGGGACTGCCTGAAAACACTGAAGAAGAAAAAAAAAACAATCTGGTATGTAAAAACTTTAATTGCAGAGCTGTTAAATCTGAGCTGTCTGGAAGAGGTGAAAGTAGAGAGAGCACATTTGATGGCGCTCCCCCCATCTGGCCCTAATAATAGTAGACCCAGAGATCTAATTGTGAAATTTCATCATTATCAGCAGAAAGATTTAATTATGAAAAAAGCCAGAGAGCATTCAGAGCTCACATCAAAGGCAACAGGCTACAATTTTTCCATGACCTCACTGACCTAGCCTTAAAATAAGAAAATATATGAGGGAAATTACAGCAGCACTCAGGAGGGGAGATATCCTTTACGGATGAGGATTCCTATTTAAACTCTCATTCAGTTCTAAAATAAGTATTATGCATTAAGAGACTTTAAACAAGACAAAATATATACTCCAGTTACTTGGGACAGAACTCCCAACCTCAGCCATACAAGAGGATACTCCAGAGGTAGAAACCAAGGATAAAATGCTGGAAAAATCCTGGCAAATGGTGGTTCCCAAGAAAAGGAGAATAGGAAAAGACAACAGACTCTTGAGAACATACTGACAATAACAGAAGTGAAGCTGAACTAAAGGACTCAGATACCTGAGAAGTAACAAAGATTATCCAGAAGGTTCTTCCTGGACTCGCTTCCTGGGAGTCATCAAGAATGAAAAGTTGTGCAGTAACTACCTTCATGTTAGAAAAAGAAAGAAAACAGTGTGATGGTTTTTTTAATTGGAATTATTATAATTTTGTGATAGCTGTGTTGTGGCAGGGTGGGGTAAACCCCTTGAATACCCTGCTAAAATACTGGCTAAGCCCTGCTTTTTGGTAAGGAGGCAAAGTGCAGGGGCTCGGGCAGCCAGCAGAGGGCCCAGCTGCAGGCCCTAATGAGGGCTGACTCACAGCAATGACTTGAGTTAAATGCCAGCAGCTGGGCTGAGTAAAGGAGGGCTATAAAAGCCCTGAGGAAAGCTGAGTCAGGAGGCTAGCCTGGGAGGAGACAGGAGAGCTATATTGCTGTCTCTCCACTTAAGGAAGGGTGTCTCAGGGGCCAGCAGACTCTTGGGAGGGTCTAAATGTGGATAACTGTTGGGGGAACAAAGTGGGGTTGCACTGTAAATGAAGACAAGGGTGAAGCACTGAAGAAGGTGTGAAGACTATTTATTTAACCAGCCCGCACAGGCACAAGAGGGTGGACCCTGTGGCAGGGACAATAAGGGGGGAGTGGGTAGGAGTGGTCCCATAGATGGAGGAGATTGGAGAAAACAGAGAGGGGATGGGGAGGAGCCATTATGAGGTCAGTGTAAAGTCCCTTCATGTAACTCAAAGAATCAGATAGTAATCTGTCCCCAAGGGTGAGGATTAAGCTCCCATTGATGGAAAATGTCTCTCCTTTGGACTGCAAGAGAAGCAGCCCAAGTGTTTATGAGGCACTTGGGGGTTTAGATTTCAGCAAAGCACAATCATCTGGGGACTGACTTATGTTATTTTGGTATTTTATTTTTGGATTTAAACTAAGGGGAAGGCAAGAGAGGGGAGGAAACTGGGAAGCAGTGAGGAAATTATTACAAGAAATAGAAACCAAACCATATTCAGGCACACAACTCTGAATACACTGTAATTAGAAACAAGAGAGACATTGGCCACACAAGGGTTCATGAAATCACACAGCTAAAGAATCACAATAATTTCAAGTTTTTCAATAAGCTAAGTAATTATTCTCAATGGCTCTTCCTCTTAAAGTAACATCTTTAAAGTTCAAGCTCTCGGACTGTTGAAGAGAATTGTACCCGGGGGAAAGAGATTACATGTTTTATTCACACCCTCATCAGTTATATACTCAAAAAGATTTAATGTTAATCTTCAAATCCCATACCTAGATTAACCACTGTGCACACTGTGTATTTGCACAGGGACCCCATCTGATGGAGGCCTCTGACCATCAGATTTACATGTGTGGCATTATGACAGAGGTTCAGTGTCCCTCAGTTTTGGCAACCACCCCTCTGTCATGACTGAGGACAGCCAAAGCTGAGTGAGTGGCATTGTGACCTAGTGCACAGGGGTCACAGAACCTTTCAGGCCTAGCCTGGCCACCTCTTTGTCATGACAGGGGATAGGTGGAGGAGACAGCTGGGTCAAATTTGAAGGAAGCTGGGCCCCCCTGATTTCCCTAGTGCACAGGGTCATCAAATTCTTTAATCCAGCACTGCTAAATTCTTAATGAAACAGACAAAGTCTGCAGAAATTGGCACCATTGCATGGTCAGATCATGCACCATTGGAAGTAATATTTGTTAGCCTGGATGGGTCCCTAAGACCACTTTTTTTGGAAAATGACCTGCTTGCTTCTGGAAGACAGAGATTGGTTTGCAGCAATTAAAGAGGACATTGTTCAATATTTTCAAATAAATTATAAAGATTAAAAAGTCATCTTCTCTGGGAGGCAAGTAAAGTAATTTTTAGGGGGTAGTTGAAAATCAGAGCCTCTCAACTGAAGAAAGAGAGCTCAAGAAAAAACAAAACTAGAACAAGAGATAAAAAGGTTATAAGACATGCATAAAAACACAAGTTAAAAAAAGTATATCAACCATTAACTAATATAAGGGGAAATTTTAATATGTTGATAACAGATGCCACTGAAAAAGACCTTTGGTATACAGGGCAGATGTTTTATCAAAAAGGAAATAGAAGTGATAAGCTATTAGCTTGAAAGTTTAAAAGGATTCAAAAGCAACATATTATTCCAACAATTAAAAACAATCAGCTACTTATTGTAAAAATCTCTATACCTCAGATACTCCAAGTTCTGAAATTATTCAAAAATATCTGGAAGTAGGAGGCTTGTCAAAAATAAACAAAATTGATAAAGATACTTAAAGTAAAATAACAGAAGAAGAAAATCTTAGAGGCAATAGCAAGAATGAAAAGTGGTAAAACTCCAGGACCTGATGGCTTTCCAACTGCATTTTACAAGGTATTTAAGGAAGCATTAGTGAGTCCCTTGAGAACTACTTTCAATGCTATTCTGTTAGGGGAAGAACTTCCACAACCTATAAACAAAGTTGGAAAAGACCTTACTTCTGCAGTTCTTATAGGCCCATATCACTGCTGGATCATGACAAAGATTTTAGCAAAAATACTAGCTAACTGATTGCAGTCTGTGCTCTGAGTGTATATAAATCCAGATCAAAATAGATTCATTAAGGAGAGAAAAGTGTCAGACAATATTCAGAGAGTACCTGGAATCATCCACAATGCCAGATCAGAAAAAAGATCCATTTATTTTATCATCATTTGATGCAGAGAACGCTTTTGATGAAACAGAAAGTTCCACTCAATTCTAAATCCTATCCCATATGCACCTTGGGCCCCAGGTCCTTAAACAGATAAATGGTCTCTATACTAGCCCAAAAGTAGCTGTGCAAGTTAATGGAGTTAAATCTCCCCTACTGGAATTATGCAGAAGGACTAGGCAGGATGTCCATTATTGCCTTTACTTTTTGCATTGGCCTTGGAGCCTTTTGTACACAGGATACAGAACAATGACTATCACAGGAATAAAACTTGCAAGAACACAATAGAAAATAGCTATATATGCAGATGATGTGATATTATTTTTATCTAAACCAAATATTTCCCTAAAATTAATATCTAAAGAAATCCATGTCTTTGGGAAAGCCTCTGGATTTAAAGTCAGTAATACCAAATCTGAAATGCTAGCTATAAACTTGCCAGACTCATAGAAGTCATTCCTCCAGAAAACATTTGGGTACAAATAGGCAACAAATCCTGTAAGGTACGTGGAAATTCAAATCTCAAACCTAGGAGAGCTCTGTGATTTAAATGTCAAACCACTACTTCTGCAAATGAAAACAGATCTAGAGTGGTGGGGGAAGTGTAGAATTGTTGGTTGGGAAGAACAGCCACCACCCCAGATAAAACGATGGCAGGAATACAGAGGATGTTGTTAGAATTTACATGGAATAAAAAAAGACCAACAGTGAATGCACATGCTTTGTACAAACCCATTAAACAGGGTGTTTAGCTGTTCCAAATATTCTATGGTATTATCAAGCCAGCTAGCTCAAAAGACCAGTGAACTGGGGTGCTCTAACCCAGCCGAACACTAGGTCTTTAAATCAACAAGAAAATTGTGGCAGTGTAAAGATTGCTAGGCTACCATCCATTCATAAAAACATCATGCCCTCCAGAAATTTATACACATCCTTTAGCATAGGCTACTCTTTGGGTCTAGGATAGAACTAGATATATGTTTTTTCTCCTTCCCAATGACACCCATTGCAAATAATCCATATCTTAACCCAAATCACAAACCAGAGAGCTTCTAAAGATTGGGAAAGCCATGGAATACAAATGGTTGCCCAGCTATTCAGTAAAGAAACTTTTTTAACATATTTAGAGATCAAAACTAACTTCAGCTGGCCCACTCTCCCATGATATCAATTATTTTAAGTTACAGAATTACATTTTTTAACTTTCTAGAAAAGTTTATTTTTATATAGAAAGCTAACTTTAATAGAAGTGATGGCGTTTGGTCAACTAGGGAAGAAAAAAATTATAACTAAGTTGTAGCAATCTTTGCAAACAACTTTCTAACCATAAAAGAAGTTCATATGTGACATGCTGGGAAAAGGATCTGGATAGACAAATTACCCCCAGAGGAATGGATCTGATCTGCAAAAGAGGACCAGCAATCTCAATTGTAGCACAATAAGAGAAAAACCTTCCTACAGCTTCCTAGCGAAAATGGTCACACAAAAAGAAATGAAGAATTCATCTTTCATCTGCTAATAGCTGCAAGGCTACTGGTAGCCTCTCACTGGAAAAATAAAAATAGTCCAACTCTAAAGGAATGGTTCAAAAAAATACAGGAGGTTGTTGTTATGGAAAATGTAAAGCACCAATTACAAACCCAGCACAATAGACTGTGGACAAATAGTTACTTAGATATTTGGTTACCATTTATTCAATATTCAGACAAAGTACATCTGCCTGCAAAAATACTCACCATATCTGTCCAATTTTGGGGGAATATTAACATTTGATAGACGTGCCTGGTCTGTTAAATATGTGTAATCAGAGATTTCACTCAATTAAATAAAATCTCTACAAACAATGCCATGAGTGTTGTAATAATAGTCATTCTGCAGTACGGTTACATCCTGTTAATAGAGAGAGCTGGTGACTGTATTGCTATATAATGTCTCTTTAAACAAAAGCTTACTGTTGTAGTGATTGTTTTGTTTCTGATATTTACATGGCAAGGATTTGTAAACCTGTTAAAATGTCCTAAATAAATAGTAAAAGAAAAAAAGTGCACTTGTTTCCTTAAGAGATCAGAAATGCTCTGTCTCTAAAATTTAATTGGGTTTTAAAAAGCATATCATTTACCCAAGAGTACGGCAGCTCCTGGTCTCTTTTCCCCGATACAGATGCATAACAAGCAGTTTGGGGGATTATTTTTAGTGGGTTTAGTGCTGGAGAGGTACCAGACTGGTGGCTCTGGAGACCAAAGACATCTACTTGCCTACAGAATAGTTAAAGGAGAAACAGCAGCAGTGCCAACTTCCTCCACACCCCACACTGCCCTACAGACACTGTACATCAGAGGTGAACATTTACAATTGCCCAATAACACAGGGTGGGAATGGCTGTCCAACACCATCATAACCCACATGCCTGAAGTAAGGGTAAACAATCATACAGGTCAGGAGTTAAAGGTAATAGGAAAATGTAGGCAGAATCAGACAAGATAAATTGCCAGGGTAAGGCCTGTGATGCCAAGAATCAAAAAAGCAATGAGCTTGAATCCAAATCTTAGCTCTGAACACTCCTGTACTGGCGGGAAGTTCATGGGCATATCTGAATTTTGCAGGATGGGGATTGTTATTTAGACTCTGACAATATATTAAAGTTTTATATTGCTGCCTATCCCTGTAGTATGTGAATGCCTTCCCGGTAAAAGCAATAGCAATAGTGTAATCCCAAGTGGACTTCGTGGCGTATGCTCGTGCCTTCTTTTATGTCTTCCACAGAACTGAGTGCACTATCGGCACTGAACAAAGATAATTAATCATCATCTCTAGTTTTAAGAGACAGAAAGAGAAGTCAGATGGAGACAGGGAGGGAGTTAAAGACACAGTTATGTAATAAAGCAATGAGTGGAGATGGGCTTTTTTTTTTTTTTTTAGATCAGTGACCTTGATCTGTCTAACATTTATTTGTATCCTCCAGACTTTGCAGTGAAACTGGAATAAACTCACCTTTCTGGCTCAATTTCAGGTCTGCCTTTGAAAGACAGGGAATGGCACTGACATGCAATGTCAGCGATCCAGGCCCTCCATTAATTCCTGGGGCAATGATGCTCATGGCCCATTTCATCAGGAACCAACGTGGACGGTAATGTGTTTTCCATGTTAATGCACATGCATGTGGCATCAAACCATCTGCCACGTGGATCCAGCTGGCAGTATGGGACTCACTTACATGTCCAATTTGCATGGGGAAATGGAATAAATGCACATCCTCTCTGCCATAAAGAGCTAGCGCACCTTATTCCATTTACCAGATGGCTGTTTAATGCAGGGCCCCCTCAAGACTGATTTGCCACTGTCCTGAACCTTCTACTCTTGTTCACACCTGTGCAAAGTGGATTTCAAATGCTACCAAATCAGTATTCCCCACCACACCTGTAATACGGCCCCTTTGTGCAGGTGTGAATGACCATGGATGGTGAAAGGCTATGGTCAAACAGTGCCCTAGGTAAGACTGAATCTGGGACTCTTCCCACTAAAGCAATAAAGATATGGGGATATTCATGTACAGCTCTCCTTTTGTGTTGTCTGCAAAAGGGAAGAATCTTTCCTCTAAATCATCACCTTCCTTGAACTGGACAGAGATTCCAACCCTCCCCCATGGCCAATATAGATAGACCCCACCTCCTTCCTGTGTATCCCATAAACACATCTTCCTGGTGCCTAATGTAGAAAATGCCTCTGACAAAGATGCCACCTCCCTTAATTCCAGCAGAGACTCCAGACGTCACCTCCCTTGTACCCCATACAGTATCAGCCTGCCTTTGCACTAGGCAAAGTAGAGGCTTGACTATTAATCTGTCTGTCTCTACTTTTCTAATGGCTCCATCATCCTAGTCTCTTAGCAGTAGATAAAACTAGGAAAGAAAACTCAACCAGAGAAGAACAGCAAATAAAATGAAATAAGACAGTCCCCCTGGGCATCCATTAGGTGTGTGTGTGGGGGGAACAATCACGATTCATGGAAGCAAAGCTGTTTCTCACCCTACCCCTTTGCCTGGCTGCAATGGCCTAACTGCTTACAGCGCTGACCCTGCTATATTTTCATCCTTTGCCTGTGACATTTCAGTATGTATCCAAGTCAGCAAGCACACACAAAGAGCAGAAGAAAGTTCCTAGCACGGCTCTTACATTTGGGCTGGTCTCTGGATGCTGACTGCCAGCCCCTCTCAGTGTGACAGAGGAGAAACAAGTCATCCAGACCACCAGGGACCACATTTGCTGTTGCCTCGTCATTAGCCATCACTCTCACTTTTGAAGCTTGCCAAACAATGACAAATGCCTGACACTGGGGGAATTCAAGTGAGGACATCTTTCGTGTTTTTGTTAACATTGTTTCCTCCCCTGCCTCATGAAGGAGAGGCGGGGGGAGGAGTAAGAAGGAGGGCTGGGCCATGGTAATAAATAGGAAAGGGGAAAAAAAGGGTGGGGGGAGATCAATCAGGAAGAGACAGGTCAGTGAGAAGAAGAGAGTCCTGATGAACAGCCAGCCATTCCAGTGCCTGCCTGGATTCCCAGCACCCACCAGTCCATTGCAAAAGGAACTGTGCTGACATCCCAAATAGACTCTTCTATTTTCAGGGCTTTAGGACTCAGGTGTAAGAATTCAGTCTAGGATGTTTCCTGCTAAATCTGGCCTCAAGCATGTGTGCAGCTTGTTTGCATTTTGTACGGTTCACCAATCTATTGCTCATGAAAGCTTGAGAGCCCTGGTGACAGAGATACTATAATTTAACCATAGACCAGGTACAGCTCAGGAAAAAAAAACAGTACAAACTTCTCCCATCAACAGCCCTCAGTCCTAACCAGAAACGGGAAAAGAACAGTTTCCACAGCTCATTTGGTCCTCAGCTTCTCTGCCCCTCCACTGTACCCCATATACCCTCCCTTGGCTTTAGGGGAAGGACAGACTAGAAACTGGACTGAGACCCCCCAGTGATCTGAAGCTAAGCTTGTGGGCACTATAGAAATGCTTAAGACAGACAGACTGCAGACTCCTGTCATGCTGGCAACTGAACAGCCTTCACATCATAACAGCTTTCAGCCCTAACTGAACTAAACTGGACTTGAACTCCTGCCCAAGTGCTATATAACTCCATACCCCAACACCAGTTCCCTACGGCTAAGCCATAACCATCTAGCTGGTTAGATAATGTAGAGGACAAAAACCAACCAAGCAACAGAAGTTATGATTTTTTTCAGTTGCTTTTATATGTTCCTACTGTATTACTTAAAAAGAGGGTTGTTGGGGTTTTATTTTATTTTTGGAGGGGGAAAAAATTGCAGGCACTTATTCCATGATACGGTAATGTTTATGGACTAATCTGTTTTGGCGTTTGGGAAAGAACAAACCTATTTTGAAACAGCTGAGATATCAAACTTTAAATATCATCTTCTGCTTCAGACCTTGTACATTTTTTTGTCCTTGTTCTCAGAGCTACTGAAGGAATATTTAACATGGCAGTCTTCAACAAAAGAACACGGCAATTTCATCTGGAGAAGACCTGGTAGGCTGAAATCCTGGCCCCTTTGAAGTCAATGGCAAAACTCCACTGACTCCAGTATACCCAGGATTTTACCCATAGTCTGTTCCCCCAATCCCTCAGCCAATGCAGGACAACTATTGACAGTTATTTAAATTATTATACTGTGACATTATCCAGGGGAACTGGAGATGGGACACAGTCTTTCGTCCAGATTGTCAGGTCAAATTCAGCCAAGTTTATATGAAATGAGTTTAGTTATCCTTATGCAGTTCCCTTAGGATGGGCATTGATCTCACAAAAATCCATCACCAAAAATGGTAGTCATCTCAGCAGAGGCCAAATACTGAATATGGCACAGACACTGAACTATTCTCTTGTCTCTAGGGTTAGTTCCTATAATTCAGGGTTGAGGCATATGGGGTAGAGTGTAGGGGAAACCAACACTGCTACTGCTGAGGCTGCACCTCTTCTGTGGATAGACAATATCAGTCTCCAGGTCCATCAATCTGATACCTTTCCTGGGCACAGCAAACATTTCTGAAAAAATATATTATGAAATAGGAAATGCAAGATGCTTCACAGAATAAGAGAATCCTAAGAGCCAATTCTTGAACCTGGGTGGAAAACAAGCATCTGCAAAAATTCACATGCATCTATTCCAGCAACAATGTACATATGCAAAGAGTTGTGCAAATCCTCAGCTTGGACCTGCAGAATTCAGTTTGCACAACCACATGAGTGAAGTTTTTTGCAGTGTGGAGGGTGCAATGCACATTTTTCCAGCGTACCCATTACATTGAAGGGCAGTGGATGCATGTGCATTTTTGTAGGTGTGCCAGGTTTGAACTTTTGCCTCTAGCAGAAAGAACATTGAGTGTCAAATTTAGACTTACTGTAAATAGGTGCAACTCCGTTGATTTCAGTGGGTGTCTCACTCCCTCACACCACATCTGACTATCAGGTTCCTGTGTATGTACAATTGTGTGCCTAATTTTCACACACATTTATTTAGATTATACATGAAAACTGGATATTTATGAATGCAAATGTCCAGTGTGACAAGTAAATGAACATTTATGTTTACAAATACCCAACTGTGTGTGTAATCACAGTAACTGTAGAAATACATTTGAAAATCAAGCCCTGAGCCTATATCACATACAAAGGAGGATGCTGTTTACATGGAGCAAAGAGGACAGGGTATCTATACTGGGTTCAAGGGACATTCACCTCTACCTCGATATAACACTATCCTCGGGAGCCAAAAAATCTTACTGCGTTATAGGTGAAACCGCGTTATATCAAACTTGTTTTGATTCACCGGAGTGCGCAGCCCTGCGCCACCCCCCTCCCCGGAGCACTGCTTTACTGTGTTATATCAGAATTCGTGTTATAACGGGGTAGAGGTGTATAAGCCAGGTGACATCCCAAAAGTATGTCAGGAATTTGTCATTCTGAATCCCATCATGAGTGCCTAGGCACAATGGTATTTTCACTTGGAGGTTCCTTTGCTGTGCAGCCAGTAGTTGCTTAGGTCTTTCACTCTAAAGCATTTCTTGGCTTGTTCTAGTGGGTTTGATTTCTAAGCACATTCTTTTAATGTAGTTTCTGTTGTGTGAATTATACAGTGTATGCAGGCGAGCTCTGTGTACCATTGTCCCACAGGTAACGCTGAAAGAAAATTTCAAACGCCGGAGATGAAAGGGATGTTCTTCTGTCTCCCATAAATACTGCAGTTTCTACTTGTGGCTCTGCTCTCTGTGCATTTGAAAAGCAGGAACATCTACGGTCCGCTTTCTTATCTTTTCTTTTTAGAACATGTAACGCAGGGAAGCCCAAATATATTAGTGTCTTCACAGAATAAGAGTGTCTTATCAGTTTTCACTTGCTTTTTGTGTTTTCATGTGGATCATAGCTTCAGGTGACTCCCAGGGAACAGATGTTTTATTGAAAGCCTGACCCTGAGCATGTGCTGCTGGTACCAGCTTTTTTCTCCCATCTTCCCTCAGCCCCATGATTTACTCCCCCTGCTCTTCAGAAGTGACATCAAGAAGCAATGGTGAGGGCGGCTAAAACCAACTGGAGTAAAAGGATGGGAAGCTGTAAGGAAGTGGTTTTATGTGAGGGACTCAAAAGATAGTTTCAAGCTGGGCCATTCTCAGCTTCTAGCACCTCACCAAGACACAGGACTGTCCTGCGTCCTGTCAATCCAGATCCCTGCAGTACACATCTTGGCAGTGGGGCTAGTGTACAGGAGGCATGTATGGACTTTCAAATCAAGATCAACAGGTGCAGTTATAACATGCGTATGCTCCTGCTGTGCTGCAAAGCACCACTTTTGTGCATGCAAAGTGGGCAATTAGGCATGCAAACAAGCACTTAGACAAAGATCCATTGTGTAAGTGCAAATACTCATTTGCACAGACAAATGCAGAGTTTTACCAGCACCACAGATATAAGGGCATTTTTACAGATGCTCCTACTGTGATCTACTCTGCAGATTTGATCCAGAAGCTATGTCTGCACTGCAATTAGACACCCAGGGCTGGACCATGCCAGTTGACTTCGTCCCACAGGGCCACACAGTCAGATTAATACCTGGGGTAACAATATAGTTATACCAGAGATTGATTTGTCCTGAGATGTTCAGAATAGGACAGTTATTTTTCATGTGTGAATCAGACTTTTCAGCACCTGTCTGACCAGAACTTCTCAACCTGCTGAGCTCTGTACTCTTCAGTACTCAATCTATATCTTTACTAAGCCCAGGTTCTTCCACAGAGTAAGTCAGTCTTTTCCCCCTCCTCCAGAAAAACTGCCATAGCTTTACTGTTACTTCTCAGACATCTCTCATGGCACAGCTGGACAGCATCTGACTCCAGTATCACCAGTGAAATCAAATGGATATATGTCTTGAGCACTGTAATATCATATACAATATCAATTTAAACCTCACACTGAAATGGCTCTAAATCCTTTATTTTCCCTCCTTGTCTAAGCATACAGGGCTCAATTCTTAAATCTGGCACACCGTGCTTGGCAAAGGATCCAATGTGGCTGCACAACACCTTTTCTGTTCCCAGAACTTAGGGGCTACCAGAGCATTTGAACTATTCTAACTTAAGCCAGCTAACAGCAGCCTCTGTGGGTGCACCCAGAACACACACAGTACACTGATGAGCTGTTTCTATGCTCTCCCCACCCACAACCTGAGATTCTCAGATCCCTGCCAGAATGACACAAAAAGGCTGAGGATCTGGCCCCCAAATCTTGCTGTCCAGTACGGTATTCCTTACTCAGGCAACCCTTTCATTAACTTTAATGCCCAAAGGTGTGTTATACACATGTGTAAACGGGGACACATGTAAACTTACAAAACTCTCATGCTGTAGACATAAAGAAGAAAAATTAAAGGGCTTTCTGGAAACCCACCAGCCTTACTGCTCCTTGTACATTTAGTTCACCGAACTCATGCAAGTTTAAAATCCTAGTAAATGCTGACAGTGTGGTTGGCCTTCCCACCCACTCCCTGCTCCTTTCTCTCCAGAACAGAGAGCACCTGCAAGCAAGCACATTCTGAGTTATGTGAAGCCAGACCAAGGCGGGTTCTGTTGAAATTACAAAACACTATACTTTTAAATAGATACTGAATTATTTAGCGCCTTTGCACTGTCCAAATGCTGTGTTCTTTTGGTAGATGATGACTTGGTTTATCTCCCAACTCTTTGTTATGATAGTCAGTAAATGGAGAGATATTGCGCTCCTCAATAATTTATAAATAATAACCCGCATTAAGGATCATGCTCAACCACTGAGTTTGGGTTACAAATCAGGCAGTGAGAGAGATGAAGACCTTTAGCTTACTTCCTGGAGGAAATGCTTGGCTCTGGATTTCTCTCAGGTGCTTAGACTGGAAGGCTTCATGGCCATTTGCTTCTTTATCACCTGGAACACAACAACTGTTTCCGAACATGGATCCACGAGCTATTGGATCAGTTCTCAGTTTTCCAATGGGCACCTCAAGATAATAAAATAATAGTAATATTTATCATTTAGAGCATGTCTACATAGAGAAGCTATTGTGAAATAAGCCAGGCTGTGAAAGAGTGCAATAGCTATTCCACAATAACTCTCCACGTGGACACTTTTAATCCACACTTTATGTGGCTTAGGTTAGCCCACTCTTAGTGCAGAATGAGAGTGTCCACAAGGGGTGCTAGTGTGTAATAGCTATTCCAGGCTATCTTCCTGCATAGACAAGCCCTTAGAAGGCACGAATTTAAGGCAGCATAGATGGTCTAAAGAAGGGGTCCCAGAGCTGGAGTTCAAGCCCTTAGAAGTCTGGAGTTCTAATCCTGGTTCTACCACTGTGCAGCCTTGGACCAGTCACATCAACCCTGTGTGTCAGTTTCCCCATCTGTATGAAGGGGCTTTAGCATTTTCCTACTTCCCAGTGGTGTTGTAGGGACACATTTATTAATGCTGGTCCAATATTTTGAATCTGCAAAGAACTCTATAAGCGCTATGGTTTGTTAATTATTGGCATTATTGTTATTCTTACTTTTGCCTCCTGGAAACACTCTACAAATTTTAATTAATTAACCCTCACAACACCTGGCAGGGAAAGGAGGTAAGTACTTTATTCAGATGAGAGAGAATTCAAAGTATTTGTTTGTTGTAAACTTTGACAATGCACTGAAGCTAACATTGTCCAACTTGGGCCTTAAAGCTAGCCTCCTAAATCCATATGCACTAAATATAAGTGGTCTGATTATGAGCTCTGCTGAGCACCTGCACATCCAGTTCAAGTTAATGGGGAACGACTGGTACTCAGCACCTTTGAAAATCAGGCCACTTTTATTTTAAAGTGTAACTATAGACTTAGAAGGATTAATTTTAGTCACCCAGGTTGGAAAATTTTAGCCCAATAACATTTTTTAATGGTCAGTCTAGATTATGTAGCATTATTGCTGCTTTAAAATGCTTCATTCATTTAAAAAATAGTCAAATCTTTTCATCTCCTTTGGCATATTGCTTCCGCCCCCTATAAAATAGAATATAATTTTATAAGCGCTCTCACACAATATATAGTTCTAAATTTGCTTCACAGAACAAAACCCAAATCTTTGCTTTGCTGAAGGAACAAATTTGTATCTAACACTGTCCAGGTGAAGTAACCCATAGGCCCCAGCTACTGCCGTGAAAGGAGAAATCCACTTCCTTGCTTTCCAATGTAGTTAGCTGGAAATGGCTAGTGAAGGTGCGTGACTGAAATAAATTCCTTTCACTTTATACCAGTGTGGTAGAATATTTCCTGTTTGACTCAGTGCATTTCTGTACAGCTCTCATTGTATCTCTGTGCTGTTTGCTCTGAATGCCCAAATGAAGCCTATGGCAAAATGTACTCAGTATCCCCAGACTGATTAAGTTGAAACAACAGGTGGCATGAAAAGAAAGTCCCATTTTCCCTTGTGTAGCTAACTGTTAAGTTGGTTTTATTAGGAATGAGCTTACATTATTACATTCCCACGACTTGCAATGCTGCATTTTAGGGTCCGCCAGGCTTTCCAGCATAAATCTTCATTTTCAGGCTTAGCAGATCATCGCACCATGATGGTTGCCCTAGAAAAGAGGGATGATAGTTGTTATTATTTGAGAGATGTCCATTGAGGGGTAAATTCTCTGCCCAAGTCCTGCCTGAGTAGCTGTCCTGGGCACTGGTGACTTCCTTCGGCACAGGGAGGCAGAAATCCTCTTCCGAGGGGCTGTGGAGCAGCAATGGATCCAGGCTAAATTGCTAATCTCACCCCAGGCTGGAGTAGCTTCCAGTCTTTGTGCTCCTGCTCCATGGGAAAAGTATCTTGTATGGCCCTCATCACTATAGCAGCTGAGGAAGTAGCTGCGGGATTCACAGGCTCTGCCCCTCCCCCACCCTTTGCATACTCTTATGTTGCACAGTCATGTGCGGGAGCGCATGCAGATCTAAGACCTGGTCCCTTGTTTGGGCTCCCAAAATCTTGCCTCCTCCTGCTGTGCACTTGAACTTCACTGGATCTGGACTTTCTACACCTGTACCTCCAGTGCACTCACAAAATGCTGACTTGTAATTCAGGCTGAGTAAGGCCAAGTTACATCCCCCATCTGTATGAATATGTGGTGGTTTACTACATTACATGCAGGATTTGCAAGGGCAATGGATGTGCTCTGCCTGGTATTTTGGGACCCTGGTTTGAAAATTTGGCCCATTGAGTGTTTCAGTTACACTAGTTTGAAATGTACATTTTTGCAGGTGAGAGCAAAGGCTGGAGGAAAGGGAAAAGAGAATATTTTCAAAACAAGATGAAACAATGGAGCTATGCAGTATGCAAAAAAGCATGGAGATGAGTGGTGCTATGGGACTATTCTAAATTTCAGGTGATGCCATCCCCCTCATTCTACATTCAGGTCACCACAGCACCATACCGCCAGACTCAGATCCCCTTATTCAGCCAGATCAGTCCAATGAAAACAGTTTCAGTATGAAGGGGTTGGGATGGGAGTTTTATTACTTTCCCCAGAAAAGTCAGCTCAGATTCATCATCTAATTTTCAATTTATACCCAGCGATTCCTCTAAGGATACACACTGAGTAAACATCACAGCACTGATTAGAACTAGAACCATTAATGGTCCCAAACCTTTGCTATAGGCATTAATTTACTACTCCTAACCCATACTCAGGTTGGCATAAGGCTAAGGACAAGACTGATAATTTCCTGTTAACCCTAGGAACTCAGTGCCATTGTATTTTAAGCCCAACACCAGAACCGTTTTATTTCTATGCTTGGGCTTAAAACCATTATTTTAATCTGAAGCTGAGCTGTTTGGGCCAACTGCTGTGTGTATTATGATCCCACTCACTGAGACCAATAGTAAGTCTAGTTGATTGAATATTGGATTAGTAGTTGGCACCACTAAATTGGTACCTGTGATCTACTAATCCCAGCTCTGTCATTAACTGGCTGTGTGACCTTGGGAAACCATATACCTATTTGCACCTCAGTTTTTCTGTCCTTTATATAGGGATAATGATTCTTGCTTTCACATTTACAGGCCAAAAATAATGTATTCTAGGGCTGACACAAAAGTTTCAACAGAAAATTTTCATTGACCGAAAATTAGATTTTCAACTAAACAAAAATTTTCAAGGAAAATATCTAATTTCCTACAAATGAAAAAAAATATATTTTTCATCAGAAAACTGAACTTTTTTTTCCCATCAAAATCTACTGACAACTAAAGATTTTGGGGCAAAACCCATTTAAAATTTCCAGATTTTGTTTTAATTAAAAATAGAAATTTTCCATGGGAAAAGAAACTCGACTCAGCTTTAATATATGCATTCATTTATTAATTGAAACCTTTAATTAATTAGAATTAGTTTTGTCCGATGGGTTTTGCCAAGCCTGTCAACATACATAGTCACCACCACATCCCAGGGCTGGTCAGTTCCCTCAGACGGTTGCTGAATCTACAGATTCCAAAATGTCCTCCCTGACAGCATCAAATGAGCTCAGCTAAGCTTGGTAACACTCTAGAGCTTCTCCTGGGCCAAATTCTGGCCTCACTAATGTCACTGTTCATCCAAACCTGGAAATCAGGCTAGAAACTTCATGAAAATCAGCCCAATCATGATATTTTCAGCTGGGCCAGAAATAGAATATGCACTGGTCTATATACAGTTTTTATACCAATGTAGCTATTATGATTAGGGGTGTGATTTTTTTTACTGAAATACACAACCCCTAGTGAGGATGCAGTTATACCAATACAGAGGTGCCTTATTCCAGTATAGCTTATTCCTCTTCCCATACAGGAATAAGTTATACCAGCATAAGTATATTTATATTGGTTTAACTACATCCATCCTAAGGGGGTTGTACCCCTTTAACTGTACTGGTATGGTTAAAGGGGTACGCTTTGTGCGTGCATACAAGTCTTATCCTTTCTTGTATGTGTTCACTTTCAGTCAGGGATGAAACCAGGAAGCACAGAGGCACCCAGGGAAAATGAAAACAAAAGAAAGTTAACTGGATGTTTTCAACCGTCAGAAGAGTTAGTGTTTCAGAAGCAGATTCAGGCTATTTTTGCTTTTCAGATCATTACTCCATCTCTCATTGGGTCTGCAGAACTGCCTGGCATAAAGTATAAATGTCACGCGGGCTGGGGAGGTGTTCAGCACTTTCTGCTGTACACCAGCTTCCCTCGGGTATATCCCTGACAGGTGTAACACAGAGAGGCAGCCATCCTCCCAAGCACACAGCCCCTGCATTATGCATCTCTGTGTTGCTAGGTTTGGTCTTGTAGAGTTTTTTTTCACCCCCTTCTCATCTCCCTATGATATCAAATGTACTTCTATTGATTTCCTCCCTGCATTTGTTTTTGTTATTCATTATTAATGAGATCATTTTTCCATCCTTCGTGCATGAAGGCAAATTTTGTGTAAAAATCAATTGAGTGAGCGCCGCCGATGGCTTGTTTGGTTTTCTTTGCTTTCATCTCCTGTGTGCAGTCCCCGGGAGACGGAGAGCAGGATATTAGGGAACAAGCACAGAATGGGAAAAAAAATCAATTGTTAGTGGTTCAGAAACCATGTAAAGGGGCCTGTCTTGCCGAATCTCTTTCAGTGCCTTATATGCATGCACTTTATTGAGCTTTCCCCCTCCCAGCCCAGGTTGGATAGCTCCTTCCCCACTCCCTCGCCCACCGCAATCATTAAATGGGAACTCCTTTTCCCATAATGATCACAGCCAGAAATAGGGGTGGGGTTTTCTTTTAAATGAATCAATTCTTGCAGGATGATTCCACAGTACTACTGAACATGGGTAATACTTGACCCAGCCCAACCCCTCCAGCATATGAAAGACCAAACGTATTGGAGCCCAATATTACAAAGTACTGAGCTCCTCAGGATTAATTGAGACTGATGGGACTTAAGGACACATTACATCTCATCTGAGCTATTCATAACCTTAAAGGATCTATCCCCTAAGGAGCAGCTTGTACCTTGTGGGAAACTTTCCCAAAATACTGTATTGTATTTTTGTGCATTTTTGGAAGATTTTGATGAATACCCTATTAATGATTATTGTTGGCAATTTCATTTCAGGAAGTTTTGCTCCCACTGAATTTTACTTCCACTGAATTTTACTTCCTTGAGAAAAGTCACTTGTTAGTTACTCTCACCTTGTTGTCTTGTCTCATAATAATAATTTGTGCTTCTAGAGCATTTTTAACTGCTAGGTCTCAGTACCCTAAGTACTAAGCTGGGTAAGGTCCCTCGGGATATTTTATTTGCTCCATAAAAAGCCCAACACGCTTCTGGGTGTTGTAATACCAATACTGTCTTGCAAGGAACTAGAGGGTCACTTCCACATTCCTTATAAATGCCTAGCTCCAAGTGATGTCAAAGTGGGCTTCCTCAGCATAGGCAAAGAATATCAGATGTCTGCATTTGCTGCCACAGCCTGAACTCAGATCACGTCTGAGACAGTGTCCTGGAAGACATCACCAACTAAAGACTCTCTTCCTGCCATAAAAATCCACCCAGCTACTGTTGAGAGTAAGAGAAACCCTATATGCTAGTCACAGTGTAGATCTCATACAACATAGTACCCTGTTAAAAACACTGGGTGAAATTCCTGGCTCCACTGAAGTCAACGGAAGCTTTGCCATGGACTCTCCCACGCTGGAATTTCAGTGGAATTACACCAGAGGTGAATTTGGCCCAGAGAGCCACAGTGGGGACAGGGGAAAGGAGGAGGGTGCTAGAAGCCCAGTGTAGACTAGATTTAAATTAAAAAGTCCAGTGTAGACTAGACTTAAATTAAAAAGATCAGGCTCTAGGAAAGTGTGAATGCCTTTTTGCTATATTGGTGTAGTAACTCGTGGTGGAGTACATTGTCATACAAGCGTTATCTCCTCACGATGCAGAAGATAATATAATTTCACTGCCATGGTGTAACAACATCACATTACCAATACTAAAGTGTAGCAGATCTGACTCGTTGCAGAGGTTCTCAAGTTTGAAAGTTGCCCTTGGCTCCTGTTCATAAGGGGCTTTTGACAGTTGCATCGTGGAGTCCCAGTTTGGTCTTGCCTTTAATTACATGGCTACAGGGTGTAAAAAATTCAGTGTCACATCATCTCTATATAATTCTCATTTGGTCTCCAAGGTTTAAAGAAATATAATCATCTCCTACTGCAAGTCCAAGTCTATTTAATGTAATACTTGATCTTAAAGAAGGACTATAGGAGGTTACATTTATTTAAAAAACAAACACCTAGGAACAACAACCTCTTAACCCAGAAACATGGAAGCCACAAGGGACAAGAGTAGTTTGACTCACAGGCTCAGTTCAGCCCTGTGAAACATTAATGAACAAACCTAAGGCCCTGATCCTGCAAGGACTTCTGCACATAAATAACCTTTTGCACTGCGATCCATGGGACTATTCACTTGCTCTGTGTGCCTAAGACTTTGCAGCATCAGAGGGTAACATTTTATTCACTTTAGTTGTAGTTTGCCAATTACCTTCTCTGCATCATTCTTGATTGTAATCTTGTTGCTCTGCCCAGATGGGCTAGCTCTTTAGAATTTGGAGTTTTGACATATTTTCTTTGCTGGTTCTTGAAAGTTCTTTCTCTGTAGGAAAACACAAATTTAAATAGGAAAAAAAAAATATGAAATAGCACAGATAATGACAGCTCATTGATAGTTCAAACTACTGAGAGCAGATCTGGGTCTGGCCTTTTGGCTCTAGAGACCTGGGGTGAAATCTTGGCCCCATTGAAACTATTGGGAGTTTTGCCATTGACTTCAATGGGAACAACATTTCACCTCTGGATTAAAACCTGATTCAGTCACACAGATGAAAAGAAGTTAGGTGGGTCTCATGCCAAACTTCCCTTAAACACATTTCAGGTTACAAGGATACAGTATTATACACAATTCACAGGAAGCTCAGAACTGAACTAGCTTGTGTTGATGGTGAGAAAGACTGAAGTTCATTGCCCCAGGTGTACCTGGAATATTAGGAGAGTGACAGTTCAGGATTGAGGCGGACTACAAAAATATGTTTCCCATTCCAGAAGTGGAATAAGAATGGGGTGTTGCAACATATTAGTCAGAGCACTGAAGGAAATTTTCCCATGACACCTGCCAGCATTGTGCCTATGCTAGCCAATGCTATTAGTCCCTCACTTTAAATATGCCCTAAATCAATTCACAAACGATATCAAATAATCAGCAGCAACAGTTAGAAGAGCAGTTCAGTATAAAACTTACTTCTTCTCTGGATTTAATGAAGGAATTTGGAGCTTTGCAATGTCTCAAACAGATGCGTCTTGTATATTTCACATCTTTGGTACAGAGAACAAACAGCAGCCCAGCTGCTCAGCCATTCAACCATGTTTAAAGAACAATTAAAGTGAATACTGTAAGGTTTTGAGACAGACCATCATCTCACCATCTGGAGAAGTGATTGTCCTCCACTGAGACTTTTATCTCACAGGTGAGCCTGTTCATGGAGAATGTTAAGCAAATTCACAGATAGAGTAAAACTGAAGTTTTAGCTAGATTCCCCTTTTTAATATCTTGTGCTGACATGTCTGGGACTGGAGTGGGTGCACAGGGAGGGCACAATATAGCAGGGATGAAATTTTAAAAAATTAGTCAACTCTCTGCATTTGGTGTACCAAGCAATCCTGCTCTGCACACTCCCATAGACAGATTTGATGATAAAAAAGCAAAGGGTTTCTAATGTGCCTCATTTTTAAGAAAAAATGTAAAATAAAAAAGGGGCACAAGTCCTACATCCTACATAAATCCTGTTTAGATTACACAGCTAGGCCTGATCCTGCCATTACACTTCAATGAAAGTAGGACCACACCTTTATAACTAATGATTTATTAGGGAATAGGATGGTTTATAGGCTTGGTAGTAACCCATTCACCTTTAGTTTGCTAGCTTGAATCCAACCTAAATCATTAGTGGCTGAAAGGAATAATCATCAGATAATTGTCTGGCGTTCTATGTGAAATAAATTTGAGGGTTCAGTCTAGTTCCTAGCATTAGTGTTCATATCACACACATGCACCACAGACACAACTGTCACTCCTTAAAAAAGAGGCCCTGAACTGTCTTCACCCTTAGAGGTAGCCCATCAAGGTTCAGATTGAGGGAGACAATGATCGGGAAGTTTCTACCCGTCTTATATTTGTTCTGCAAAAATAGGACTGCAGTTCCCAGGACTGTCAGCCTGGATCCCTTCTCCAGCACTAGAGAGTCCAAAAAATAAAAGAATCCCATGAAATGATATATTCATCCCTGTCGTGCCATTGGAATTATATTCCCAATATCATAAAACAGATCTTTAAATCCAGCACCAGCAAACCAGTAAGCAATTTCTCACTACAGGTGAAAAAAAAAATCACATTGCTCTACTGATTTGACTCCAATTTTGTTGGCATGCCAAGCCTGGATCATTATTATTATATAGTTAAGTATTTAAATGTTTTTGAACAAACAGGACCTTAAATAATTTGCAATCAGAGATAATGGATACCATGATTCACATGTGATGCATTGCAATGAAAGCAGCGGAGTTATACCAGGGAGGAATTTGGCCCAATACATCCACATCACAAAACCATCATATGACCTGGCACAATTCAACACAATTAATCATAAAATAATGATGACTAGCTGTCTATTCTCAGAAGCCCAATGGCCAAATTTAGACCTGGCATAAGCAGATACAGATTTAACTTTAAAAGAGCTGTATTTGCTTATACCAGGTCTGAAAATGACCCCAATAGTGCAATAGAAAAAGTGCTGTGGGTCACACTCAAAGTGCATTAATGGAGCAATGTGGAAGAACTATACACAGAACCTCTGTACATTGGCCTGAGTTTCCTTTCAGCTACAGCTGGTTTACACATCTGTAACACTACTGGTTTCAGTGGAGTTACTTGATGGGTGTGTGTGTGTGTGTGTGTGTGTGTGTGATCAGAATCAAGCCCAATACACCTGACTCTAACTAGTGCTATCAGTCTCTGGCATCCATCAATGCAAAAGCCACCCATATGGTATTGTTTTGTGGCAGTTTTATATTCTTGTGGCGCTACATTTTATTTACATCAAGAGAAAATTATTCACCTTTTCTCCCTCTTTCCTAAGCAACAAACACAGGCCCTGATCCTACTCCCACTGACATCAAAGGGCATTTTGCCACTGGCTTGAGTGAGATCACCATAAGGCCCATATATTGTAGTCTATTTGTAATCGGAGCTCTAAGGGACTAATACAAAATTGCCACAAAAATGTACAGTCCAGGAAAAAAAACAAGTATGCAAACCCAGCCTATTTTTCCACCCTTTACGATAATGAGGATGAAAATAAAACTATTTTATTCTCCCATGTAAAAAATTCCTTTCCTTGAGTGAATGGGCTCATGTAATCACAAAATATTCTTCATCTGGTAACTGGGCTTTAGCAAGGCACACACTAGAGCTGCCTGGAGAACAATTATTCCATTTTTGGACAACTTTTGACATTTCAGAATTTGTCTTTGTTCCTCACTGGAATGAAGACCAAACCTTTTGACCATTTTCATTAAATGGAATTGTGGCAGAAACATCGATTTTTCTGATGGAAAATATCGAGTTTTTTATTCAAGTCTCTTTCTCTCTCTCTCTTTCTGTGACCAGAGAGTTCATCCTGGACATCACAAACCTTCCCATCAAAAACTTTGTCAAGTGTCCACACAATGTTTCAACTTCAATGAATCAGCATATTTTGACAAAAAGTGATGTTGAAAATGTTCTATGCCCTGTTTAGAATTAAAGGGGGATTTAGGATGGATTTCAAAAGGAACTTAAGAACCAGGGATGTCAGAATCTAGCATCAGGGGAAAAATCCTGGACCAACTGAGTTTTGCCATTGACTTCAGTGAGGCTAAGAAATGCTCCCAATACTTCTGTTAGTTTTAAAGGTGCCACAGGACCCTCTGTTGCTTTTTACAGATTCTGACTAACACGGCTACTCCTCTGATACTTGACACCTGCATTGGTAGCTTTCAGATGATACATTTCTGTTGGGATCAAATACATTGACTAATTGATAAGGTAGGTCTGACTAACCTAGCAGCTTCAGAGTCTGATGCTCATACATACACTGATATTTTCTTTTGGAAAAGAGAAAGCTACATGTGCTATCATCTTCTAAACAAAGACCCGGATAGCATGAACTTTTCCAAGTCTCTCAGTTCTAAGAGGACAGAGTGTACCGCTTTCATATTGGCTGTAACAACCTGGCTTCACATCATTTTTCTGTCCTTCGTGCTAAGAACTGTATTTTTTTATTCATTCAATTACAAGGAAATCGGCACAAGACATTTATATTAGCGAGCTTAAAGCTCAGCTAATGGAGGAGCCTAATGACTAATTGATCAACTCCCAAGCACCACTACAGCGCAAAATGGCCTGGAGGAATTTATGCAATTAGTTTGGGTTTGGTAGCAATTGAGTGCATAGAAAAGTAAGCCGTGATTTATGAGGGGTGGACACTGAGTAGCTCTGCTAAGGAGGTGACAGTCAAGCTACACCAAGCAGCGCCGTTGTTTTAGAGTGAGGGTGAGGATGTGGGGGCCAGTCGCTCAGGCCTGTAACCAGACCCCTTCCCGAGGCCAGTTCGCCACGAATCGTATCCAGGGGGGTTGAGGACAGGGTGCGGCTCTCCCCCAGGCGGCGGGAAATGAACGAGGAATATGCGCGGGACTGGGTGTGAAACAGGAGGGGACCGTGGCCTACAGGCCCCCTTTATGAACAGCTCCGGAGCCTGGGAACCCAGGTCAGCTGCTTCCTCGTCTTCCCCCGAGGGAACAAGGGGCTTTACTAGGCTCCCACCGAAGTCCACGTCCACGCGAGTTTCGGGTTGATTTCAGGGGGAGCAGGCGCGGCCCGAACTATTGTTTGCACGGACCCGCTTCTTCCCGGCCCGGCTTAAAGCCCTCCTCAGACATTTTCTATTCGCCTCAGGCGGGTGCGCGCGGGGGTAACGTTATGCCCGGGCCAAGGTCCGGAAGGCCTGTTCCCGCTCTCCAGTCTGCCCGGCGCGTGGGGGCAGCGCGAGCGCCCTGCGGGCGATGGGGCAGGCTTAGGCATTGGGCCCACACGATTATAAGCACCCCCCCCCCCCACATCGACATTCGTTCCTTTGGCGGGAAGTGGGGGTGAAAGATCTCGCCACCCCCTGCCCCGGCCCCCCAGCTCTGCAAACCTCCCGCGCAGCCCCCGGGCGCCTTCTCCGCGGCTGGTTAGGCGTCAAGCGGAAATATTTGCAAAGCAGCTAAAAACGCGGGGGTTGCCTCTAGCTCCAGCACGGGCCAGTGGCGGGCTACCAGCCTCTCCTCCGTTTGTCTCAGCGGACGGGGCAGCCCCCTTCTGGGCTTCCTGTGCCCTTAGCGGGCTTCCGAGCGGGGAGGAGAAGCTGAAGCGCCAGCCCCGTGGCCTGGCCGCGGCTCGGGCCGGACTAGCGCATTTTCTCGCCTTCCTTTGCAGCGAGGTCGTTGGGCCGCACGAGCGCCGGCCGGCTCCAGGGCCCAGCTCGGGGAACGAAAGTTTAACCGAATCCGGAGTTGTTGTTAATGAGCAGGGGGGCGCCTGGTTTGGGGAGCGCGGGCGACGTGGCCTGAGAGTGGGGCAAAGGCCCTGCCCCTCGCAGTACCCAGCGCTGGGCTCTCCCTAAAGCTCGCTAGCGTCCAGCTATCCCCGGCCAAGCCTGACACTGGATTTCGCTCCAAAGGGAGAGACATGAGCGACACATTTACCAGGTCTGAGAACCAACAAAATCTAGCCACCCAAACTTCAGCTGTCTGTAAATAAACCACCGAAAGAAAACACAAACGCACAGAGATCACACACATATATCCTACCCAAAGAGATTATTCAGACTCCCCCACAGAATATTTTCTTTTGGATAAGAGAAAGCTCCATGTGCTATCATCTTCTAAACAAAGACCCAGATAGCATGAACTTTTCCAAGTCTCTCAGCTCTAAGAGGACAGAGTGTACCGCTTTCATAGTGGCTGTAACCACTCTGGCTCCACATCTTTTTTCTGTCCTTCGTGCTAAAAGCCCACAGGTTTGCTGACAAACAAACGGGTCTGGGCTCTTCACAGTGCTATATTTTAACTTTTAACCAGCAGCATCTCCTTGTGAACTCTTTGCTTTTGCTGGGGACAGAGCAAAGTGACTTTCTTGCCCAAATATGCTAGCCCGAGTTGAGAGAGATTGCAACCGAAAGCAAGCTCACTGCAAAGCTACACTCTGCTCGTTCTGCTGTTAAAGACAAGCGGACGGTTTGCTACCATTCCTCTGCCGAGAGACCTCAGAAGATCTAGCCTTCTCTGCCCCCAAGTCCTTCAGGGCAACGTTAGTACGTTTGCTCCAAAAGGATTAAATCTTGCCGCTGACAGTTTGTGACTAAGAGCAGGGAGCCATTGGCAGCACTTTCCAAACCAGACAGCTGATAAAATAATAAAACCCAACAGACATTTTATAAATAAAAGATGCGGTGCTAAAAGAGGGGTTTTGTTTTGTTTTTAAGAAGGCGTCTCTTCTGAAAGTGGGATCCGGGGAAAAACTCGGAGAAAGTTCCCTACATCAAACAAAAGCATTTAGCAGCCGCAATGATCTGTCCAGTTCTGAAATCCATAACGCCTGGCTGCTAAAGCCAGAAGAAAAGAAACAGCTTTTAAACTTAATTTCTCCGATGAGGGTTTAGGAAACGTTCTCAGTTCAGAGTTGTATCGGGGTGGTGGTGGGGGAGTTAAAAATCATACAAGCTAGGAAAAGAGGAAAATAAGAAGCTGGGGCATTCCCCAATCACCTTTTAAATTGAATTGGTGTTTTCGTTTTTCTAGCATCTGGTTGGTGTATTTGTCAGATATTTATTAGATCAAAAATATTTGATCTGGCATAGAAATACCGTCTAAATTGATTCCAGGACAACTCTTTTAGCTAATTTATTACAGCGCATATTTTAACCCCACATTTAGAAAATAAGTTCTCTATCTGAAACTCCAAAAATAACTTAAAAAAAAAAAAAAACCACCACCACCAACTGCAGCTTTTTGTTTTTGTTGATCTTGATATCTTGGCTGTAAAACAAACTAACCCACAAATAAATGTAATAGGTAACGTTAATAGGATTTTAAGGATTGAGAAAAATATTAAAAATATATCTTACCCGGACTTTAACAAACCCAGCCATGCCCTTATAGAGTATCTGCTGAAATCCTAGTGGACAGTAGTGAAAGGAGACAGCCTGAATTGCTTTCTGCCCTTTTTATACCACGATAGCCAATTAATATTGCATCACCCTTATTTTAAATTTTCAAAACCCACAATATAATGTAATGGCATAAGGACATTTATTATTAAAGGACATTTGATTGGGAAAAAAATCATTGGGGCTGATTAGGAAGAAATAGAACTAGGAAACTCTGGGAGGTTTAGCATTCTAATTTCTTAAGAGCCCTAAAATTAAAAGGGTGGATTTGTAAGGTGCTTTCCCAAAGGTGGGGTGGGGTGGGGTGAGGTGAGGTGAAGTAGGGAGTGGGAGGTGAATGAAAGAGATTCCCTGATCTAAGGTTTGATGTTTGACACTCATTGAAATGCTACCGTGAAATATTCAGAAGATACTTGGGCTTCGATCATTAATTTTTAATCGTTAAGGTGCTTCTGGGATTCATAAATAAAAAGCCCTCTTTTTTCTTTTAAACAGCATTTGAAATGAACCTTTCAGAGAGTTGGTTGAGCGATTTTTTTAAAATTAAATTTTAGAGAATGAAATTCTTTCTGTAACTCTGTCCGGGTGAGAAGAATTAATCCCGTCCCTTCCAAAACTTAACTAAACATTGGGGCATTTGTTTTGCAAAGGGGAATTGGTTTTATTCCCAATTTGAATTACTTGAATTACACGCAGCCTAGGAACTAGCGAATAAACATAACGAGATCCACGCACAGTAGGAATCTATGGGAATCTGGTAATTTACATTTTATAGATGGAAATAATACATTTTCTAGCACAGAGAAATTATGACCGCCTTGAAAAAAAATGCGGAGGTAAATCAATACATGGAAAAGTCAACAAAGTGGTGAAACTTTACAGCTTGTAGAAACAGTCATAATAATACAAGATAAAGATAACAGGTTAACTGGGAAGGATGAGTAGTAAAGCTGATTCATTACGATTTAAAAATCCCTTTCCATTCTCCAAGGGAAAAGCACTGTCTAAAGTTTATTATTATTATTGCACATTTTATAATATTCTGTTCTGCTTCATCCGACCTGCTTTCATCTCTGAAAAGAAAATTCTCCATTCGGGTTGAAAAATAAAGCATTTATTTCAGAAATTAATCCAAGGGAAAACAACGTTTCAGAATTTATCCCAATGAATGAATGAATGAATAAATGACCACACACAAGCACACAAACTATGAGATAACTAAAATATGAAACATATGGGGGTGGGAGGGAGAAAGCTCATTACAAATATTGAACCAAGAATATGTTACAAGAACCCTTACCAACTTGGTGTATTACAAAACTCAGATACAGTCTTTAATTAAAACGGAAAAAATTCCTTGGATTAAAAAAACAAAAAAGAATGAAAAAAACAACAACATCGAGTGGAGACACAGTTGAAGCGATTGCAGACAAGTCCATGAAGTTACAGCGCTACTGTTAATTCCGCCAAGTCTCTACGTTGATAGAGTCCCGGTACTGTGGCTGCAAACTCAAGTGAGTGCACTGTACAAGTCTGTGGTGGGAATCTATGGATCTGAGAGACGTAAAACTGTGTTCAGACCAGTGCAAGAATACTACTTCTTTCCACGATTTAATCTCTTGTCAAAAAAAGTCAACTAAATAAGAGAACTTGATTTAAAGGTGAATTTAAAAATCTAGGCAATACACCTGGTATCTAGTTGGAGATAGTTTTGTGTGTGTGTTAGGGGGAAAGAAAAATTCACACGAAGAGCAGCCAAAGTATTTCACCGAGTAAAAATAAGTTTTTTTGCTTTTCTTTACCAAAGTTTTGGAGTATAAAACAATTGTTCACGTATCTCAGGTTAAGAATGGTCCCTCTACCAGGCGTTCCGGTCCTAGAAGGCGATGAGATATAGACCCACACAAAAAGCTAAGTAGAATTTGACCTCCGGGTATAATCATGACATTCTGAAAATAGCCTTTTTATTTTTAAATATAATTCACAAATCTTAATAAATATTTATCCTCTGGTTTCGCCTCAGAGGCATTTCCCCTCTCCATCCCCTTCCCCTTAAACTATCCTTTTATTCTTTTTTATTGCAATTGTGTTAGAAACAACATAATTCTCCCACCTCCCCAGTACCTCTCAGCTTCCAACTCTTCCAAAAGTGACAAGCGGCTTATACTCTAGTGCACAACAGACACAACAGACGTGAATCTCAGCCGAAGAGCAACCAGGAGAAACTTTTTTGTTTTGTTTTGTTTTCAAGAAGAGGGGACAAGAAAAGGGGGAGGAGGGAAATAATCAGCGTGATGGGGGAGTTAATGGCTTTGTTGGTCGGTCGGTTTGAGTGCGAGTCCTCACGGAGATCCCTGCTCTTTATTTGAATAAAATATATAAAAGTCCAGGCTTAGAAGAGCCAGCTGCCCACCCCAGCCCCTGCCCGAGTCAATGCACGGCGGAGTACTTCATGCGTTTCTGTTTCTGTCTCTGGTTGCAGAACCAAACCCGCACCACGTTCTTTTTCAGGTCCAGTTTCTCCGCTATGGCTGCGATCTTCTCCGAGGAGGGTCTGGGCTGGATGGCAAAATAGGCTTCCAAGGAGCGCTTCTCCGGGGCGGCGATGGAGGTCCGCTTGCGTTTCCTCTCGCTGCCACTGAACAGGTCCGGCTTGGTGTTCTTCTCCCTGTAGGCAGCTTCAGCCTCCTCCAGCCAGGCTTGGAGCACGGGCTTCAGGGCGATCATGTTGTTGTGGGACAGGGTGAGAGACTCGAACCGGCAGATGGTGCTTTGGCTGAGCGAGCCCACGCCGGGGATCTTGAGGTTGGCCAGAGCCGCCCCTACATCCGCCTGGGTCACCCCCAGCTTGATCCGCCTCTGTTTGAACCTCTCGGCGAAAGCCTCCAGCTCCCTGGGATCCGACTCCACGTCGCTGATGCAGGACATGCCGTTGTGAGCCGAGACCGGGTGCGGGTGGCCCATGCTCATGGCTTGGTGCAGGTGCCCCATGGCGCCCAGGTGGTGGGGGTGAATCTGAGCCGACATCACCGTGTGGTCGGGGGCCCCCATGCCGCTCACGGTCAGCGTTGGGGAGATGTGGTCCAAGAGGTCTCCATCCAACCCCGGGTGCACCGAGTGGTGGGGATGCGAGGTCAGGGCCGAAGGATGCGAGATGGGCGCTGTGGAGGAGGTAGACGTGCATGGGACACTGCTCATGGTATGGTAGGTCGCGTCTGGCTTGAACGGATGGCTCTTGCCGTGGGAGACAATATCCACAGCCGCCAGAGCTTCAGCGCGGGCCAGCAGATTCTCATCAAAGCTTCCAAATATATTGCCCTGGAGCTGCAAGCAAGAATGCGCATATTGGAGTCAGTGGGGAATACTGTCAACTCAGGATTAAAAAACATTTCCAAGCACAGAGATTCCTCCTCAAAGCTCAGGTCATAAAAATTAATATGAAGGCAGCAGCTTTGCTTGAATAGACATGTGGATCAGAGACAAGAGTGAGAGAGAGAGAAGGGGGGAGAGGGAGAGAGAGAGGTTCAGAGATATGCGATTGTTCTGGCGACATGAAAAAAACATTAAGCAAGTGCCTGTCAAAAAATGTGCCTTAAAGCTGTAATTATGCTTAATCTACATACCTGCGGGGCTGGAAGGCAAACTCTGCGCATCGCCTCTGAACTGGAATGCAAGCTGGAGTACTTGGGCTCCTGCAGGGCAGGGTGCATAGTGAAAGGCTGCTTGGTGTTCATGGCCATCATCTTTGCACACCTTGCAGGTAGGCAGCGCCTGACATAGATTCAGGGTTGTCTCTCTGGCTTGCTTCTGTCAAAGTGAGCTATTTTCAATGACAGAGCTTCCCTCTCTCTCCCCCCACCTGCTTCTTCACTCATCTTACAAGCCGCCTGCCAGGAATGGGACCAGCACACTGTGCGCAGGCGTGCTGCACTGGAAGACTGAAAGGAAAGTAGCCCTAGGAGTCAAAGGCAGTTAGGAGCAAAGATGCCTCTGCCCTGACCCGGCCGTTGATTGAAGGGGAGCAGCAGGGTTCTTCGGAGCGCTGGGGTTGGTTCTAAAGGCAGGTCGCCTGATCTTCATAGAAAATGTTTGTTCATATTTTAAAATCAAAGTACACTTAAGTTCTAAGAAATAATGCAAAATCCCAGTGCAAGCCCTCCCCCTTTTTTCTCAGTTTCCCTGGATGTACTCTCTGGGATTCGGGGTCCCAGACAGGGCGCTGGCAGAGTACTCAGTACACTTAACCACAGGGAGAAACACGTTTGTCATACACAGAGCACCGCTTTGTCATCTAAGGTTCTGCTGCGGAAGCCCACGACACACAAGTGAGATCGATCGGCCTGTTGGAGGAATGTCACTGCTTCAGCCAGGTGCCAGCCGACGGGTTTATGATGGGAACCCTGCAAAAAAATGCACAATCCCCCGGTTCGATCTGTTCAAGTCTATGTGCAAACAGAGCAGAAAAGCCTCAATACATATGAGGAGGGGCGGGGAGGTGGGGGAGAGACAGGTGCTGATCCTATTGAAATCAATAGCAAAACTCTCTGACTTCAACCAGCAGGAGCAGGTCCTTGCAGATGGGATAGTGAACTTTCCCTGGACACGCTCTGTCTGGGAAGTCTGGTCGGTTAGTCTGGGATTGTATTCTAGGTTCTATCCCACCCAGCTTTTATTTTGAGAAGAGAAAACCTCATACCTCTTCCAGCACATTCACTGGGCTAAGTGTTCTGTTAAATGAAACAGGCTTTCACCATAGCATAGGTGCTCCATGGCTCTTGTGAGGTAGAAGCGTCCTGCAAAGTAAAGTCAGCGGTTTCCAAACTTACTTGCAACACAAGAAGAATAAATAATGCATGTGAAATCCAGGTTTAGCAGCGCGGCTAAAAGCTAAGGCTAGGGACAGCGTGTGTATAAGGTTAGAACAAACAACCCAGCCAACCAAACCAACCACAACTGGGGCGGGAGAACACTCCCATTTGGGTTTGCAGTTATCCAGTTTGCTGTAAACGATCGCACTGTGTGTACACATGCAATGCGCTTAAACAGAGACGGAGTTATGAAGCCAGCAGCAGACGATGGAATATCACCGACTCCAGCATTAGGTTTCTATGTAATGCACTTTAGTTTGACCAGCTATATTTCATAAAAGTGCGCAGGCTTGTTTGTAAGTTAAATTATTTCTTGCCCTTCCAGAACTAGCTTTGCTCCTGGAGAAGATCGGAGTTTTTGGAGAAGGGCAAAGCAGACGCCTGTGACCTTACGGCTCTGGCTGTATGTAACCATGTAAAATGGAGGAACAAGTTCCTTCAACCCATGTGGATGATTTGTGGTGTCAAAGGTTTCAGGGATTTCTGCGAATCCAGATGAAAAGGGGGGGGGGGAGAGAGAGCGAGACTCTCGTTTAAAGACATATTTAAGCGATATATTTTTCCTAGCCTGGAGTGATTGTTCCTCTTGCTAGGCCTTGCCTTGAAATGTACTCAAATCCCCATGGGAAATGTTAAGCGTTCTTTAAACTTTCTGATGACGTATGGGGCCCGATCCTGCCCCCATTGATTTCAGCGAGAGCAGACTCGGACCCGATATCGATAAAACGAATGAGATCAACTATATGTCAGACCAACGGTATGGAAAAAAGTTGGTTTTGCGCATACCCTGGGCACAGCAGAAGTAGAGAGACACTGAGCCCAGTGGAAGGGAGATAAGGATAACTGTGTAGATAACCTACTTTAATCAGCTCTCTTACTCCTGAACAAACAATTTGCACCGATAGCCTCACTCCTGGATTTTGGAGAGATCGGTGATACCAGGGAAAAGGGCGATTGGGCCGTTTCCCTCTCTGATTAGACTCTAGAGTTGAAACGCCCAGGTGAAGGTGCAGCAGTTAAACTAAGGCTTTAAATACTCGAACTTTGACATTTCCTCTTCGTAATTCTGATCTTCATGTGCCCAGCTTGGGGGAAACGGAGAGGGAGAAGCTGTCTGACCGATTCCTTACAGCCTGCACTCTGCTAAACAATCAGAATAAAACATTTGCAGAATATATTTTAAGCCAGGTGCTCAGAGACAAGACAGCATATTTAAACTCCAGTGTTCCAGAATGCTGCCGACTGCTCTGTGTCTAATTAAGGTGCTTGCCTGTGCGTCCCTACCTAGAGTGTAAGCCTTATTATAATTCCCTTCCCTTGGAATCCAGACACAGCTGAAAAACGCACTGCACAGGACTTTTAATGCCAAACGCTATTTGTATGCCGTACTCCTTCCTTTAACGAGATGTCACTGATGCTGCAGGGAGAACAGCGTTTTATGGCATGAAACACAGCCTTGCTATTTACAATATTTTGATCACGCCAAATCTTTCTTCTATTTCCAGTGCCTGGGGTAGGGGGAGGAGGTGAACAAACTCTACGTCAACTGTAATAGATTTGTCTAGAGGGCAATACAGCACCTCAGCACCAACAAGGGGAGTAGAAGATTTCACGGTAAACTGTTGCTCACCTCATCCAAAAAGTTAATGATGAGCAGCTTGTCAGAAGCGTGACAAGATGGGGTTTCTTTACAAATTTAGGACTGACTCCTCCTTCTCCAGTGGCAGAACTCCAACTGACTTCAGGGGTGCAAGTTTAGGGTACATCTACACTACAGCGGGGAGTCGATTTAAGATACGCAAATTCAGCTACGTGAATAGCGTAGCTGAATTCGACGTATTACAGCCGACTTACCCCGTTGTGAGGACGGCGGCAAAATCGACTTCTGCCGCTTTTTGTCGGCGGCGCTTACTACCACCTCCGCTGGTGGAGTTAGAGCGCCGATTCGGGGATCGATTGTCGCGTCCCGACGGGACGCGATAAATCGATCCCCGAGAGGTCGATTTCTACCCGCCGATTCAGGCGGGTAGTATAGACCAGGCCTTAGGTCCCTTAATTTGGACCGGTTTGAGCGTTTGTATATTATATTGACCAGGACAGGGGCCTTCCTTAAAAATCCACTTCAAGTTTGCCTTGATCTAGTGCAATAGTGACTATTCTTGAAAAATATAAATAGATAATAGATACTTGCTAGCTTTGTAACATATCTTCCTCAAGGCAACCCTGCCCCTTTTGTACATTCATCAAGGCAAGAGGAACCAGAATTTTAAGTCTTAATTTAAATTTCTAACATTGGTTAGCTAATTGGGGAACCCAGCCTGCAGTTCTTACTCTGGCAAAACTACCAATAAAACCAGAGCTGCGGGTCAGACCCCTGGTTTGGTAATTCCAACCACACAGCTCTATCTTGCACAACAGGAGGAAGCCAGTAACAATTCAGGTGCACTCTGCATTTATCAGCACCATAGTAGCTAAGGATAATCCTTAAAACAAAAAATGGTTTCCACTGAGGAGCTGATTTTAACAGGGAATAAGAACCCCCCATGGGAATGTGTAAGACATTGAAGAAGTCGTTCTATATTTTACAGCCAGTGGCTCGCTGCAACCCCAAGTTCTTAGTTCCACAGTAACTTAGGTTCAGCACCAGGCCTGAACTAAGTTTATTAGAATAATACTTGCACTTTTTCCCGAGTAGCTGAAAGTACTTTGCAAACATGCATTCACAAAGCTTCACCGTACCACTGTAACATAGCTATTAAAAACTGCAGAATATATTGTCAGTACAGTAGGGTGAACTTAAGCTCAGAGATGTTAAATTACTTCCCTGCTGATTCAAGCTCCTATAAGCTTAGACACTGAATAATAATTATGACATGGCCATATATATTTCATAGGCTGGAAGTAACTTTTCCTTGCATCTTTTTGTTAAAGGAGCAGAAAAAAGGAGACTATTGAAAGAAACATACTTTTACTATTTACTAGTTATAATTTGGGATCCTCAAAATCTTCACAGTTCTTCAAATGTTTCTAGACTCTGGCCAAGTTTTACTTTTTGATGGACTGGAGATTTAAATATACAGACAATTGTGAAATCTCTAGTTCCTCAGAAGAATGAAACCTAGTCAAAGTTTAAAATGTTTTGAAGATTCCGAGACCCTCAAATCATAATAGGGATTTGGTGTAACACATCAAAAATGAACTGTTTCATCACTCTCCTAACCAGAAGCATGAAGCCTAATGTGTTGTTCGCAGAAAGCTGAAGGCCGAGCTTTGTCCTAAAGATTCCCTCTTTCCCCTCTGTAACCAGAAGCTAATGTGCCAGAGGTACCACGATTCTGGCTCTCGAAGTGCGTGAATCCGATCAAACTAATAACTAGCAATATATGTTGCATCCCCCTCCAAGAAAAAAAGCAGAGACTCAAAGCACACAATCCAGTTTTATACATGTCCAGCTGCTAGAGGAGCCCAATGAAGGGTCAAGAAGCTAAATTGAGACATATTATAAAAAAACAACTGCAAACTCTGTACTGCAAACTCTGGATGTGTCTCTTCGGCATACATGAGATACTTATAACCGTTGTTTCCCAAGTCTGCTCTCAGTAATAAGATGATGAGGGAGATGTTTGGGTCTAAACTTAACTAACCTAATACATTATATAGGGCTTTTCACCCATAGATCTCAAAGCGCTTTAAAAGGGGAAAAGGAAACCCCATCTCTCTTTGAATCAGGGCCACAAGAAAGGACAAATGAGAGATGTCTCCCCTCTGCAAAACCCAGGAGAGATTAAGTAACCCCAGGGCTGTGTGGGAAGGGTGAAGCTATGGGGTAGCTCACCACAGACCTAGTCCACAAAGAGCATTAAACAGGTGGGAACACTACGGCATGGAACAGGAGGGTTTCAGACCCTGGAAGAGCATGCAGGGGTGTAATCAGGAAGGCCAAAACACATCTCGAGTTGCAGCTAGCAAAGGACGTGAAGGGTAACAAGCAGGGTTTCTACGTGTATGTTAGCAACAAGAAAAAGATCAGGGAAAGTGTGGGACCATTAATGAATGAGGGAGACAACCTAGTGACAGATGATGTGGAAAAAGCTGAAGCACTCAATGCTTTTTTTGCCTCGGTCTTCACAGACAAGGACAGCTCCCACACTGCTGTCCTGGGCAACGCAGTATGGGGAGGAGGTGAGCAGCCCTCAGTGGTGAAAGAAAAGGTTAAGGACTATTTAGAAAAGCTGGACATGCAAAAGTCCAGGGCCATCCCTATGCATATGCAAAGTACGCAGCTGCATAGGGCACCAGGAAATTTGGGGCAGCAAATTTCCTGGTGCCCTGCACAGCTGCGTGCTGCTACAGCCCCAGCCCCGCCTCTTCCCACCTCTGCTCCGCCCCCATTCCACCCCTTCCCCAGAGCCCCTGCCCTGCTCCACCCCAGCCCCGCCCCCACTCCCCTGAGGACTGCAGCAGGGCCAGGCCTGCACTCACCAGCAGCAGGAAGTGCAGTGACCCAGCCCCAGCCGCACCACTGGTGAGTGCTGGGGGGCGGTTCCCCCTTGACCCCCAAGCCCGCCCCCCCCCCCCCCGACGGGGCCCCCCCCCCCCCCCGGCGGGGCTGCATAGGGCCCCAGAATAGCTAGGGCCGGCCCTGCACAAGTCCCTGGGTCTGGCTCTAATGCATCCGAGGGTGCTGAGGGAATTGGCTGATGTGATTGCAGAGCCATTGGCCATTATCTTTGAAAACGCAAGGCGAGTGGGGGAGGTCCCGGATGATTGGAAAAGGCAAATATAGTGCCCATCTTTAAAAAGGGGAAGAAGGAGAACCCGGGGAATTACAGACTAGTCAGCCTCATCCCAGTCCCTGGAAAAATCATGGAGCAGGTCCTCAAGGAAACCATTTTGAAGCACTTGGAGTGGAGGAAGGTGATCAGGAACAATCAACATGGATTCACCAAAGGCAAGTCATGCCTGACCAACCTGATTGCCATCTATGCTGAGATAGCTGGCTCTGTGGATATGGGAAAAGCAGTGGATGTGATATAGCTTGACTTTAGAAAAACTTTTGATACGGTCTCCCACAGTATTCTTGCCAGCAAGTTAAAAAAGTATGAATTGGATGAATGGACTATAAGGTGGATAGAAAGCTGGCTAGATTGTTGGTCTCAATGGATAGTGATCAACAGCTCGATGTCTAGTTGGCAGCCGGTATCAAGCAGAGTACCCCAGGGGTTGGTTTTGTTCAACATCTTTATTAATGATCTGGGTGATGGGATGGATTGCACACTCAGCAAGTTTGCAGATGACACTAAGCTGGGGGGAGAGGTAGATATGCTGGAGGGTAAGGATAGGATCCAGAGTGACCTAGACTAATTGCGTCAAAAGAAATCTGATGAGATTCAACAAGGACAAGTGCAAAGTCCTGCACTTAGGATGGAAGAATCCCATGCACTGCTAAAGGCTGGGGACTGACTGGCTAAGCAGCAGTTCTGCAGAAAAGGACCTGGGGATTACAGTGGATGAGAAGCTGTATATGAGTCAGCTTGTATACGTGCCCTTGTTGCCAAGAAGGATAATGGCATATTGGTCTGCATTGGTAGGAGCATTGCCAGTAGATCGATGGAAGTGATTATTCCCCTCTATTCGGCACTAGTGAGGGCACATCTGGAGTATTGCATCCAGTTTTGGGGCCCCCACTACAGAAAGGATGTGGACATATTGGAGAGAGTCCAGCGGAGAGCAACGAAAATGGTCAGGGGGCTGGGGCACATGACTTATGAGGAGAGGCTGAGAGAACTGGGCTTTTTTAGTTTGCAGAAGAGAAGCGTGAGGGGGGATTTGATAGCAGCCTTCAATTACCTGAAAGGGGGGGGGGGTTCCAAAGAGGATGGAGCTCGGCTGTTCTCAGTGGTGGCAGATGACAGAACAAGACGCAATGGTCTCAAGTTGCAGTGGGGGAGGTCGAGGTTGGATATTTGGAAACACTATTTCACTAGGAGGGTGGTGAAGAACTGGAATGGGTTACCTAGGGAGGCAGTGGAATCTCCTTTCTTAGAGGTTTTTAAAGGCCTAGCTTGACAAAGCCCTGGCTGGGATGATTTAGTTGGTGTTGGTCCTGCTTTGAGCAGGGGGTTGGACTAGATGACCTCCTGAGGTCTCTTCCAATCTTCTATGATTCTAAGAGCAGGGGGTGTGGCCAACAACAGGTTTTGACTTGGCCCCTGTGATCTTGATGCACTGAAATGCTCCCCTCTCCTTTATTCCAGAGAGCTGGTGGCAAAAAAACAAGGCAGCGAAGAAAGCGCAGGACAGATGAAAAGATTGTGTCGTGCCATCACTTCCCATCAAGCCCAAGAGCTGCACAAATGGAAGTGGAACATTAACCAGGCTTTGAAAGGCAAAGAGAGCGAGCAGCTTCCTCCCATCAGGGGGGAAAGCGGCGCGTTGTCGCATAGCTCCATGCCCTGATTTATGATAAAAAATTTAAAGGAAATCATTTATATTTCAAAGGGCCTAAATAGCTGCATGAAAGTTTTATCTAAAGTGGCACTGTCTTTATAGGCAGCCCCGCTATGCTGGAGGTAATTAATAGATGGATAAATTTCATGCCTTTGTTTTTTTCACCCTTCCTTTCTTTGGCACGGTCTAGTTGAAGTAAATAAATAAAGGGGGGGAAATGCAGAAGTGTGCGAGGAGCTCTTGGCAATGCTTTCTGTGCAGGCACATCCCCCCCGAGCTACATGCTCGTGGACTGAGCTGACACTTTATTTCCAGAGCTTTGCTGCTTCCCTTTCACCCCAGAAGTCCAGGAGAGAGACAGAAGAGTCCCCCTTCCTAGCGCACGCTGCTCACACTTTGTGAAAATGAAAGCACTGTTTAGAGGATACACTCCAGCTAAACGGCACAAGCTCAGCGGCAGGGTTCAGGTCACAGCTCGAACCAATCCTCCTCTCCCGACCCCGATTGCCAGACAATCGCAATCCTAGCCTCCCTCCTACCCCCAACCCCTAATGTTTTGAAAGAAACCAGACTGGTTTGTCTAGCCGCTCAATGCGCTTTAATTAAAGCTGTAAAATATTGATGTTTCTGGCCCTGTCTGTTGCTGTTACACCTTACAAATAGAGAAGAGAAGTCCAAAGGATAAACAATAACAAGCTAAAAGAGTCCAGATGGTCTGCCATCAGAAAGTAGCTGCAGCCTAAAAGGTGTCACTTCAATAGATTTGAGAGATCATTCACCTCCTGCTAAATAATTAATAGTATTTCTGGAAAGAAATAAAAAACCTGATGAAACATCACTAGTGACTCATTCAAAATCTGAAGGTAAAAGTCGGATTTCAAGTGTGCTTTTTACCCACTCGCCTGTTTTATTCTCTGACCGCAGTTCAGAGATTGGGGGAAATAGGGAGCCGTATAAAGAAGGATTACATTCTCCCTTAGGGTGTGAGCCAAAGCCTCATGGAGTCAATGGGCTCTGACACCAGCCTTTAGTTTGACCATGATATAAATTTCGAACAAACTACCATGAACTTTAGAGAGACAACCCAGCCCCCAGCGTTCTACAGTCTTCATGCTAGATACCAGCGGTAGCTTTCCAATGTAAAACCAGAAAACTTACCAAACAAAATACTGCAGGATGTTTTATTTAAGTGTTAATTGCATCAAATTCTAGTGCATAATTACTTGCAGGTCTAGTCCTTCTGGGAAGAGGATATGATGCTTTACATTTCAAGATCTGTGTGTAAATTAAACCATATGTAAGTTAAGCCAAAGATCTTCTATTCCTTTTCTTTTCCTAACTGGGGTCTAGACACAATAGCTTGTGCTTGCTTCCTACTCTACAGAACTTGATCAGACAGAGTAATCGTTCCATAGTCTGCAAGGGGAGGTGGGTTGGTTCTTGTTTTACTCTCTTGCATATCTGACAAATTTCTTAGCCTTTTCAGGCCCAGCTTAAGAACTAGAGCTGAAGTTAGTCTTATCTTACTGCTGGCATTGTTAGGTCCCAATGATTTACTGTAAGACACATACCTCATCTTGAAGGAAGGATGAAGGGTGATTTTGACTTTTGAAGATACCCCTAGACTTGGGGCTTAGAAAGCAGATTTCTGACATCATACAAGAACAAGAAACTCTGTCCACGGTCCATAGCTGTTCTGCTGAACAATCTGATCGAGGAAATATCTAAGGTTACCCAGACAGTCAATTATTCATCAACTAAACGGCAAAGCATCAATTACCTGGCTTGATTCTCTCATTCATTAAGGAGATTGAACAGCCCAACTTAACAAAGCGAAAGGAAAGTTGCTAAGTTACAGCAGCAGCAGTGGATTGCCTGCACATTAGGAGACTTTCAGGAAAACAGGTCCCTTAGAGGGGAAGTTTGTGGAATACAGAGAAGCACCCAGGATTCAATTATATATCAGTCACTGTCTGGTTGAAGGTGCAAGGTTGAAGGTAACAAAGTATAATGGGTTTACAGAGATATAAGGGTTTTGCTGAGTTTTAACTCAATCTCTGTGTGAATTTAGGGTGACCAGATGTCCTGATTTTATAGGGACTGTCCCTATATTTGGGCCTTTGTCTCATATATGCACCTATTACTCCCCCCTGATTTTTCACACTTGCTGTCTGGTCACCCTATGTGAACTTAATGAGAGTTTAGTTAAGGAAGTAACCCTTAATAGAAGTCTTTGGTAGAAGGCATTGGAAAATGCAAGGTGTTAATATAAAGCACATGAAATGAAAGTTTAGAGTAAGAAACAGAAATAGTAAGGGAGGACGATTTCCATTACAGGAAGTTATAACAACCAATACAGGGGTGCGATGGAAACCTCTTGTATGATAGTGTATTAATGCAGCAGAGCCAGCCTTATGAGTAAGTTGCACAGATGACCTCTTGGGGCTCCTGACACTGACTTAGCAACTCTCAAGCCAGTGGGACCCAGGGAGAGGATTCTCAACATTTAACCCTGACCTTCCCCTCACATCCTCTTGCAGTGGGACTGGAGGTAAATCCAGCCCAGATCAACACTCCCCAGCAACTGTGGAGTTCTGGCTTAGAGATTGTAAGAGAGAAAGTTTCTTAAGTAGGCTTTTGGCTGCTTTCTATCCCAGGGAAGAAAGAGCATGGTTTGGAAAAGGGGAATCCGGTCTCCGGGGTAGAGGAGCTTCAGTGTGTGTTGATAGCAATGGAAATGGCTGGAGGAAAAGCACAGTATTAAAGTGCAGTTGTACTCTGAAAAGAGGCTTTGGTACCCACGTTGCTGGGGAGAAAGGAGGCAGAACAGAACACACTGTGGGCTGCTGGCGTTTTGTTGGCTCTGTAGGGCTAGGATTAAAAGCTTGGTTATGTGAATGAAACAAGCAGCTTTAATTAACATGTTGCAGTTAAAGGACCTTGCAAACAGTAATTTATACTCTCGACTGCTGCTGTGAAGTGGGTATTGCCCCCATTTTACAGCTGGGGAATCCTAGGCACAGAAAGAGCATAGGCCTGATTTTCACAGGTATTGGGCATCCACCACCCCCATTGACTACAGCAGGTAGGGTAGGAGCTAAGTCCTTTTTGAAAGTCAGGCTCTAAGTAATTTGCCCATTGTCACATGGAAAGTCTATATCCTAGGTCTCACAGTCTTGCGCCTTAAACCTTAAAGTAATCCTTCCTCCCCTTCCATTATAAATTGAATAGACCAGGGTGAAAATCTTGTTCCACTATAATCAAATTGGAGTTTTGCTATTAACTTCAGTGGAGCCAGGATTTCACTTAAAGGACACACATTTCCAGACAACAACCGTACTTTAAGGTAGTTAAAGTGTAATACATTCCCAAAATGGTGAAAGACGATGAAAATAGGTTTGTTCAAAAGATTTTTTTACATGAAAGATCAGGTCCCTGAAAACTAGAAAATTACAAGATTAACAGCATTAAACAAAAAAGGTGCAAGAAATAACAGATTACAAACTGGGATAACTTTATCAAAGTTAGAAGATGAATATTTGAAATTTTTTGGGGGGGATTTGAGGTATATGCCTTAAAAGAGTCAAATTTTCATTCATACTCCAATTGTGTACAAAAAGGTTGCAATAATTCTTCTCTTTGCAAGTGTAAAAAGCACTGATTATACAACTCTCTGTTTAGCAAACACAGAAACCTGCTTGCATGTGCAGCCATAGGCTTAGTACCTGTAACCTGGCATAGGTGTAATTTTATGAACACAAATGAGTGCACACAGTTTTGTAAGCATAATATTTGGGGCACTATGAAAATTTTGCTTCAACTTGAGTAGAGATGATGAATGTGGATTTGTGAGGAGGAGGAGGCCTGGCTGAGTTAATTTGCTGTTTGTGGGGATTTTTAAGTTAATTACTACTAAGATGCTGTAGGCACGGGGAATGAAGTGAATGTTACTGGATTACAAAAATAAATTAATATTCAACACTAAGAATTATTGTCTAGTGTCAAGTAAGTTGTGATAGAAAATAAATTTAAGTCATACAATAATTAAAATTAAATAAAAAACTTGTGCAATGCCACAAAGTATTGACTGTAAACTGTAACTCCACCATCTGTAAAATAAATTGCCAATGAAGTATCTTAGGTCTTGTTCATAGCGTCAAGACCGTCCAGTGGAAGACGGTTTTCTGATGGCATCAACACTGGAGAATAAAACAAACAATAAGCAACAATAAAAGAGGTCCAGAGATAGCAGACTCAGATTTTGAGCAGGGAGTGAAAAGGTACATTTGAGGTAAAAAAGGTAAAGTAAAAGGACCAAAATTCAGAGGACTTATTCCATGTAGCAGTACCTCAAACAGCTTTAAAAAAAGGAGTCTACAATAGTGTACATTTCCTCTTTCCTGAGCACCTCAAAAGCACTTTACAAACATTAGTTAGACCTCAAACCACTTGTAATGAAGGTAACCCCACTTTCCAAATAGGTAAAATAGGTGTTGAGAGGCTAAGTGACTTGCCAAAGGTCACACAGCTAGACAATGGCAGAGGCAAAGAGAACCCAGAAGTTCAAAACAGTTTCCTAATTACAGATTACTACAGGAAAATCCTTGAACCATTACTATCTCAGTGCATAGTTTATTAAATAATGTTAAAGGCTACAAAACTTAGAAACTGAATTGATACTGCAAAAATATCCTTCCTTACATAGCCCATCAGCATGGTATAATCTCAGGTGACCTGCTCTGCCTAGGAGACCTTCAAACAGAAAATAGATTTTTGCTACACGTGGTCAACATCTAGGCCTCCATGGGTCTCTTTTCCCCTTGACGAGTGCCTCCCATTGACGCTAATACCTGTTACCTTGTGGTTCTTGTGTTCTCGTTGTGTGTGTGTGTATGTGTGTGTAAGTAACACCAAGGCAGGTGTTTCAGCCTGAACTTTGATTGCCCCTCATCTGCTTTTGTCAGTTTCAGACCAGCCTCTCTCATCCCTTTGATGCAGATGTAAGTGTGAACTCTGAAAAAAAGTTAAATGAAGGCCCTGAGTCCTGCTGAGCTGTGATTGACAATTGACATAAGACATGAAGAGGTGAGGGACAAAGCTGGCAGCATGCTACCTCTGTGCTCAGCCAGGGGGCTGGGGCTACTCTAACTTGTACCAACGTTGACACCCATCTCAACATCATTATACTGGCTAAGAATTGCTGGAGCATAGCAACTTGCATCCAACATTTTACATGGGAAAGGGGTAACAGAGCCAGTTATGGCAGTGTTACAGCACTTGGGGACCCCCAGCTTCCCAACTAGGGTAATTCTGTGCCAACAGAGCAATTTGAAGAGACCTTATCAGGGCCCACATGTTCTACTTGCAATACAACGAATCTGCTAATTTATCATCTGGGACAGCAGAATTAAAAATAAATTAGTAAATTAGAAAACGGCACAGCTGAACATATCTACTCCAAACTATTCTGGGGAAGTAGGGGACAGTTAGATAATTCTGTTCAATGAGATTTGAGAGAGGGGGGGAAAAAGCCAGAGCATGTAATTGAGACAAAATAGTAAGACTCTTAAGCAGAAGTTTCCAGTAAGTACCCATCACGTCAGCATTATTGATCTGTTCTGGCAACATATATTCATGTGCCATATAATTCAGCAGTCATTGTCAAAATGGATCGTGTGAGCAATAACAAGCTTCCACCAACAACTGAAAGCTACTCTCTCCTCTGACACACACTGATGCAGTCTGGCCATAATTTACTTCCCTCTTGTGAATGGCAAATTGCCTTTCCGGTTTTGGTGATGCGTCTGAAATCCTTGTAGGTTCCTGCGGCTGATTGTCTAAGAACTGTGCACACAATTAGTCTGTCTGTTACTAGTCCACACCCATATTTTTGTCTCACGCAGCTGGTATGTCTTGTCTTTTAGACTGTAAACTCTTTGGGGAAGGACTTGTCCTTTACTCCATGTTTGTACAGGGCCGTGCACTAGCAAAATACAAATGTTAAATAGGCCAAGAAACAGGGGAATCTGTGTGAGAATTCGGTGGTGGTGGGAGATGGATTGACAGCTCTGAAGTCCTGTTTCTTCATAGCGTAGGTAGGGCACTGGTAACAGCATGCAAGCTGCCCCGCACCTCCAGGAGAGACTCCCTTTGCAGGTAAGAGAGGGGTTCAATCTGCACATCCCTTTAGTCCTTGGGCTCTCTGTTGAAACTGCCAACAAAATGTCCAACTATGGTGGTATCAGGGAAAGGTGAAATGAGAACTTTGGTCCACTAGGAATGGGGCTGAGCGCACCAGTATACTTTATCCTATGATGTTGCTGGTTAGAGGTAACTTTATCCCTAACAGGCTGGGCCGGATTCAAACCGGTGGTCAATTGGTGAAAGGATCCAGAGTCCATTTTTTTTCCACTGAGCCAACTAGTCCCCCAAATCAGGGAAAGCCAGAAATATTTTTTTTTATGTGAATATGACTGTTCTTAATCTTTTCATAATACATCAGCACTCCTGGGAATTGCACGGAACAGAAAAAGCCACTAATGAGATATATTTTATGCCACCTTGCAGAGAGATTGAAAAGAATGATGCTTGTAACTTATGCAGCTCAACCTATCTGAAATGAGCACTCATTGTAAGCCACTTGCTTGAATGGTGGTAGCCTGTTAATAAGAACAGAAGAGAATTGTACTGTGTGTGTTTGGGAGATAACTTTGGAGTCATTTCACAGCAGAAATCTATCTAATAAGGGTGGGTCACTTCGACAGGTTGCTCCGCACAAAGAGGAATGTTTAAGTGAAGGGCTCTATCAGTGCAAAGCAAAATTAAAATTTGATGAGCAATTAGATATTAATTGGTGCTCAGCTATTTCACTCTGATGTCCAGCAGGCCCATAAACAGAGTACTGCTAATAATAAACACACACATCAATACAAGTTTATGGCCATTGAAAAGAAGTTTGGAGCACCAAGTTGAGAATTTTTCAGATGCAGTCAGGCAGTGAAGATTGTCAAAGGCACAAATGGGAGCTAGGGACCCAACTCCCACTACGTGTCACCGGAAATTGGATGCCTAAACACCCTTTGTGTCTGTGAAAATTTCCCCCACAGCTCATGAATAAAACATGCCATTGAAACGTGTCTTGTGGGGAGGCTTTAACAATTTGACTTTTATCCAGAAAAGAGAACAGACTCAGCTTTGCTATTTACAGGACACATTTCTCTTGTAAAATAGGAACTGTTGCTGAAGGTACCAAGGAGACAAGGATCTAGATGAAGCTGAAGCAGAACAGGAAGACAGATATGCACCTTTGCATGTCAATGCCCAGACTATTTCAATTCTTATAACAATGTTAGCGTCTGAGCTCTAGGAACAAGCCAAAATTTTAGGTAGGTTTGTGGATACAGTGAACGTGTTGCAAAATTCTACATGTAAGAACTATGGAAAGTTTCTCCCTTTACTCTTCTTACCAGTTTTGGAATTTGGAAAAATAGGAGAAAAAACAACACACGCTACTTTATGGAGATGATGGGAACTATTTACAGTAGCAGGGTGGTGGAATGAATTAATCAGTAGTGAGAGTGAACTCTTATTGCTTCATATTAAACCTAAATTAAAAATGCCAAATTAAAATATTTTGCATTAGCAAACATTCTGGTCAAACCAGAAAGTGCAAAATGCCATACTACACTAATGTTAAAACACTTGGTTAATGAAAAGTAACCAAATCAAACATTGTTTTCTAAGAGGGGCATTTGAAAGACCGATGCAGTCTCATTTTTGAATTTTGCAGTAAATAAGATTTTGATTTAAAGTAGCAGGAATGCAAGATACCAGACCGTTCATTCTAACTGGGAGGTCTTCCTTGTACACATTTGTAATGTGCATGAATAATAGAACTTGTTTCTTGTATCTTTCCCTGAAATTAAAATTGTAACAAATCACACATTGGTGTTTGTTAAGAATAAAAATTTCTGACATTTAAGATACAAGATGACAATGTTTTCCAGGAATAAAAAAGGCAGCATTCTTAAGAATAATCAGACAGATCTTTCTTTGTTGTATTTGCTCTGAATTCTAGAAATACATCTAAATGTAGTCTAACAAGACTGATTCACAAGAAATTAATGAGGAACAAACATTAATTATTCATGTCCTGAAACTGTAGGTTTGCTAATGTTTCTGCTAATCACCAAAGCCAAACAGATGTATCTCACTATAAAGGCAATCTTGGTGAAGAGGTGAAAGAACAACTTTGAAAAGTCTACTTCATTACAATTAGGTGAAATGCATCAGTGCCCCAAAAGTCCTCTATTTACCTGCAATTCAGTTTTAAAATGCTGCAATACAAAGGTAAGATCCCAGTCTGTTTCAAGCCATGTTCTATTTGAAAAAGCTTAATCTATGTATTGTACTGAAATACTTTAAAGCACTAACATACCATAGATTCATAAATTATGATGCCAAAAGGGATCACTGTGATCATCTAGTCTGATCTCCTACATAACATAGGCCATAAGACTTCCGTGAATTAATCCCTGTTTCAACTAAAGCATGTTTTAGAAAAACATCCACTCTTGATTTAAAAGTTTCCAGTGATAGAGAATTTACCATAACCCTTGGTTAGTTGGTCAAATCGTTCATTACCCTCATTGTTACTGATTTATCTAGCTTCAACTTCCAGCCATTGATCTTGTTATACTTGCATCGGCTAGATTGAAGAGCACTCTTATCAAATTTCTGTTCCTCAGAGAGATGCTTATAAACTGACCAAGTCAACCCTTAACCTTCTCTTTGTTAAACTAAACAAATCACTAAAAGGCATGTTTTCCAGTCCTTTGATCATTCGCATGGCTCTTCTTTGAATGCTTTTCAATTTTTCAACATTTTTTGAATTGTAGACACCAGAAGTAGACACAATATTCCAGCATCAGTGTCAAATGTAGAGGTAATATGATTGCCCCTCTACTCAAATTTCCGTTTATGCATCAAAAGATCACATTAGTCCTTTTGGCCACAGCATTTCACTGGGAGTTCATGTTCAGCTGATGATCCTGGTGGATAGTCTTTTTCAGAGTCATTGCTTCCCAGGATAGAGTCCCTTATCCTGTAAGCATGGCCTACGTTCTCTGCTATAAGATTCATTAACTTTGCACTTGACTGTGTTAAATCACATTGTTTGCTTGTGCCCAGTTTACCAAGCAATCCAGATCACTATCAGTGACCCCATCCTCTTCGTTAATTTACTGACATCCCCAATCTGTGCGTCATCTGCAAACTATCAGTAATGATTGTATGTTCATCATTCTAATTTCTTAGTCAATATGTTGGTACCAACTCAAATACCTTGTGGACGTCTATACATATTACATCAACACTATTACCTTATCAACCAAACTTGTACTCTCATCAAACAAATAGCTTAAGTGTGACAAGGTCTATTTTCCATAAACCTCTGTTGATTGTCATTAGTCCAGTATCAGCCATTCCATTATTTCAGGCCGACAGGCCTATAACTACCCAAGATGTCCCATTTACCCTTTTTAAATATTCACACAACATTGTCTGTTCCAGAGGATGGAGAAAGCTAATGTTCCAAAGACTTACTTTTAAAAAAAAAAAAAAAAAAAAAAAAAAAAAACCAAACGCAACATTAACATTCAAGAGAGTTCCTCAGCCAACTCTTTTAAAGCTCTTGGATGCAAGTTATCCAGACCTGATGATTTTAAAATGTCTGACTTTAGTAGGGTTACCATTCGTCCGGATTCCCCCGGTCATGTCCGGCTTTTTCGGGTTAAAAATAGCATCCGGGGGGAATTTGTCAATGTCCGGACTTCCCCTCCTCCCCCCCCCCACGCAGAGCGTGCGCGCAGCTTACAGAGCAGCCCAGGCTCCGACAGCCAGAGCCCTTCCTGCACTTCCCCCCCCTCCTCTCTCCTGAAACTTGACACCGCTCCCTTCCTCCCCCTCCCTCCCTGCACTCACAGATCGCCGGCTGTTCGTCTGGAGCTCCGACCCTGCTGCCCTCCCCCGCTGTCGAGCGCGCTGCTCTGCAGCACAGTAAGGGGGCCGGGGGCCAGAGAAGCGGCAGGGAGGTTCTGGGGGGGGGTAGTCAAGAGCCAGGGAGCAGGGGGGAGGGTTGGATGGGTCAGGGAGTTCGGGGGGGAGCTGTCTGGGGGTTGGGGGTGTAAGGTTTTGGGCAGTCAGGGTACAGGTGTGGGGGTCTCAGGAGGGGGCAGTTAGGGGACAAGAAACAGGGAGGCTTAGGTAGGGGGTGGGGTTCTGGAGGGCAGTCAGGGGACAGGGAGCAGAGGGGTTTAGATGGGTCAGGAGTTCTGGGGGGGGGGCTGTCAGGGGGTGGGGGTGTGGATAAGGGTTGGGGCAGTTAGGGGACAGGTAGGGGGTAGGGTCCTAGGGGGCCAGTTAGGATGTGGGGAAGGTCTCAGGAGGAGGCAGTCAGGGTACAAGAGGCAGGGAGGCTTAGGGAGGGGGTGGAGTCCTGGGGGGCAGTCAGGGGACAAGGAGTGGGGGGGAGGGTTGGGGGTTCTGAGGGGGCAGGAAGTGGGAGGGAGTGGAAGGGGCAGGGGCGGGGCTAGGACAGGACAGGGGCGGGGCTAGGACAGGGGCGGGGCTCCTCCCATCCTCTTTTTTGATTGTTGAAATATGGTAACCCTAGACTTTAGTAGATGCTGTTTAATATCCTCCTGAGTTACTGCTGACATGGAAAGCATTTCATCATCATTAGATATGACTACATGATCCAACTTTTTCCCAAATTCAAAGCAAAAATATTTACTGAACTCTTCTGCTTTTTCTGCAGAATTATTGACAATTCTACCATTTCCATCTAGTAATGGACCAATACCATTGTCAGGATTCTTTTTGTTCCTAATATTCTTAAACTCCTCTTTATTATTCTCAACTCTGCTGGCCATAAATTCATTCATGTCTCCTTTTGCTTTCCTTATTTTTATTTTATGATACCTAGCTTTTGATTTATATTTACTATCAACTTCTCCTTTCTTCCATTTGTAATATATGTGGGGTTTTTACAGCTGCTTTCACTTTCCCACTAAGCTAGGTTGGTTTTTTAACCAGTGTAGCCTTCTTGGCATTTAGTAATATGTTCTAAAACAATTCCTAAACATTCATATTTTGCTGTTTTAGTTCTTTCTCCCAACTAATTTGAACTTTGTGAAACTGATCCTTTTAAAGCATCAAATATATATGTCACTGATCTGGACTATATTCTATTTGCACTTAACAAATGTGATCAAATCGTGATCATTTGTACCTAAGTTATTACTAATTTTTAGTTTGTGATAAATTTCTCTTTATCTGTCAAGATAAATTTAATACAGAATTCTCCTGCGCTGGATGCAACATGATTTGAGCTAGGAAATCATCTACAATATTTAGAAATTCCAAGGATGTTTTAGTACTGGCAGGCTGGGACCTCTAGTACATATCAGATTGAAGTCTCCCATGATCACAAAGCTATTTTCCTATACATTATTGGTAAGTGCTTAAGGAGCCAATAAGCCTATTCGCTAATGTGATTTGGTAGTGTGTAGTAGACACCAGCTAATGCCCCCATCTTGTGCTTTACGTGTTAGGACACTGGTCTACAAGCATTCAAGATCATTTTCTTCAAAGATTTCAGTGACTCAAAGAGAAAATGTCATTTTTGACAGAGTGCTACTCCCCCTCCCCTTTTCTCCACTCAATTTTTCCCTGATAGGTTATGATCATTGTTTGTAACATTCCAATCATGCAAATAATCCCACCAGGTGTCAGTTATACCATACATGTCAAATATATGCTCAGAAATCCAATTTCTCTTGTTTATTACCCCAGCTCTGAGCATTGGTGCATCAGAAATTAAACACCCTATGGTGCCTTGATTAATTTTGTTGTTAACATTTTTTGTGCTAAATAACTACTTATTTGTTCACGCTTTTCATCCTCTCCTTTTCAGGGCCAGCTCTGACTTTTTTGCCGCCCCAAGCAAAAAACAAACAAACAAACAAAAACCCAGGGCGCAGGGTCAGGGCCGGCTCTAACTTTTTTGCTGCCCCAAGCAGCAAAAAAAGCACTGCCCCGCCGAACCCCCCCCCCCCCACCGTGCGCCACGCCGCTGGAGCGCCCCCCCGCCGAGCGCCGCGCTGCCCCCCCACCCCAAGATTGGCCACCCCTTACCAGGTGCCGCCCCAAGCATGTGCTTGGTTGCCTGGTGCCGGCCCTGCACAGGGTGGCCAAACCCAGAGGCAAAGCCAAAAAAACAAAAACAAAAAAACAACCACCACCCTGGGCACAGGGCGGCTGGAGCTGGAGGCAAAGCAAAAAAAATAGGGCGGCCGTGCCACCCTAAGATTGGACGGAATGCCACCCCTTAGAATCTGCCGCCCCAAGCACGAGCTTGCTCGTCTGGTGCCTGGAGCCGGCCCTGCTCCTTTTGGTCAAATGCCCTCCTGACTCGTCTAGCCCAGTGGTTTTCAACCTGGGGTCCATGGACCCTTGGGGGTTCGCAGACTATGTCTAAGATTTCCAAAGGGGTCTGTACCTCCATTAAAATTTTTTTAGAGGTCCGCAAATGAAAAAAGGTTGAAAACCACTGGTCTAGGCAAACTGTTCCTGAGAAGATGGTAGTACTGACATGGATGTCATCCAAAATGTACAGCCCCTTCTCCCTACAGAAGATGGACAAATGTTCCAGAAAATCAAAACCACACTACCTTACACCACTTACCTAGCTAGGGATTCATTTTCAGAATCTTCTGCCTTCTTTCGTCCTTCACTTGCAGAACAGGAAGGATCTCAGAGATGATTACTTGGACATTCTTCTCCTTCAGCATCCTTCTGAATTCCATATATTGGGTGAGATATTCCATGACATAGTATCATTAGTGCCAATGTGCACCAGCACCAGGGGATCTTTGCCAACTTCGGAAGCCCCTCTTATAGTGGCATCTCATGGCACCAGAAGACAGCACATCATCCTGTTGTCTGTCTGTTCTCCCTCGCAGAATGTTCTTCCCCATTATTTTTACTACAGAATGCCCAACAAGGATTGTCTGTCTTCCTTAGACGCTGAAGATCTTTGAGGGCATGTTTGATTTTCCCTACAAATTGGGCTCAGCAGCCAGCCACTGGCACACATCTCCATTCCATTTAACCAACTGGATTTTCAGAGCTATCTTCTGCAGTTTCTATGCTGATGACCTGGTAAAGACTGGAAAGTACTACAGGTCCTGACCCAAAGCCCACTGGAATCAATGGATGTCTTTCTATTGAGTTCATTGGTTTTTGGCTCATCCCTCTGTAGAAATGGGAAATAGAAAAGGAAAACATAAGGGGAAAACTGAGAACATTAGCTTTTGGTTCTTCAAATACAAACTCAAGGATTGAGTACTAGAATAAATCCTGTAGTTGCACTTCTAGTGTGTTGAATCACAATCCTAGATCTGAAGATCCACTGCTGTCTCTTCAAATGAAAATAGATAGAGAGAACAAAGAAAAATTAATGCTTTAACAAGTTTTAGGGCCTGATTTTCAAACTGTGCCTCTGTCTTGGTGAAAACAATTTTACTTTTAAAACTGAGCCTGCAAATGCTATTTAGACATTTGCCTACCAGAATACACTTGAAAAACTGGTGGCCTGGTGTGTGTGTGTGTGTGTGTGTGTGTGTGAATGAAATCAAAGCATAATTAATGCATTAGACAAAGAGTTAGACATCAAGGCTAAAGTTTGGAGCACTACAAAAAAAATTAAATCGTGATCTTGTCTTTTACTTAAACAGGCTGAAATATTGTCAGACTTCAGAGATGGGCAATTTATCCAGGCGTTCTGCAATCATTTATTTTATGAAAAAAGTCAATCATAATGAAGACTGCATCACGAGTGAAGATTTTCCCTTGAGTGAGCATACGCACACTGTGCCTCTTCAAAACCCTCTCTCTAGCTCCTTGTGGAGCTAAGCAATACTGTTCCAGCTATTAGCCAAAGGGGGTCACTACAAAGTATGTAATAGGAGAACATGCTTCCAGTCACACCCTCCAGGGATTAAATGCTCTTCCAGACTGGGAGTGAAATTCATTCTAACAATATTGCAGAAAGCAAGTTCAGATTGTCACATATTTATGCCAAAGTGTTGTATTCACATATTTATTTCATACTTCTCACAATCAGTAGACCAGCAAGAGGAGATAATGGTTTTTCACTTCATTAAAATGCTATCCTTGGTGATTTAAGTAGAGATTTCAAACCTTCCTCACCAAGGAGCTGATAGCTTGGCGCTCTGGGCTTCTATATTCAGACAGCTTATAAGAACTTTACAAACATTTATTCAATCCTGGAGCACTAGAATTCCACCTGTGCTGCAGGGTTAATTCCACCAAGTTCCTGCATAACAGGAGGAATTTTAGAGCTTGTTTATACTGGGAAATTTTTCTAACTAGTCTGTCTGTCTAACCCGATTTTAAACCTGGTTAGAGTCATAGTGGTCTCAAAACTAGTTCACTAAGACTAGGTCAGGCTGCCTAAAACCAGACCTACATTATAGCTGCATCTGCAAAACATTGAGAGACCTGCTCAAGGTCCCAAAGTAGGTCGGTGGCAGAGCTGAGGACAGACGTCAAAACTGACTCCTCCTCCTATGCTCTAACCATCAGACCATGCTCCCTCCTACGTACCCTGTGGACCCCTTTGAACTAGTTCCCATGGCAGTGCATAAGAGGTACTCTGGAAGTCGGCATAAAGGTTAACGGGTTGCTTCTAGAAAGTAACATTTGTAACATCTGCTCCCAGCTTCCACCCAAAAGTTAGCGATGCCCCTCTGGCTGAGAGCCGCTGGGGACAAGGATGTTTTAAAGCTGTTGGGTGCATGCCTGCCCTGTAGCTCTATAAAGTTATTCAGCTTTGTGTTTTCTTCACCTCCCTTTTACATTAATGCTCACTGAAATCTTCATTAAAATTTGAAATTAAAATGTAACAATCAAAGAAGGAAGGGGAGAAATCCTGTCACCTGACATTAAACTCACCGTGTCCACATTTACATTCGGAGGGTTTTTCGTTACCCCAAAATAAATGAATAAATAAATCACACCGGCTGCTATGTCAGAGTTTGGGGAACAGAAGTAGTCGCTGGCCAAAGCGTGTGTATTGTTAGTTGCATTGCCACAGCAAATCCCACGTATGATATCAGTGCTGACAAGCCAAAGCTTCCTGCACTACTCACTATGTTTTATTAAGGAACAGAATCTGCTGGGCCGTGTAGCTGGCAGTGGCTGTTGAACACACACCAGCTGAATTCCCTTTGCCGCTGCAGACACTCCCAAGTCACAGGCATCACACAGTATTTTTAGAAGCTCTGTGTATCTTCTTCTGTTAAAACATCCCTGATTCTTACCGCTGTTTTTCACCCATCAAACACACCTATCCTTTCCTTTCCTGAGCACAACAATCCTCCTGAAAGCCTAAAGGTCTTAAACAACATTATATTGGTTACAGAGCTGCATTAATGCAATGGAACCTTTCCACAGTAGCCAAAGGTTTATAGCTCATGAATAGCAAATAGGTGCTTTGGAAAAACTCCCAGGGGATTTAGGAGCATAGGCCCAATTGACATTCACATTCAATGATTTTCAATGGGTCATATGCTCCTAAATCCCGTATGCACTTTAGAAAAATCCCACCTCACACCCCTCAATTATTTGGTCTCTTCCCCCTTGTTCCTTCAAACATTTTGCCCAGTCAGGGTCAGGCAACAGGGCTTCTGGCACTTCCCATGAGATTATTTTAGCCAGACCTCACTCTCATACACTCTTTCCATCCCCGTTATTTTCCTTTGATTATTTTCACCTCATTAGTTTACCTGCTCTTCCCACCCCCAACCTCCTACCACACCTATTCTTTCCCCACCTTGGTCAAGCCAGAAACTCAAATTTGGGCTTTAGGTTCACAAATGAGTTTCAAGCCGGCCTTGTCAATACACCAGTATACTTACATACAGCCTTTTAGTGCTGGCTTTCCCAGTCATCCTTTAGCCCAGCTGCCCTTCAATACAAGTCTGCCCTCACAGACCAGTCCTTCCAGAACTTTCCACATGGTTGTTGCAATCCTTCCAGTTGTCCACCTGTGTTGGGGAGGTGCCCACGATTGCACCGATTAGCCCAGAGTGGTTGTACCAGTGCTGTATACAGGGAGACTAGCACTTTTTCAATCTATGTGCTGTCATTTGTGCAGCACACAGAGTAAGTGCATGGCTTTCCCCCACTCCCATTTCAGCCTTCCAAGCTTCTCCCTCCTGTTGAATACTGTACTAGGACGACAGTACTTCTCCCCTTGCCTCCACCTTCACACACACTTTCACTTGCATTCCTCTAGCTTGACACTTGTGCTGCCAATATATATTGCCACGTTTTGTCCCTTGGCATTATTCTCCTGCCCTCAGTAGTGATGTTGCATGGGGAAGAGGTCTGTGCATATGTGCAAGGTGAAAAAATGATGTTCAAGATAGGGAAGCACAAAGGACGCTAATCCTGCATTGCTTTATGTCTGGCTTACTGCTGCCTAGTAGCAGAGCAAGGCCTAAGGCAGCAACACACGAGTAAGTCCATCAACAACTTGATGAACATGGGGTATAAGTGTTTGTATTAGATGCAGCCATTTTTTTGTAAGGGAAGAGGAATTCAGACTCTGCACCATTCAGTGCAGAGAGCTTGTGCTTACCTTCAAATGTACTCACCTGCAGCCCCTGTTCACGCTTGCTTTCCTCTTGTTGTTTTACATGTCTTAAAGGTAGCAGTCACCCAAATAAAACAATTCTCTGGCTTGCTGGAGACCAGGCATGGGAGTGAATAGGCCAGTGAGCACATCTTTAAAAAGAGCTCTTGAGGTGTGACATTTTGACACAAACCCTCGAGGCAGGCTGTGAAGAGAGGCTGCCCTCCAGTGGCTTCTCTTAGAGAGGTTAGTACATTTACCTTGTTCTACAGGTGGTCACAAGTGAACCTGACTTGCCAACCTTCCTCACTCCCCACATAAAACAGAACCCTAACCTTAAACATTAAAAATGCACAAACCTCAAGCTGTGTAAACTAAAGCAGTGATAGGATCTTATTACTATGTTCTGTGTCCCATTTCCCCCACCTTGCTCCTATCACTGGAGTTCTAGCTAAAGCTAGAGGTCCTGATTTTGACCACATTATTCATTTACCAATGTGATATATGCCATCATGTGCCAGCAATGCCCCTCTGCCATGTACACTGGCCAAATCAGACAGTCTCTATGCAAAAGAATTAATGGACACAAATCTGACATCAGGAATCATAATACTCAAAAAACAGTGGGAGAACACTTTAACCTGTCTGGTCATTGAATGACAGACCTGCGGGTGGCTATTTTACAACAGAAAAGTTTCAAAAACAGACTCCAATGAGAGACTGCTGAGCTGGAATTGATATGCAAACTAGATACAATCAACTTAGGATTGAATAAGGACTGGGAATGGCTGAGCCATTACAAACATTGAATCTCTCCCCCCTTGTAAGTATTCTCACACTTCTTATCAAACTGTCTGTACTGGGCTATCTTGATTATCACTTCAAAAAATCCCCCCCCCCTACTTAATTGGCCTCTCAGAGTTGGTAAGACAACTCCCACCTGTTCATGCTCTCTGTATGCATGTGTGTATATATATATATATCTCTCCTCAATATATGTTCCATTCTATATGCATCCGAAGAAGTGGGCTGTAGTCCATGAAAGCTTATGCTCTAATAAATTTGTTAGTCTCCAAGATGCCACAAGTACTCCTGTTCTTTTTGCGGATACAGACTAACACGGCTGCTACTCTGAAACCTGTCATATTGAGTAGTACTTCATTCTGCAATTTGATTTCAGCATTACTACTCTGAATAAAGGCGACAGTCAATCTGTGATACTGTAAGCTGCAAGGAATTTTGTCTACAAGGAGTCATGCATACTTATGACAGTTTATAAATAATCACATTAAAAATACTATCCTAAAAGAATCTTACTATTGCAAAAGTGTAAAAAATAATAAGCTATCATAACTCATCATCATAATGCATGGCAAATTACAGTTGCACAAGCAGAATTAATTCTGTCACTTCCTAATTTTTGCTGGACTTTGCAACCATATTAAAGTGTTTGCTTAAAAAAACAAACAAAAAAATGCCATTAAGTGAAATCATACTGACCCCCTCCCCAACATGGATCATCACCAGGACTGAAGCCTCTAGATCCATAGAACAGACTTCTACCATTTGAGCTGATAGAGTAACTGGCAGCAGTAGTAGGCAATTATCCTCTGTTTCATCCCCCTCTAAGGGGCTAGTCCAAATACTTTGCCAGTGGTCTTCCATCCTTTGCTGAAAACACAGAAATGCTGAGACTTGAGTGTCCTGGGTTCAATTTTGAGTTCTAGAGGGGAGTGCCCTCTAGTGGTACTAAACACTTCTCATCCTGTTCCTCTCAGTTCCTTTATGTCCTGTGCCTCCCTGCTCCTATTATTCCCCTCCTTACCTCTGGCTCCTGCCCGGCCCTCTCTCAAATGCAGAGGGATGATAGGAAGGGAGGTTTTAGGTTGATTGCTACCTAGTCACCGGCAAGGGGAGCATGGAGTCTCCCTGTTCTCAGTTCCAGTACCTGGCACCACAGAGCACCAGCAGACAGGAAGAGCAATTAGAGGGCAAGTCCAGCTCAGCCCTTGCAGTAGCCTTGGGATGGAGCATGCTCAGTCATTCGGAGAGGATGGTGCATGCTCAATGCAGTTAGTATGTTTGGGGATGTGGAGCATGCCCAGTTAGTCAATCTCTTGGGAGAATTTAGTTGCCAGCTTCTAACCAACTTCTGAGCATGTATAAACTGCAACTTTCAGAGGCTTATAAATTGGCCAGACTTGGGTAGATTTTTACATGAATGGCAGAGGGCACATCCCTAACATGGGGGTGACCTCCCTGCCACATTTCAAGTCCCCTGCTCCAAAGCATGGAGGTGCTAGAGCTTTTCAATGAAACTGTGCTAAGGATCTCATGTGCAAAACAATATTTTCCTTTAACTTTTCCCAGAACAGGCAGACATCCACCATGGACAATTTCTGCCTGAATAACTTACGCTTGGCAAAGTTGTAAGCAACTGAAACCAGGGACTTACAATGGAAAGTGTGTGTTACCTACAGATAGCACAACCAGCTCAGCCTAAAGTGTCCCATTAGGTTTCATTTACACTTTTCCCAGCGAAGAGATACAAATACTGCCTAGGTAGGAGGGCTCACTTCCATTCAATTCTTACTTCATACATGTCCAGCCGGAAAGGGAATCTTTATGAGAACTGAACTGACAATCACATTGCCCTGGGTAAAGATCAGAGCAGGTGCTGTTCTGATTTTGTACTGAGCATCATAAGAAGGTAGAAATTCTTGAAAGTTAGTTACCTTTCAATCCCACCGTCCCTCCCAATCCCAACGTGAAAAGTTGACTGGATCTACTGGCAAGCCATTTTCTTTCTATCCAAGTAAGAATAGTTCCATCCATTAATTGAACTAGAATGTGTGGACAAGGGAATGCGCTAACAAAGCCAGGATCAGCAAGTACAAGCCAGAGACAAGACAAGACAAGACCAAAAATCCCCAAAACCAAAAAAGGACACATGGGACAAAATCATATTCCATTTCTACCCTATAGAACCCCAGTGAAGTGAGAGCAGAATTTAGCCAGGAATATTTACAGCTACTGTGCTTGACTCCATGGATTACCGTTTTGTCTGAAAATAGTGTACTTTGAATCCAGGGATCAAAGATTGGGGAATAAAGTCACGTTCCTGATCTATCATGCAACAGGCTGATAGTGTCTCTAACAATATTTAAAATGAGATTCCTGCTGTGAAGATAGACATGACTAAAAAAAGCAGAAGTTTTCATGTTTATCAAATCAATGGCTTTCAGACAGAATATCCTGTTTACAAGAAAATTGTTTTTACTGTCAGGTCTGCAAATGCAATCTGGAATCTAGAGCTGGCTGGAACATTTTTGACAGACTGTGGTCTTGTGGAGACGTACCCACCTCAATGGAGTTTTCGTCCAGGGGAGAATAAAAAACCTGACCATTTTGACAATTCATTTTTTGCGGAAACATTTGAAAGATTCTGGTTTTGTTCCAATGAGGAATGAAAAACATCAAAGACTCAACAGTTGTTGAGAGATGGAATTGCCATCCTCCGATCAGCTCTCCTGGACTCTAGATAAAAGCTGTCTTTGTGATGACCTCTGAACCACCTGAAGTACAGGATTTTGAAGCAAGAACATGCTAATAATTTGTTTGGGGATGCACAAGTTAGAACAGACTCCTGTTTGCTCATGTAGTTATTTGGGCTCAGTGGGCATAGTGGTAATAAAACACAGGACCTTAACACAGGAGCGGGCCTCTTCAACTAAGTGGCACAAATTTTGCCATGTCACTTTCAGGGCCGTCTCCAGCTTTTTTGCTGCCCCAAGCGGCGAAAGGGGGGCGGGGGAGAGGGCGCAAAAAGAGATAAAGCCGCGATCGGCAGCACTTCATTCTTTGGCGGCAATTCAGCGGCCGGTCCTTCCCTCCCCAAGGGAGGGAGGGTCCCGCTGCCAGATTACCACCGAAGACCTGGACGTGCCGCCCCTTTCCATTAGCCACCCCAAGCACCTGCTTCCTGCGCTGGTGCCTGGAGCCAGCCCTAGTAACTTTAAAAAATATACAACGCCCCTAAAAAAATAAAATACCCAACTGTAGGTGCTATCATACTTCCAGTCCCCACAGGCAATCAGGCTATACCCAGAAGTATAAAGGACTGTTTTTTATACTTTGAAACAGACTCCTGGTTGACTGGAGCTACCATGTCATCTGACAGGAAAATTGTTAAGCTTCATGCACTCATTTTAGGTTCTTTGTATTTGGGTCCTGGCAGATGCACGCTAGTTATGGAACTCTCAGAAAATATCAGCCTTCTCCAACCTACTACACACTCAGGCAACTAAGTGAACCATTAATAGCATGTCAGCTCACTGAACCATAGCAGAGTAAGAAGCATGCCTGGGGCAGTGTGCAGCATTTTATTTTAAAACAATATTATTTGTAAAACACTGGGGGAGGGAGGCAGAGGACCCTTATTTGAATGCAGATTAAGTACAAGCAATTAAGTAGCAGCACTGACATTTGTCTTCCACAAGCAGCACTACCTCTACTGGTGCAATTTACCCCTCTTCTGCTTAAAGGGGGATTAAAGGAACTGAGGTGAGGGGCTCTTTTCCCTGGCTAGCTATGAGTTGAATACATGTAGGAGGGTGTCCCAGTAGCCATACAGCACATACCACTGAGATTGGACTTCCTTAAGAAGCCTGTTTAACTTAAATGCTGCTCCCTGGGACACATCCCTCTCCAGCGACACATGGCGTCCATTGATACCACTGAATAGTGACGTGTTTAGATGATTTAGTAAGGGTAGAGCGTGCCACTTTTGCTGGAGCTGGGCAGGAAGCAGCAACAGTTCTTTATTCAGGGCAAACAAAGTTCCACCCCAATTCTGTGGCCACTGACAGGATTAGGTCCACTTGCAGGAAAAGAGCATTGCTCTTGAAACTATCCTCCATTTACCAGGAATTTCTCTTGATGGAGAAGCAAGGTAGGATCCTAATTATCTGCTATCGCCTTTTGCTCTGTTAGTGTCACAAAGAAGGAATTCTGTACTAAGCATTGGTGACTATATAAGATGAAGATGAAGAACTGAAGCTTGTTCCTGCAGCAAGTCAGTCTGGACTTAAGTTACACACTATCCGAGATGCATAAAGCTTTATGTCATGAAGAGTGAAATCAGCACAGCTGCGCCCGGGGTAAAGCAATCTGTACTCATCCGTCTGGGAGAGAGAGGGTAGAATCTATAATTCACTGCATTCACTGCCACCGATGAGTGCTTGTCTGCCTGTGACTCGCAGCAATGAAATGAACCGTCAGTTCCAAACGAGTGTTGCATGCCTTTCCAAGAATCTGTACCTCGTACCAAGAGGCAAATACTGTATGTTCATAAATATACTTAAGACAACACCAAAATTGCATTAAGATTTGGTAAGGAGAAGTTTCTCACTTAGGTCAATCCTCCTGCACTCCTGTTAAAACTTCCATTATACAATACACAAATAAAGTCAAAAAAACCTTCAAGACCTATATTAAGCTTAGTATAGAAATACGGTCTATGTAATAATACAAAAATAAGTTCTATCCCCCTTTAATAAAATCGATTTTTGAGATGTGTTCTGTTAAAAACTGTTCCTCAATTTTTTCTGACCCACAGATAATCCAGTCACTTTAAAATGTGAAACTGAAGAGTGGATGAAATTGTTGTTTGACATATTTTTGGCCACAAGAGACCACACAGAAGTACATTATATTGAGCTGACTCCAAATAATTTTCACATGAATTACTAAAGTGCCAGAAATGTATAATTTATTAACATTTAAATAAATCACATGGAGTAGAAGCGCTTTAAGGTTATCAGTGTAAGATGCACAGAATACCAAATTATAATTACCAAAAAAGGTTATCAAGTACAATAGACCCAATTGTGTCATAATTTTACATAAACAAGGCAAGACAAATATTGAAAAGAAGAGGGGATCTGTCTTTTAAACACACTGAATGATCATAAATACAATACCTGGTTTTAAAAAAATGCACTAGTTAAAAAACTAATGCCAGAACTGGTCCCGTTCATTTGGATCCATTGCTCTTCCTGACACTTTCACTGGCAGTAATTCTCCCTAGGGTCTACAACACATTTTTCCTCTCATCCTCATATGTGCAACTTCCATAGCATGTTTTCTATCAATTAGCAACCAACCAGTTTACAGTGCACAGCTAAAATAACCTATTTGGGGGAAATTCTAACAGATCATGAGTATTCAACGTACTGCTTCATCTGTGGCGTTTCAATCTTGTATACAATAAATAAAGCTTGCAATGAATGGGGCCCACCACAAATTGTGTTAGGGTCATTCCATTTTGACAGTGTTCCTATTACTCACTTTCAATATAGTCAGATACTTAGAATGAAGACATATCTGCAATTATTTCCATCAACTACTGGTTAGGCATATATACAATGTAAATAAAGTGTGTAACACTTTTTTTGTTTTTTAAATAAAGTTCAAAATCTAAAAGCTACCTTAAAAAAAACAACCCACCTTTCTCCAGAAGCCACAAAAACTGAGAAATGGTAAAGAAAAGGGGTACCTGGAAGGCAGGAGTATAGGATGAAGGATAGTGTTGAGAAAACTTAAAGGACTTTAGATAAATCTTGATGGAATGTTTGACTCCCTGGTGGTAAAACAGGACTAAGAAAATAATGTCAATCATTAAAGTCTAGTTTTCAAATGTTCTTTACATATCTAAAACTTTTTAAAATGTTTTCTCTGTAACAACTTTGACATTAACCATCTCCTCCTGGAAGACCATGTCCCAAAAGCAAGTAGGACTTAATTCAAATATCTAATAAAAATCAAATGTTTTCATTTTACCTCTTTAAAAAAATGTAACAATTTCATCCCTTTATTGTAACAGGATTTGTGCTATATGAACTCTATGACAGATTATCTGAAGACAATGTTCTGCAAAAACATTCCCCCATGTATAATATGTATTTAATGTATTTTGCACACAAACATACACCCTAGATGTGATCACGACCACCATGGAATAAGCAATGTTCATTTTTTACCTTCTCACCTGCTGTATGCCCTATGAATCTAACTTCATTAAGATGGTTTATAACACTCTAATCCTGTCACGTCTTTCTCCAATCAGCTCTTAAAACAAAATCACATAACCACAAGTTTTTCCTCCACAGCTACCTAACTTATACATTTAATACAGGCAACTCCATGGTTTTAATCACCATACGCACAATTTAAACAATCTGAAAAGATCCTACTCCCATTCCACCACTGATTTAGCTGCTTCTGCAGGGTTGCTACCCCGTGGGAAGAGTTCATTTGGTGGTGGTTGGGGGAATATCTGTGAAAACACCTGTCTTGCAAGTCTGGCTCATCCTGATGTCCTGAGGAAGAAGGTTCAATGGATATGGCCTTTGGCGATAGAGGTGTGCCCCCAAAGTTGCACTGCTGGCTGTTAGCTTGAGCATTGCTACTGACTGAAGCTGTTGAGGCAAGTCTCTGGAAGAGAGGCAGACCAACAGTCATGCCTGCAGTCCAAGGTCTAGATGAAATGTCAAAGTTGAAGTGGATCCAATATGACAGGGAAACAGCGTAGAACAGAAGAATTAGTTTGATGTGCTCATCTGTATTGCTTTAGACTACCGGCTGCCACGACACCCAAGCGAAGCTTCCGTGACCCTCACCTCTCTTTCTAGAAAGTGTGCATGCCCAGCCTGAAGTTGACTGAAGAAAGCACAGATCATCCTGGCGGGATCCACATCTAGCAAAGGGTGCTGCCTCACAACCTGTATCAGGTAAGAGCAGGGACTGAAGGGTGGTTACAATGAGACTTGTCTGTTATAGTCAGTCCTAACCGGATGCTAAAAAAAAACAAAAAACACACAAAAATACCACTGCTACTTTTCAATAGCACTGCAAGCTTTACACAGTTCAGTATCTCTTGAGGTGTCAGTGCTAAACACAAATGTTTCGTGTTACAGGTGTTCTAGGAATCCTGGCTGTTCAAAACTATAAAAGAAAATCCTGTTTTGCCTTGAACTAATCGGTTTGCTTCAATTCTAGACTTTATAGGAACTAATTCGTACTAATTTTTCTATCCTGTAGTGAGTGTAACACTTTAGTTACTGTATTATACTGAAGAAAACAATCAGAGTTTACAGGGGAGCAATAGAAGAACAAAACAAAATTAAAACATAACTACTCCATAATGTCTATATCACACCATATTTTTATGTATTGCATTTTTATTGGCATTTTGAAATGATCTGCAGAACATACAAATGGCACAGCCATGAGTAATTGTTATCTCAAACTCTTTCCAATTAGCTGCATATCACACATCCATTTGGTATGTAATGCCAAAGCCTTTTATGGTCATGACATTACTGAATGAAAGTGAAAAATCCAAAAGTTTAACATAGGATTGAAAGTATAATAAAAATGAATGTACCATTGTTGGAAGAATGAGGGTCATAATTTCTGGTACATTGACAAGATTCTACTTTATGCATGCAATCGCAAACTAAAAATACTACATCAGCTCTTTCTATCAATACAATTTTACAAAACATATGAAAACTGCAAGAACACAGCTAAATAAGTTTATAAACTTTCATTTTAAGCTAAGGTTAAAAGAAAAGGCATCAAACTCACAAAAATATTGAAAAAAAAACATACAGAGGCACCATATAAAAACTGAAAGATCATCGTAATCCAGTTTGCTATTGTGAAGGCACATTTAAGATTAAATTGAAAATAAAATAAGCAGCCAAATTACTGCAAAATGCTTCATATTTCCTGGATAAACATTGCTAGGGTCACAAAAGATATTGCTTTAAAATATGTTTATCTACAGATTAGCATAATCCTGTTCTATATGGTTTCCAATAAACTTTTCTGTGCTGCTCTTCCCAAGGGATACAATACTCATACAACTTGCAGATGGCGACAGATGAAGCTAGGACACTGACACTTGACAGACACAAATAAAATGGCCTGCTGACAGCGTTACTATACTTACCTCTACATAAGCCCGCAATAAGCCAAATGGAGGGAAAAGCTATGCTCATTTTCTAAGACATGCTCATGCAGTTTTGTGTGACGGGTCAATACATTAATCTAACACAGGGATTCCCAAACTTGGTTCGCAGCTTGTTCAGGGTAAGCCCCTGGTGGGCTGCGAGATGCTTTGTTTACCCGAGCATCCACAGGTATGGCCGCTCGCAGCTCCCAGTGGCCGCGGTTTGCATTTTACATGGTCTGACTTAATACCATTATGACGCTGTCAGACAAGTTGCCAGCTCATGCCCAGGCCCCTAGGCCTCAACAGGGCACTGACCAATACATAACTGGAAACCAGTGTGTTAGTATTGTTTAAATAGATGTTAAGTTTATACAAATGTGTTTAGTGTTAAGGTTTTATGAAATGCTTATAGGATGCTGCACGTAGTAATCTCACTTACAACTCAGTACCCTATGTCATAAGGTAATACTGAGTGTTTGCATTGCCTGGTCCATGCTGCAAAGTTAGGTCAATGTAAGGTAGCTTATGTTGACCTAATGATGTCGGTCTACACTACAGCCTTGCTCCTGTTGATGTAAGGGCCCTACTACACCGACATGTCTGCACCTCCATGAGAGGTGTAGCACGTATGTCGGTGTAATTAGGGTGATGCAGTGTCCATGTAGACACTGCATTACTTACATCAACTGTTGGCTGAAATTCTTACCAATTTTATAGCTCCCCTCTCTGGCAGGGGGCTCAGAGCTGGAGCCATGAAACTGACAAGGCTGGTAGGCTCCCTACTATGAAACTGAGCCAGGGACCAAGCTGACAGCTGCCCCCTCTCCCCGCAGCTGTCAGCCAGGTGCTGGGCTCATAGCTGGAGCCCTCATCCCCCACCCCGGGGGTGACAGCCCCAGCTGTGAGCCCCGTGCTGGGCTCAATTTCACAGGAGGAGCCTAACAGCCTTTCTTGTCAATTTCACAGCTTCAGTTGTGAGCCCCTGGCTCTGAGACTGGCAGCAGCCCTGAAACTGACAAGAAAGGCTGGATGGCTCTATGCTATGAACCCCGCGTGGGGCTCAAGCTGATAGGTCTGCCAATGGGTACATCAACTCATCTAGATATTTGCCTAGTTTTACAACAGGCTACATAAATAACACTAGCAAAGTCTGTGTATATGAAATGTTAGTTTGTACAATGACTTGTTTATATTGCTCTATATACTACAATCAGCAGTTCTCAAACTTGGGTTGCAACCACAAAGTGGGTTGTGAGTTTATTTTAATGGGGGTGCCAGGGCCAGGGTTAACTTGCTAAGGCCCAAGGCAGAAAGGCAAAGGCTGAGCGCCACCCCCTCGGGCTGAAGTTGAAGCCAAAGTCCGAGCCCCCTGGATGGAGCTGGAGCTGAAGCCTGAGTAGTGTAGCTTTGCGGAGCCTACGGCAATTGCCCTGCTTGCAAACCTTTAAAGCTGTCCCTGTGTACAGAGAGAATACACTGACTTTAGGAACTATGTTTTGGCTTTCGGGTCAACATCTCTTTGTAAAGTCTCATTTTCTACTAAGACTGCCATCAAGACAAAGAGTAGGAATAGACTCAATGTGGAGAAAAATTTAACTGCTGCTATGCTTCACTGCTTCCCAGAATGACAAGGCTCACAAGTGAAAACAGGCTCCAGTACCACACTGAAATTTAAGTGCAATATTTACATTCCAATTGATTTATTTTATAATTATATGGTAAAAATGAGAAAGTACATTTTTCAGTAATAGTGTGCTGTGACACTATTTTTATGTTTGATTGTGTAAGCAAGTAGTTTTTAAGGGATGGTGGTGGTGAAACTTGGGGTATGCTAGGTAAATCAGACTCCTGAAAGGGGTACAGCAGTCTGGAGAGGTTGAGAATCACTGCCCTACCTCACCTAACAGGAAAGAAGCATTAACTCACGTAAAATGCTGGCTTCCTACAGAAGGTGTTACCTCCTGCCAACAAAAAGGCCCATTGAAACCAAATGAGCCACTGTGAAACATCAAAGAACAAAGACTTAATTGTTCTTCCCCACCCATGATGAGTAGATGCTTGAACTCTGGAGGAAGGGAATAAAAATCCCTGACAAGAAGAAACTACCTCTATGCTGCTTTGACTTTGGGAGGGCAAGATTTCTAAGCACAAGCAAGGGATCCCCAGCTGCTTACCCTGGATTAACCCTAAAGCTTGCATACTACAGTAGCTTCTATCATCTTTTGAAACTGAAGACTAACTCATTTGTATGTTTATGTTTATCTGCTTTAACCTTGTAAATAACTCATTTCCTTTTCTTAGTTAATACATCTTTAGTTAAATTATAGGATTGGCTACAAGCATGGTCTATGGTGTAAAATCTAAAGTGCAATTGACCTGGGGTAAGTGATTGGTCCTTTGAGATTGGAAATAACCTGAATATTGTTGTGATTTTTGATGTAAGGGGCCATCAACCACAAAGGCAAGTTTGCCTCAGTGGCAAGATAGACCGGAGCACCCAAGGAGACTGTCCGTGACTCCATGGTTATGCTGTTATAATACCGGAGGAATTTACACTTGATATTTGGTTAGAGAAATCGAAGTATAGAACTCATGCTTTTGAGTCGCTCCAGACAACTTGGCGACCACAGCTGATAAACAATCCAATTCCTGAGGAGGCCTCCCAGATAATCCATAGTACCTTATTTTAAGTAAGGTAACACACAACTAAATCACTCAGCTGGAGACCATGGCTTTTTCAGTCTGGGTGTTGTGAATAGGTGTTAAGGAATTATGACCACCCTGTCCTTCCTATATATTGCTAAAGGGAAGAAGGGGCTCCAGTTCCTGGTAAAAATCAAGCACTCCCGTTCCTTTCCTAACCTGTACACATGGTCAACTCTGATAGGCATTTTGAGAGCCACAATCCAAACAGCCATTTCAGACTAGAGAGATGAGCCCCTCTGCATGATGAGAATAGTGCTTACCTCCCTTATTACAAGGATTTGCTACAGTGTGTAAAATGCTTTGGAGATGTAGAGTTCTATATAAATGTAAAGTGATACTAATAAATGCAAAAGGTAATTGCAGGTTAGAAGTTTAAACAGAAGTCAGGAAATGAAAACAGGATTAACTCACTCACATTGAAGACCTCCCTTTTCATTGCCTGATCTGTATGCTTAAATTCATATTGCCACATTAAAGATTTTTACATTTAATTTCGCTTCAGAAAAAGGGACCTGCCTTTGCTTAATAATGTTAGCATTCAAACAGAAGGTCACACCTCCTTGATATGAAGAGGGATGGAGAGCAAATGTCCCTATTACTGTTATGTGTGTTCAGGTTTAGGTGCTATTAATCGCCTTTTGCTGGAGACAGGTCTTCTGCAAGGACTTGTCTACAGAAAGTTTCGTATTTGAACAAGATTTTGATTAACTGATTTGTGGTTGCCATCATGACAGCTAACATGATTCTTCACAGTGGTGTTCAAACACTCCAATGTTGACAAGCCCCAAAACTGATTTGGCATACTGGGCTGACACAGTTTACTTTTGCAAAAGGAAGTGTGATTAAAAAAAAAAATTAAAATTTTAACAATGCAGAAAAAATTGCTGAGAAACTTTTAAAGTCATAAGACGCTCAATTTTCACATTATCCCTGAAAAGGTTTTTTCAAAAAAAGTTTGTGTTGGTTATTTCAACAAAACATTTAATGCCAGATTTTTAAAAGTGCTTAACGTTGGCCTATCACTGCTTCAACTGAAGTAAAGGGAGTTTTACCATTGATTTTCCTGGAAATAAAATTAGGATAACGCTAAGCGCTTTTGAAAATTCACACACTCAGCATTTCTTTTGTTCAAACTGTCCAAGAAAGCAGCTTGAGTACAGAAGCCTCTATGTCTGTCAGGTCAGGCAGTGAACTGAGCTTTATTATGCTTTGCTAAAAACTCATGCCTACTGAAACTGTTCAAAAAAGTTTGTTTTTTATGGGGATTCATACCCCTTCCTCCGAAGCATGAAGTACTAGCCACTGTTGAAGACAGGACACTGACTAGATGAACTATTGGCCTGACCTGGTATGGCAAATATTTTGTACTTGTATTCATTTCTCATCTATTTTACCCCCAAATAAACATCCTCAAAGGACTAGCCACACATCAAGTATGGTGGGGTGTTACCAGAAACATTTTCTAGGTGCAGAGATAGGCGACTCCAGTAGGTTTTTATGATAAATATTCACTATCACTTACTCTCCAACATCCCTTCCACCAGTATTTCACCTTATATTATTATTATTGTGTCCTATTAAAACTCCTGAAAAAGCCTGCAGGCACCTTATCTGTTGGACCCTGATGGCTGTTTTTTTGGACTCTTAATACTTAGGGTGACCATACACCCCGTTTTGATGAGGACAGGCCCCTTTTTTAAGCCCTGTCCCTGCCATCCTGACTTTCTTGGCAAAAGTGGGCATTTGTCCCATTTGCTCTTGCCAACTGATCAAGTTGGCAAGAGCAAATGGGACAAATGCCCACTTTTGTGTAAAAAAGTGGCATGTGGCGGAACATGGGGGGGGGGTGAGCGGTGATGCCAGCCCTATGTGGGGGGAGGCAAGGCTCAGGTGGCGGGCAGGCAGAGCTTGAGCCAGCAGCAACGCCACCCCAGCCTCGCAAAGGGAGTAGTGAGGGCTCCGGACGCCAGCCCCACATGGGGAGGTGGCTCAGGCGAGCGGTTTGGGCCAGCCCTGCGTGGGGGGGGAGGGCTCGGGCTAGCCCCATGATGGGGGAGCAAGGCAGAGGGCTTGGGTTAGCCCCATGCCCTGTCCCATTTTCCCTTTGGGAAATATGGTCACCCTAAATATCTGAAGCTAGAAATCTTTCCTCTGGAAATCAAAGCTATTCAAACTTGCCTTTTCCCTTACAAAAATGGGTTAGAGGTACTGGAGTGTGAATGTTTAGACTGGTATCCAGCTTAAAATGCCAAGTTATTTCTTAAAAACAACTGGCATGGATAAAGGTCAGTACAAACCTATGGAGCAGGAATTTCTTTACTGAGGCTATATCTACACTATGGACCTTACAGCAGCTATGCCGCTGTAAGGTCTCCCGTATAGCCACTGTATGGTGATGGGAGAGAGCTCTCCTGCATAATTAAACCACCCCAATGAGCAGCGGTAGCTATGTCAGCAGGAGAGCATCTCCCACGGACATAACTCTGTACACACCGGCGCTTTTGTCCGTCAGGGGGTGTTTTTTTTCCCACATCCCTGAGCGACAGAAGTTTTACCAACAAAAGTGCTCGTGTAGACAAAGCCTTAGTTACAACGAATAATGGAGATGTTGGCTGCTACAGAGAGGCAATTTGTTTAACTTTGGCTCTGGAAATGACAAGCTTTAGGTGTAGAGTGCTTTATTCTGAATGACAAACTTATCACACTAACTTAAAAAATCTGGTTCTTTGTGCCTAGCTTAGGGCTTTAGTCTTACAATGTTAAGACCCACGACATCCATTATGTGACTTTCAAAAGTACCTACATGTCTAACTCTCCACCTATCTACATCTTTAGGCACCTAAACACCTTTAAAGTTCTGGCAGCAAATACAGAGGTACTCTTCTGACAAGCTTTAGCAACTTGTGATGCCACAGATGTATGAAAGTGGGTTTAAGAGCAGACAGTCACAGTCAGAGTTTGTGGTGTAAGTGTAAGATCTCTGTATTCTTGTGCCCTCTACAGGATAAACTTCCTACAGCCTCAATTTCTCACCAATTCTTATTTCAACCCACAAGGTTTTCAGCGTACAAAACTGAATTAAATGGAAACATGAGAAAGAAAGCATTACTACAAGTTACAGATGTCAATGTAATTGTAACCAAAAAATGCATCAAAACCCAACGAGTTTCAGAAGATCAGGTATAACCACACACTTGTCAGGAGATTTGAGCACTTTATCTTAAGCTTTATAGTGTCCAGTAGAGTTATGAATGTAAGCTCCCACACTCATCTTTTAGAAGTGTTGTGGAGGTTTCCGTTGAGGTCTTCATAAACACACTGGATTTATGGCTTATTACTCCAATCTGTAACCCACTAACCCTCCTTTTTTGTCCTATGACTGCAGAGGTGTTAACAGTCCACTTCACCGGTCTCTTAAGCAGTCATGTAGACAAGCCCCAAATCGATGCAACTTATGTCACTCATGGGTGGGAAAAAGCCACCCCCCCGAGCGACGTAAGTTACATAGACTTCAAGAAGTATCTACACTGTGCTATGTCGGTGGGAAACGCTCTTCCGTCAGCATAGCTTCTGCCTCTCACTGAGCTGGAGTAATTATGCTGACAGGAGAACACTCTCCATAAGCATCAGTTCATCTGTGCTGATGTTGCCTGGTAGCGTAGACTAGCCCTTAGAATGTGTGTTAACTACCTACGCTAAACAAACTGTTCCACCTTGTATTTAGCTGTGATACTCTACCTTTCCCAGATCCATATAGCTCGAAAGCTTGTCTCTCTCAACAACAGAAGTTGGTCCAGTAAAAGATATTGCCTCACCCATCTTAAACTTTATAGTTTAATAGTAACTATTTAAATTGTGGTAGCACCTAAAACTCGCTAGACACTTTCCAAATAAGCATACTACAATTATTTGAATAGTTAGCGCAATTCATTTTCTATACAGATATTCTCTTCAAATACAGATTTTTAAAGCTGTGAATGGGCAAAAAAGGTGATGTAGGAGAAGACAGACCAGAGAACCAAGATGTATTGTGAGAAAGCACTGACCTAGCAATCAGAGACGACCCAGGCCTGCTGATAGTGGGGGAGAAGGGGCAGAGTGAGGGCAGCTGGCTTCAGCAGTGTAGACAAGCAGCAAATTTAGGGGGCACGTGACCCTGCATGTGCCCCTCCCCAATGCGTCGCCTCTGCTAACACTTCTACAAAAGGCTCCTTCAGCAGATGTTGGTCTCAGTGAAATACCTTTTATCACTTGTTTTCTAGTTCAACCCTACGCTTTATTACGCTCATTTGAAAAAACAAAACTTGTCACCCACCAACTTATTTTTTATCTTCAGTATTTAATCGTTTTAATCTTTGATAAAATAGCTACAGATCAATGGTTGCTATCAAAATACCAGGCTGTACTACACGCAAGACCACTATAGACGTCTAACAGTTACTTACCACAGTCCTACCTATATCAAGTAGCCTAACTCCAAAACCTGGACTGGTTGGTTAACCTTCAATGGACTGCAGAAATGTGCGTCAATGGCAGATCCTGTAGAAAAATAAATAAATCTACAATTAATCTGTTTGCATTTTGCCCCACGTGAATTATTCCACAGCTATAGCTTTACTGTGCAGAAAGTAGTGTAGCAATATGTATGTAGGCTTTAGTGAGTTAAATATAACTGACAGGCACTGTTCAGTTGGCTTCCACTCCCCACCCCGGCCCCCTGTGATGAAAATCTTACAACTGACAACAAGACCATCAGTTAGTTGCCACTTTTATGTCAATTTTAAGGACAGGCTGAAATCCTCCTCCCTTATTCGATATACCAGGATGTGTTCGTAATTACGAAGGAATTGTCATACCAGACCAGACCCATCATGCCTTAAGTGTAACATTGTGGCTGAGACAGGGGCCAACGCTAGATGCTTCAGAGGAAGATGCAAAAAAAGCCCTCCTAATAGCTAGCAGTTCAAGATTGGTTCAAATTCTGAAGCATGAAGGTTAACATCTCTTACAAAATTTGATCGCATTATCCATTAAAACTTTGGATATTCTTGTCCATTAATATCTAATCCCTTTTCGAATCTTGCTATTTTTTTTGGTCAATGGCATCCTGTGGCAATGAGTTCCACAGTCTAATTATACATTGTGTGAAGAGTATTTCCTTTTATAGGTTTTGAATTTACCACATTTTAATTTCACTGAAAGTCTTTGTTTCTATGAAATAAAGCAGAAGCTCCTGATCTACCGTCTAATACCATTCTTTTTATATCCTTCTCTCATGCCTCCTTTTATCTAGTCTTTTCCAAGGTAAATCCCAATCCTTTCAATCTCCTCACACAAGTGTTTTTTGAAGCAACTAATCGTTTTCATCTCCTTTCTCTGACCACCCCCTAATTCTGAAATAGCCTTTTTGAGATTGATTCCAAGACCAGAAGGGACCACTGTCATCATGTAGGCTGACCTCTTATATAATACAGGCCACAAAATTTCCACAAAACAATTTCTAGAGCAGATTTTTTAGAAAAGCATTCAATCAGGATTTAAAAATGGTCAGTGATGGACAACCCACCATGACACATGGTAAATTGTTCCAATGGTTAATTGCTCTCACTGTTAATATACGTCATATTTCCAATCTGAATTTATCTAGCTTAAACTTCCAGCCATTTGATTGTGTTGTACCTTTCTCTGACAGATCGAAGAGCCCATTATCAAGTATTTGTTACCCTTATAGATACTTACAGACTGCAATTAAATCACCACTTATCCTTCTCTTTGTTAAGCAAAACAGATTGACCTCCTTGAGTCTATCACAATAAGCATGTTTTTTAATCCGCCAATTATTGTTGTGGCTCTTCTCTGAACCCTCTCTAATTTTTCAACATCCTTCTTGAATTGTGGCACCAGAACTGGACACAGTATTCCAGCAGTGGTCATGTCAGTGCCAAATACAGGAGATAAAATAACCTCCCTCCTACTTGAGATTCCCAATTATGCATCTAAGGTCACATTTGGCTCTTTTGGCCACAGCTTTGCACTGGGAGCTCACGTTCTATTGGATTATCTCAGATGACCCCTCAAATCTTCTTCAGAGTCATTGCTTCCAAGGATAGAGTCCTGCATCCTATAAATATGGCCTAAATTCTTTGTTCCTAGATGAATGACCTTACCTTTGGTGTGCTTGCGCACAGATACCCAAGTCAGCCAGATTACTCTGTATTAATGCCCTGTCCACTTCATTATTTGCCACTCCTCAAATTGTGAACTTCAGTGATGATTTTATGTTTTCTTACAGGTCACTGATAATGTTAAACAACATGGGGCCAAGAACAAATCCCTGCAGGACGTGACATGAAACACCCCTGCTTTATTCCTCATTTAGAATTCTATTTTGAGACCTAGCAGTTAGCCTGTTGTTGACCCACTGAATGTGTACCATGTTCATTTTATAGCCTTCTAGTTTTTTTAATCAAAACATCGTGCAGTACCAAATCAAATGCCTTAAAGAAGTCGTAATACATTACATCAGCCATTACCATTAGCAATCAAACTTGTCATTAAAAAAAAAAAAAAAAGTGGGGCGACCAGTCCTACACAAGCTCTAGACAAGGCCACATCACTGAGCTATATGATGGCATAATATTCTCCCTGTTCTCCACCCCATTCTTTATGTATCCTAACATCTTGCTGGATAGACAAATACAAGCCTACCCAACTGGGTGAATCATCAATACATTTCTAAAAAAATTTTTTTTTAAACGGTGAAGAATAAGACTTAAGAACATAATTTTAGTTTAAGGAACTTCATGTTATCACATCATGTGCTTGGGTCAACAATGTTTAAATGGGTAACGGTTATCAAAAATCTGACAAGTATTTCCTAGTACACATTTTATTTAATTAATTACACAAGCTACAATCTGATCTTGTATATTTAAAAAGTAAAAAAAACAAAAAAAAACAAATCAGTTATTAGCAAGTTCTAGTCCCACCTCTGAGGAAATTCTATGCATAGAAATGCCAATCAACTCCACAGGAGTCCTGCATATAGGACATGCATGTTGGTTTCCTAATTAGCAATGGTTGAAGTATAATGTAAAAATCTTTGAGTTAAATGCATTTACCTTCAATTTGTTCTGTTAATAGATTCCTTAATAAGTCTTGTTTTGACCATAAATAGTTTTAAAGAATACTTTCTTCTCTACCATAAGTGTAACTGCCACATACCAGTAAAAGGGCATTTATAAAATTCAGGTGCAAGACAGCTATATTCCCATACAAAAGATCTGCAAAAACATGAGAAAAAAAAAAATAAGAGTCCTGAAATACACACAGGATGATTTCTATTACCTTTTCTTGCTTAGAAAACATGTTCAATTAGTGGTTTTTGGGGCAACTATTTATTCTCTATTCCAAATCTCACACCCTAAACATCCCCATTTCAAAGCCTCTTTCCTTCAAAAGCCCTTATCTCGTAAGACAGATATTGCGCCAAGACTTTATATTTTAGGCAAAGGAAACAAGCTCCAAAAATGAAAACCTTTTTTTATTTCCATTATGGTACTGCCTAAGGCCCCCAATTGGGTTTGGGACCCATTGTGGAGAACACTGTAAAATACAGAAAAGCCAATTCCTGCCTTGAAGTACTTACAATCTAATGACAGACAGATGAAGGGTCGGGTAATAGGGATACAACACACCAGTGAATGAGCATGGTGAAGAAATGACACCACTGTTACATGTAGCATAGCCTTTTTTAAAAAATTGAGACTAGAAGTAAAAAAAGGGAGGAGGAAAAGTCACAGCTTGTCACCTGCCTGGCCATGATCAGTAAGCAAGGTTTTGTAGGCATCGTGATAGAGCGAATTCTAAGGAGTAATTTGAAGAAGGATAAGGATGAGGCTGGATGATTACGCCCCCCCCCCCCGCCCATGCGTAAGAGACAACACGGAAGAAAATGCAGAGGCATTTAAGGAACTGATTGGTGGACATTAAAGGATAGAAACAGTGGCAGTGGTAGAAGTTCTGATTAACAGATTGGATCAATTGGGGGCGGGGGGCGTGCTATGTTGTGACAAACTTTAATCTTATTTATACTCTGATACCATCCCGCCTTAGAGATCATTAGGTGATATGCATTTGCTCTAAGTGGCTGTAGGGTGTGTAACTCACTCCTAGTCTAAAATAATTCTCCATTCATTGCTACTTTTAAATTGAACTTTAGAAAGGAAAGAGAAGCTCTAAAGATTTAGTATAAATATGGGACCAACACTGGTTCTCACTTTGCATTAGATCACTCTTAACTTGGTTTTACAATTGGCACATTGTAGTTTTATTGTTTCAAATTGTTTCAAAAGGTCGATGGACTGGAATTCATTTTGTTCAGTGCACTGGCAAAGGTGCATTAAAATAATTAGTTTACCCTTTAAATAAAAAGATATGAAATGCTTTGCCGTTTTCTGCAAAACACAAATATACTCACAGTTTGCTGACCACATTACTTCATACTGGCTCTTACAGAACTGTAATGCTTTCCACAGAGAAACTGTATCTCTCTCCAGCTGCTTCAGCAATATTTGTTAACTATAAGGCAAGCAAAAGCCTGCACATACAGGGACACACGCACACACACACACATTTTTCAGAAGAAAAGTGATACAGCTCTTTTTGTGATGGTTGTAATTTTTTGGAATGGTTCTTCAGTTTTCCAATTTTTTTAAGTTAGAGTTATTTGTAGCTTTTTCTTTTTTCAAATTTTGAACCATTCCATATTATATCTTTATTGCAAAAAGTCAACATGCATCTTAGAAATTCAGATTGTAATCAATAAAACAAACATTACATATATGAATTTAAATGTATAAACAGTTAGAAATTCAACAATATCTCCTATTATACTATTACACAAGTTCACAATTTTGTAAAAACTATAGTACAAGTTTACTATACATCAAGAGGAACTTATATTCCTTTTCACATGATTTTGTTAAAAACTGTTGAAACATTTTCATCATAAATGGGCAAGTGTTTTCAAATGAATCTTTTCAGCTCATGGGCTTTGTTATGCTTAAGAACTTAATTTGATGATAAAGAAATGAAGAATAATTCTTCATACCAAGGTTTAATGTTTAGCATATACAGTTGTATTGTCTGTAAACTAGGCTTTAGTTTGGTAACATTTTATTTTAAATTTCCTATACATATGTTGCCTGGTATTCATATATAGATATAGTACTGATTAGGAATTAAGTCAACTGTACTTTCTGAAGGTGTACATTACAATTTCATAATAAAAATAAAATGTTACCATAAAAAAATAAAATGGGCATTCTCAGTTACTACTTAAAAATAAACAATTTAGTATTACCTACTAAGCCCTAAAATACAATACAGGGAAATCCTCTAGCTTTGGCAAAATGAAGGTCACTTTCAAACAGCTTTCCCACTCCTTAAATACCAGAATTAAGTCAATTACTGTTATATTATTGGGAATATAAGTGATAGGCAGCATAATAGCATGTTTTAAATACACAAGCTAAGTTCAGAGGCACAACTCATTTTTGTGCTTCAATGCTTAGAAATCATGTTTGGGATGTCACTTGAGGATTTATGTAAGGCTACCAATGTGTATACCAAAAGAAAATGTTATATAAATCTCTCCAAAGCCCATTAAATAAATCTTCCTCCCTTGCCTCTCGCCTATCTCACCCAACTAAAAAAGCCAATACATATGAGCAAGGGCAAAAGTGTCTCTCAACAAAGTCTGCCGATAAGGTGTGTCCTTTTAGAGCTAAAACCATATGAAAAGGAAACCCCATTCTGTTTAACTGTGTCAAAGGCTACTGAAATTTCTCTTACAGCTTCATTCGTTCACTGTAATCTTCAGTTTCCAAATACAAAAATACAACAATTCTTATTGAAATCTATACGCTGGTAGTTTTAGTACACAAAAAGCAAAATATTTACAAAATTATACAGTTTAAGAAAAAACTCTGTACAAAAAAAATATATAAATCCTTTGTTCCCTCTATCATTTTTTAAACCATCAGGACTCAAACATCTGCTGTAATGGATCTTTCAAAATATACACTGAGCCACAGACATTAAGAAAATATTAGAGATGGTGGGAGAAGAGCAAGGATTATTCTTCTAGGTTCAAAGTATTAATGTTTTTTCATCATTCCTTCATAAATTTAATTTAAACTCAGCATTAGTAGGAATGCAGTATTTAACTAGAAAATGGAAGTCTTAATATGAAGGGGGAAATATTGAAGGACATATTCCCTCCAACTGACACCGAAACTTAAAGCGATAAAGTTTTGGCTTCTTTTACATATTACCACAGCAAAAGGATATTCAAATGGAGAGGAAGAGTACAAGGGGCAACTTGAAAGAACATGACTTCAAGTAACTAGCTATGTTCAGCCTAAATTAAAATTTCTGGTATATGTTGTATTTATTTTGAATCAGGAACCAGTTGCCAAATACTCTGGTGTGCTAAATATCTGAAAGCAATATATGATTTCTAAAGCCAAGAATGTATGCATTTGGTACATGTATATAACAAGCTGTTTAGAATCCCAGCAGTTGGTAAGAGTGTTTGCTCTGCTCCTTCAAACTGACATTCAGAATGCAAAGACCCTATTTTATATGACTACTTACATAACAGATAACTCCAACTGTACAAAGCGTACAGTACAGATGCCTACAGAGTGAAGGAAAGCCTACTGGATAATGTATTTATGCTCACGAACAGCAAGACCCACATAACAGAGTTATGAAGATCTATGGCTCTTGAGGGTCTAAACTTCTTAGCCCCATTTTAACCAAAATCACCATCATTTCTTTTTTGGTGCTTTTTTGTTTTAAAGTGGTATAAAGACAAAGGCAATTGAAAATTTCATAGTGTCTGTTTTACCTGCTTTTAAACTAAACTGCACTTTAAGATATAAATACAAATAGTTTTCCTAAAGTGAGTTTTAAACACTAGTCTTAAGAATCATATCACTTAAAGTGCTGGTTTAGTATAATAGGATATCGACCTTCCGTGGGCCAAAAAACTTGCTCTGAACACTGTATGGGTTTGGCCCGAATATTAATAAAAGTGACAGACTTGGTCACATTGCGGAGGTGGGAGAAGAGGGTTCTCACGGTTGATTGTTTTAGAACTCTACACAGTTTAACAGGATTGACATTTACCAATACTGACAATGCAGTAAATCAACAGCCTGGATTAAGCTTGAATCTTGTATCCAAACTGTAAGAAGGAATTGACACTGACAGTGAAAGAATGTACACATATCAGTGTCACTGCTAATGTTTCACAGTGAAACAGGATTTAAAGCAATTTACAGTGAACTAGTACCAGGCAGTATCATACTAATACCCTGTTAAAGTATGCAAGAGGAAACAGAAGACAAAAACACTAGAATGCAGAAAAGTTGGGGTCTTCTACACTGAAGTTGTGTGTGGCTCTCAAGACAGGTCTTGAAGCAAAAAATGAATTCAGACATTTCCTACAATAGCTGACTTCACATGTAATAAAATGCTACCCTTTTTGAGTTAGCAAACATGAAACAATTGACATTTAATGAAAATGTGTCTGCAGCTCTCTCCTGCAACCCTATAATATTACTAAATAAAACCTGTAATATTTTTTCATTTATATCTAATAAATCAAAGCATTAAAAAACAAGATAATACAGGTGGTGTGAAAAAAGGGCTTGACAATATTGATAAGTTTCTTCTTTATAGCAGGACTACCACCACTGATGATCTTTATAACTCTGTAAAAAGTCATTGGGCCTTTGGCTGACCTAGTATCACAGCTAAGTATCTGACATGTTCATATCACAAACTTGTTCTCACTTGAAATCTACTGTGTGTTTTGAAAAGTAAAATAAAATAAAAATTTTTGGCTCATCAACTTTCTTAAATAAATTTTTAAAAGTTGTAGTTCAAACTATATTCCTAAAACTATACAATTCCAAATCAAGTTTCATCTTCTCCAAGAACGGGATTCATCTTCATCTTCATCATCATCGTCATCATCTTCGTGCAAAAATAAATCTGAGGTTTCAGTCTCCTGGATGAAGACAAAATTGCAGTCTGGTTTTAGAGCTGACACGCCAATGCACTTTTATATGTAAGAGGCAACATACTATACAAAGCAGCAGCAGCATCTTGATATTATTTTAGGGTTGGGTTTACACAATGGCTTCTAGATACTATTTGAAAGGATTCCCCATATAATATGCATACACAATGTGTTGGCTCTAAAAGAAGGAGCCATGTCCCCTCCTCAATGGCATCAGCATGTTGCAAAAATAGTAGGATCTTTTTCAATTAAGTGAAATAAAATTCTTTACTAAGGGGAGAATAATTTGCAACATTCCTATTAAGTTCTGGTTAACAATATATCCATATCCCTCCATGTCAAGGGAGGGAAACAATTATCCAACTTAAACTTTGCTTGGTTCAGGATGGCATGTGATTTGAGGAAGCAATACATAGTTTAAACTTAAAGATTATGTACTTTGCACATTTTTGTTGCTCTAAAGGGGTTTTGCACCATCTGGCCAGGATTAATAATACAAAATGTATCATCTAGTACCAATAATTAAGACTAGTAATTTCACCTTCTTACTAAATTGATTCTAGTAAATATTAGATTGTTAATGTTGAATTAGAGTCTCTTGCAAATATCTAGTAGTTTACAAGTCAAAGGGATAATCTTATCTTGAGATGTGAATAATTATTTCTACCAAAATTTATAAAAAAATACTATTTTGCCCCCATCATAAGAGAGGAAAAAGGGTAGGAAGGAAACAGCTACCAGTCGACAAATCAAATACTGTACTATGCTGCTTCTGAGCAGTCTTTATTAACTATAGTTGGTTCTCAGAAATGAGTACTTTCCTTTGCAGACCAGGCTAAGGCAAGTTTGTTTATCCATCAATCATTTATAAGTGCCCAAATCAGGGGGGGGAAAATAAATAAATAAATAAAAATCAGGTACTAGAAATGAAGGATTTTACCCCATATCAGAACCGCTGATGTGCACCTTTAACAATCAGCACACAGAACTCAAATGTTTGGTCCTGATAGTTTATACAGGTATGCATATTTTACTCAAAAATACATATTGCTCTCTTAAGGATGCACGTGCAGGTACAATATCCAAGTAAGGTTTCAACATTTCTATCTTGTAAGAATTACTGTGAATTTTGACACAATATCTCAAGACAATTTCCACAGCAAATAGAGAGAAAACATTCTGCACAACCAAAAATCCCTACACTGTTAGGAATCCTGTGAAAATGGATAAGCCACTATTCCAATGCACTACAGTACCTCTTCCTTGGACTCCTCTTCCTCAATTTCTGTGGACACAGACGGTACCTTAGGTTTGTGCCATGATATCTGAAGTCTTCGGTCTTTGAATCTTGATCCTTGGTTAGCAGCCTGGGTTTTATTTTAGATGTGTTTTTAAAGGGAATTAAAAACATATGGTTCATAAGAGTAAAGAAACAAGGTAACCAATAGTGAGCTAGATACTTTAATCAGAAGAGGTTATCCCCTTACGAAGTGTCAGTGTACATCTCCCAAATCTATGCTACACAACTACCACCTCCCACTCCCATGAGGATATTTCTGAGCAGCAACTTCAACACAGCTCCTAATTGGCGGGGTCACTGTATGTACATTGGCATTCTGGGAACAGCGACAGGGCTCAAAGATAGCTTGGCTGGAAGACTCCAGCCTTGAAGCTCCGTCAATACTGAGTTCACCAACCATTTAACTAATGGCAACAAATATCCACGCTGTCCATTCCAGACTGGTATGGAACAAAGCACCCCGAAGAAAGTTCAACTAGTACATTGTACCAAAGAGTAGGATTCTTACCCTCAAATTACAGGAAGAGTTCCCTTACTGAACTTACATTTTCAGCTTCTGAGCGGGACTTAAAAGTCAGAACGACACTTAAAGGAGAATCCTCTTCTTGGAGGTCTTCAATATCTCCAAATTTCTGTGAAACAGATGTACAACAAGAAAAAATCATCATTAAACAGGTGTTCTAGTCGGACAAACCATCATATTGTAACACGGGCCTATTCAAAGCTGAAATTTAAATATGGCTTTTTTGGTGGAAGGAAGAGAGAGCCTGAGGCTAGAAAGGTGCCACAGCTTGTACCATCCAGCAGCACTGTATAGCCTCGAGCCTCTCTCTCAAGAAACAGATTTAAATTACTTGCAATTAAAATTCACTGCTCAACTAGGAACACACATCCGCCCCCCTACAAAAAGGGGCCTTCACTTACCAGCGTGTTAAGAATTCTTTTTTCCCCTTAATCCGCTCCTCCACACACATACACACCCCTCCCCCATCACATAACTTCTCTAGTCCCATGAAGTAGTTCCTTTGGAGCTCATTAATTTGCAAAAGGGAAATTGTTCAGCAAGAGAACCATAGCACTCTGCCAGAAAACAGAAGCTTGATCAATCCACTATCACTAGATCAATCAGATGTTTACATTTTACAACTAACCAACTCCCTTTAATCTGAGTATTAGAGTGGCAATAACACTGGATCACAATACTAGAGAACTAGATTGTACACTAAAGCCAATCTTGCTGAAATGAGAGCAACTTAAATACAGTATGAAAGTTTGTGTCTTCAATACAAAAAGTATTTGTCGTGAATGAAAGCATTTCTTGAATCGTAGTCTGAGTAGGAAAATGAAAATTATTCTTGTCTTCTACCTTAATTTTATGTAGAAAACTACTAAGCTTCTTGGAAACACTTTATTAACTCAGTTAATAGAAACGATGGTATGCCAAATCTCTTACTGCAGGTCTAACAGCTGATGCTGCTGAACTAGCAGAGAACATTTTCATAAGAATGCAAGTCACTTAGAAAACGGGGAGAATTCCTAGAGGATGGGCACTATAGTGCAGTACTTCACGTTCAGCTAAAAAGTACTAGAGCTGGTTGAAAAAAATTCCAAAACAAAACATTTTTTCATCAGAATTTACCAGTCCATTGAAATCTAAAGTGTTTTGCAGATATAGTTCTATTTCTAGGCTCTCTTCCCCCCCCCCCCCCCCCCCTGCCACCTCAGGCCTGGGCTCCCCCCACACCAGTGCTGACTCCACCCACTCCCCCTTTGCCTCCAGCCGGTCCGGCGCTGGCAGGGTCGGGGTAAGCAGCGGGGCTCCTGGGCCGCACCTCAGCCCAGGGTCCCTCCAGCCAGGGTTCCCGCCTCTAGGACCGGCTGGGATCCGGGAGGGCAGAGCCAGGGGACCACCCGGCAGGAGGCTGAGGAGCCGGGGCAGGGTAGCCCCAGAGGGAGCGGAGCCCTGGAGAGCTGGACGCGGGCCCCGCACAGCAGCGCCCTGCCCTCTACGGCCCTCCTGCTGCTTCTTCTGGCCACCCTGCTGCAGTCCCTGGGCAGCTCGGGCTGGCTCCGGCGCTGGGGGGCAGTGGCGCTGCGGCACCTGCAGGCGGCTTCATGTGCCCCGTGGGGTGGCCCCCAGCCCGAGCGTCCCCTGCTCGGAGCCTGCCCGGCCCAGTCCATGGCG